>NC_044304.2:101914881-102226667 GCF_007474595.2 Lynx canadensis
TAACAATAAAGTGAAGTTCATGACCTTGCTCTCATCAAATTAAAAAATTATTCTTTGAAAAAAAAAAAGAAAAAAAAATTATTCTTTGACAGAAACTTCAAATGAAAGCCATTTTAATATCTGAGAAGAGCATAATATAGAGATGGATCCCTTACTAATTTGACCTTAAAATCAGTTTTTACAATATGTCTTGGGGCCAGTATATTACTAATATCTGTATAATATTTTGTTTTTCTAAAGCTTAAATTAAAGAAGATGGGGGAAACAATTTTGAAAGCAAAGAATGTGGAATTAGGAAGGTAAAATGATCTTCTCAAGGTCACACCAAAAGTTCTGGCCCAGGTCTATTTATAGTTTATCTTTAAACTAGTTCACAGACAGGGACACGCAAAACACTAACTATGCTCCAGGAATTGTTATTCCAATCGAAAGCTTTAAGGAGATCCATAAATGTATTTTCTTTTACATCTCATGATGTTCACAGTCTTTTTATTTGCGGAATAGTGAAAGAACAAAGATAATAGTACTTGTGTTTCACAAATATACAACATATATAATCTCTGGTCCCTGAAGTTTGTCTTTATTTGAAGGGTCACTTGCTTGCTTTGTGAGTTATCTATGCTTCCTCTTCCCAATCACTGAAATGAATGTCTTTGTAGAAACCTAATAATCTTGAGACTGAAAGAAGTAACATATTATCCTAAGGATAGAAAAGTTATAAGGAATAAAATGCTACATTTTTTTTTTTTATGGCAGGCATCTGAGATGGCATTTAGTGGGGGGGGGGGGGAATGCCTTTTGCTCCATAGAATGGCAAGTTAATGTCATAATAGTATTACCCACTTTGTGAGTTGCTCCTTTTTCAAAGTCACATCTTCAAAAAAAAAAAAAAAGGATAAAGCAAAACTATTTTTTTGGGCAAAAATATATTAATTTTCTCGTTCGAATTTCTGGCTGTTATCTGTATAATTACGGGGTTGACTTAGCAGTATACAGGAAATTCTTTAAAATAGTTTTTTTATGTTAAATTGTGACAGCTGCTTTGATTTTGACAGACATCCAGTAAAGTGTTTCCGATGCAATATGACAGTGCCAGCCATGACATTAATTGCATCTTTTGTTGGAAAATGCCACATGTAACATTTCAAACAGAATCCAAACACCAGGATAACTATTCATTTATTTCACTTTGCAACAGAACTCTGAAATATTAGCCTTCATTTTGTCTTCCTCAGTTACATAATTGACTATTTCGACTATATGCACTGATCACATTAGCCAGCCCTATCAGTTAACGAGACAGTCTAATCAAGTATGTCTGTTATCAACAACATATTATACCCAATCCATTTAAAGAGATGTTAGAGTTGTAAATTGTATTTTATTTTAAGGGTAAAATTAATTTGAGAAATAAACAAGTCAGATCATTTTTCCCTAGAAAGTCATAAAAATGTGAAACATAACTTCAGGTTTGGAGACATTGATATGAATATATAAAAGAAGGTAAATTAATCACTTCAGCTGGAATTAGAATTTCTTGGGTTCTCTGTCTCCTCCTTTTCTTTTTTTGACAGGAACATCTCTCTTAGCATGAGTTGCAATACTGTTATGGCTAAATTATTGCATTACATGCATTCATATATTTATTCATTCATATGTTGATTTAATAAATATTACAAAATCTATTCAGTGCTGTGCACAATGTCGAGCAAAATAGTAACAAGTCACTGCCTTCATGAGGGTTGCATTATACCAAATTTTTCTTTAAAATAGTTCATGGTTAGTATCATTAGAGTTAGTGCAAGTGTTTTCTTGCACTTAAAATCACCTTTAACACTTGGGATATAATGACCCTTTACCCAGAATCAGAAAGTCTAAATTTTACCTCAGAAGCACTGTAATAATTTGTTTCATAGTTCCATTTCTCATGGCTTCAAGTTTTCCTTCTTACCTACCTAATACCTGAGAGGTTTTTTTTAATTCATATCCATTTACAAGATCACAGTGGCAGCCTCAGAAAATTAAAATCCCTATCCCTTTTCTGATTTGTCATTGTCATGGCAGTGTACAGAAAATAAATAATGGGCATGGCAATGGCTTAGAGCACAGGAAATACTTTCACTGAACTGACTAATGTCTTTTGTCTTCAGTAGTGATGATCAGTTACAATTTCATAATAGCTATTTCCCCATTGATAATGTCAGTGCTTTACCAACATTGTATTCATACTGTTGCACTTTTTAAAAAGTTGGTACCAGCAATGGATGCCATCTGATGTCCTTGGAAACATTTGCCAAGATGGAAAAGTCCAATCTCTATTATTGACGAGGCCACTAGAGAAAGATACATTTAGAAATGATTAAGAATATATTGATTATCAGATTTTATTAAGATATTGAAAGGACTAAATGTCCTCCATTTGCTTTTGAATCTTGGGACATTAATCAGCGCTGAATCAAATGATGCATTATCCACTTGAGTACACAAGATGGTATCACAGGCTATTCACAGAGAACTGGTGCATGCTTTCAGCCTTGACCCATTACTTAAATATAAGTAATTTTCTTTTTTTTTTTTTTAATTTTTTTTTTCAACGTTTATTTATTTTTGGGACAGAGAGAGACAGAGCATGAACGGGGGAGGGGCAGAGAGAGAGGGAGACACAGAATCCGAAACACGCTCCAGGCTCTGAGCCATCAGCCCAGAGCCCGACGCGGGGCTCGAACTCACGGACCGCGAGATCGTGACCTGGCTGAAGTCGGACGCTTAACCGACTGCACCACCCAGGCGCCCCAAATATAAGTAATTTTCAATGTTCTGTCAACATCTTTCTTGTTTTATCTTTACACTTGCTCTGAGTGAATTTGTCTATTCTTATGACTTTGAATATTTTAATGGCTCTTAAATCTAGACCTCTTTCCTAAACATAATTTTCAAGTTTGTCTTATATCCTTATATTCTTTCTAATTATAATGTCTTTGAAATTTAGGGGACTTGCTCTCCCAAATTCTGTTCAACATCTCATGTTTCTCAAATTGTTACTTCTTTCAATTAGCTAGTATGAAATATTGGTAATGGCTTTATTTAGTCCCTTGTTCTAACCTCCATTTCAAAGTTACCAAATGGGCACATTTTTCTATCTTCTCTCATGTAGGTGTTCTATTTTCCATTCCTACTGCCATTTCTCTACCTTAGGCCATATTGTTTCTACACACCCACATATACACACATTTGCCTGTTACAATAGCCTTCCAACATATACTTCCCCAGAGTTCTCCCTAGAAAATATAGAATTGGTCCTATTCCTCTACTGCTAGCAAATGTTTATTATCTCATCACTCCAAGCTTCCTAGCCTGATAGTCAAGGCCCTCTGCCCATTGCAATCATTGCCTCATTTGTTTTCCTGTTTCGACTCAGGCCCACTTCCACACCGTTTTGCACATACACCAGATAGACATATTGAAAATGTCAGACAAAGTCCTCACATGTTTATAAAAACAATATAATAAACTTTCCATTGCTCCTAGAATACAATTCAACCTCCATTCTCCAGCCAAAAGTCTGTGCGTGATCTGGCCCTGCCTGCCTGCCTAATTTCTCAGACTCTATTTGTGCCACTCTATTCCTTGCTTGCTATGTTCTGGAGCCATTGTCTTTGATAATCAAGAGTATATCCTTAATAATGTATTTCTTTAAATCCTAATTGGGGTGGTAGTGAAAAAATAATGTGCCTTGCCAACATAAAAAAAGGGGAAGGGTAGGAGAGATTTCACGGAGAGTAACTGCTATAATTCACTTCACATTACCACTACTAAAGAAAACCAGTGTAGTCTTTATCACTAAGAATTTTCATTAGTATGCTTCTGTGTTATCACAGAAGTCTGAAAGTGGTTGAGTTGTGGGTTTTTACATAACTCGTGAGTTTGTATGGATGTATAGACATAAACATACAACTTCACTCATATGAACAGTCAAGCAGCAAACATTATAATTATGCGCAGATTGTCCCTATGTTCAGAGTGAGTTATGTTTCTTTAAAAAAAACAGATTTTTCATAATTTTAGCAGATTTTAAAATAGTCACGTTAACTTTTTCACAATCTTAGTTAACTTTAAAAGAGTTACTCAAGTGTTTTTTGACACTTTTTTTCTTGGTATTACTTCTGATCAGGTTCACCATCATCAGGACACCAGTCTCATTACATAGTATATTTATAGACACAGTTGTTTCATAATTTAATATTTACTAAAGATCTGTAAATAACTACATTATGTGTAAGACAGGAAGATGATCAAGGAAGGCTGAGTTGCTGTGGCCAGGTTGGGAAACTCTAAGAACACTAGTAGCTGTCTTCTCTTGTATATTCATAGTTTTCCTTTAACTTCTTTTATTTCCTTCTCCTCCCCAAATGGGGAGACTCTTATGAAGTTTTCTAATGAACTTAAATAGAATCAAAAGACAGTAGGTTCTGGAGGTGGCTTAAATTAGAGTCTGGAAGAAAATCTTCAGGCAGGAAGATTATGTATATTGACCCTGGAAGTTTTTGTTGTATTATTTCTTTGTGTGTTTGTTTTATTAGCCGTCAGCAATTATAAGAACTCTGCATCTTGAATAGATTTAGTGAAGGGTATATTATTTTTACGTGGGGCAAAGACTAAAATCAAAGGCCTGGCTGGTTATATCCTGATATATTAACAAAGATTATACAGAACAATATCTATTTGTCCACAGATCCATGAGTTGTCATCATGTCGTGGTATGATATTTTAAAGACATATTTAAAAAAATAATTGAATATCTCTTTTTGGATTACATCAATAACACATATTTGCTAGATTTTGCAAACTGAGTTGTCCGATGACAATTTGTGTTACTTATAGGAAAATTGGCAATTTTGTGTCAAAATTATATTAAGAATTTGCCAATGGGCAGTTGTATTTGATTTGAATTAGTTTTTTAATCTAAATTCATATTTTTGAAGGTTTCCTTCAAGAGAATATATAACCATTCCTTTAATTTTTCTAGAATCAACTCCTCTAACTTTCAAAATGCTCTATTTCACTTGTTCATTCATTTTCATAATTAGAATACTGAGAATTTTACAGGAAGCTGTCTGTTTTTACATTTTTGTGAGCTGTGTTTGTGGATGGTTTAGGGACAGAGAATTAAATCTGCATGAAATCATCACATTTCTCTAGATGTAGCCATGAAATTGGTATTTTCCCCTGAAAATTTCCATGAAATTACAAAAATTATTGCATCTTTGTCTCCGGATATCTTGCATAGAAATATAAAGGAGGCTGAGTCAATCTTTCTTGTTCCCGAGTTCTTCATATAGCTAATTATGCATGAATCTCTTAATTAAGCACTAAGAGAAAAATGTATATGCCTTATATAAGAACACTTTGGAAGAAGGTGAGTCTTACTGAATGTCTAAATTCAATGATCCAATGAGCCCTAAATTCTATTTCCAATAAATGACATATTGTGGCATACACAAATTGTGCATTTTTGCCAGTTTCACAATTAATGGTAATCACTGTAGCCAAATAATTCATGTAATAATATGCATTATTATTAAGATTAACTAAATTGATGAATTAACTGTAATGAAGGCTACTCTTCTTTATGATCATTGGAAATGACTTTTCAAATATAATTTGAAATAAGTACTCAGGTGCCTGGGTGGCTCAAGTGGTTGAGCATCTGACTCTTGAATTCAGCTCAGATCATGATCCCAGGGTTGTGGAATCAAGTCGGGGCTGTGCACTAGGCATGGAGCCTACTTAGGACTCTCTATGCTCCTGCTCCCTCCCTGTGTCTCTCTTTCTCTAAAATAAAAACACAAAACATTATTTCTAATAGATACTCAAATCACAGCTACACACACACACACACACACACACACACACGCATCCCTTATTTAAAGTTGATATGGGAGACCTTTAAACATAATTTCACCCTTCTTATGTTAGGATTATACATCCTGATACTTTCACTATCATATTTTGACATGTGATGTGTGTTGCTTCTTTTTATGAGAAAATTATGGATTTCTGTTACATTGACACCACACTTGATATATGATTTCCTTGGGCCAATGGCATGTGAGTCAAGGGGCTTTGTACCACTGTTAAGTATGTACCTTAAACACCATTATATGATTCTGACATAGTGTCTTTTCCTTCTGTCATCAAACTCGCAATCCTCTAGACATGTCTACTCCTTTATTTCAGACTACCTGAGTCCTGAAATAAAGATAAAAGAAGCTGAGTTGTAGCCATCCTACAATGAATATGTGACATGATTGAGAAATAATCCTTTATTATTTTAAATCTACTGATAATATGGATTTGTTTGTTACTATAGCAAAACTTACTATAAATTGACTAAGAAAGTGAACAAGTTAAATTTAAAATTATTTATAATTATTGTTGAAATAGAAAAAATGCCATTTATTGATATTTTTTTCTCATTTTTTGAATAAAAATATATTATGCTATTGACCCCACTTATTTCTGATTATCTGACAATTGCTCTTTGACATATAGTATCAAAACCTAACCTAACTGATCAAATATAGCATAGAATCAGTGATAAAAGTGTGTTCTAACATTTTTCTTTTATTTAAAGTATTTATAAAAATTCCAGCTTATGATCCTGGAGTAAGCAGATCCATAGTTAATTCTTTTAATGGTATATCCTGTTTTTACAGAGTGTATTCTCATAGAGGAAAAGAAAATAGACCTAATACCAACTATTCTATCTTAAAACACCTAATTCCTGGGGCACTTGGGTAGCTCAGTTGGTTAAATGTCCGAGTCTTGATTTTGGCTCAGGTCATGGTCTCACAGTTCATGAGTCTGAGCCCCATGTCGGGCCCCGCACTATTGGTGCGGAGCCTGTTTGGGATTCTCTATCTCCCTCTGTCTCTGCACTTACCCTGCTTGCACACTCTCTCTCTCTCTCAAAAATAAATAAATAAACATTTACAAAATACAACTAATTACTAAATTATTTATTTATTTGTTTATTTCATAAATAATTCAACATTTATTTGCTGCCTACTACTATAATAGCAATGTTGCTAGTTATTGACTGTTAACTTTATACTAAGAACTTCTCTGTGTACTTTTACCTTTACTGACTTAATTTAATCCTAAGATTGCTGCTATTATTATCTCCATTTAATAGTTAGTAAAATTCTACAGTAAGGTTTTGGAAAATTGAATAACTTGCTCATAGTACACATCAGGATGAGGATTTGAGCCCAGTGAGTCTGGCCCTAGAGTCCACACTGTCCTTAAACACTAGCCAAGTTGCCTTTCACACTGATATATCATTTTTTATGTGCCAGTCATTATTTTAATTCTAGAAACAGCAATGAACAAGATGGTTAACAGTGTAATGTAATGGAGCTATAATAAATGAGAAAATGGCTATTATAACTTTAATTTGTGATATATACTCTAAAGAATCAAGGAGGGAACATGAAAGAGATAAGTGAGAAGGAGCAATATGTGTGGAAAGAGAATCAGGGAAGTGCGATACCTGGAAACCAATGAAAAAAGAATGCAGTGTAACAGTGTCATATATTGATGAGTATTGAATAGCCTTTGGATTTGATAGCATGGTACACTAACAATGAAGCAACAGAAAGACAAATAAAGAAAATGATCCCATTCACAATTGCACCAAGAAGCATAAAATACCTAGGAATAAATCTAACCAAAGATGTAAAGGATCTGTATGCTGAAAACTATAGAAAGCTTATGAAGGTAATTGAAGAAGACTTAAAGAAATGGAAAGACATTCCCTGCTCATGGATTGGAAAAATAAATATTGTCAAAATGTCAATACTACCCAAAGCTATCTACACATTCAATGCAATCCCAATCAAAATTGCACCAGCATTCTTCTCGAAATTAGAACAAGCAATCCTAAAATTCATATGGAACCACAAAAGGCCCCGAATAGCCAAAGGAATTTTGAAGAAGAAGACCAAAGCAGGAGGCATCACAATCCCAGACTTTAGCCTCTACTACAAAGCTGTCATCATCAAGACAGCATGGTATTGGCACAAAAACAGACACACAGACCAATGGAATAGAATAGAAACCCCAGAACTAGACCCACAAACGTATGGCCAACTCATCTTTGACAAAGCAGGAAAGAACATCCAATGGAAAAAAGACAGCCTCTTTAACAAATGGTGCTGGGAGAACTGGACAGCAACATGCAGAAGGTTGAAACTAGACCACTTTCTCACACCATTTACAAAAATAAACTCAAAATGGATAAAGGACCTAAATGTGAGACAGGAAACCATCAAAACCTTAGAGGAGAAAGCAGGAAAAGACCTCTCTGACCTCAGCCGTAGCAATCTCTTCCTCGACACATCCCCAAAGGCAAGGGAATTAAAAGCAAAAGTGAATTACTGGGACCTTATGAAGATAAAAAGCTTCTGCACAGCAAAGGAAACAACCAACAAAACTAAAAGGCAACCAACGGAATGGGAAAAGATATTTGCAAATGACATATCGGACAAAGGGCTAGTATCTAAAATCTATAAAGAGCTCACCAAACTCCACACCCGAAAAACAAATAACCCAGTGAAGAAATGGGCAGAAAACATGAATAGACACTTCTCTAAAGAAGACATCCAGATGGCCAACAGGCACATGAAAAGATGTTCAGCGTCGCTCCTTATCAGGGAAATACAAATCAAAACCACACTCAGGTATCACCTCACGCCAGTCAGAGTGGCCAAAATGAACAAATCAGGAGACTATAGATGCTGGCGAGGATGTGGAGAAACGGGAACCCTCTTGCACTGTTGGTGGGAATGCAAATTGGTGCAGCCGCTCTGGAAAGCAGTGTGGAGGTTCCTCAGAAAATTAAAAATAGACCTACCCTATGACCCAGCAATAGCGCTGCTAGGAATTTATCCAAGGGATACAGGAGTACTGATGCATAGGGGCACTTGTACCCCAATGTTCATAGCAGCACTCTCAACAATAGCCAAATTATGGAAAGAGCCTAAATGTCCATCAACTGATGAATGGATAAAGAAATTGTGGTTTATATACACAATGGAATACTATGTGGCAATGAGAAAAAATGAAATATGGCCCTTTGTAGCAACGTGGATGGAACTGGAGAGTGTAATGCTAAGTGAAATAAGCCATACAGAGAAAGACAGATACCATATGGTTTCACTCTTATGTGGATCCTGAGAAACTTAACAGGAACCCATGGGGGAGGGGAAGGAAAAAAAAAAAAAAGAGGTTAGAGTGGGAGAGAGCCAAAGCATAAGAGACTGTTAAAAACTGAGAACAAACTGAGGGTTGATGGGGGGGTGGGAGGGAGGGGAGGGTGGGTGATGGGTATTGAGGAGGGCACCTTTTGGGATGAGCACTGGGTGTTGTATGGAAACCAATTTGTCAATAAATTTCATAAAAAAAAATAAAAATATAAAAAAAAAATAAATAAATAAACATTTAAAAATTAAAAAAAAAAAAGGATTTGATAGCATGGGATTCTTTGGTGCAGGTGAAAAGGATGCTTTCCGTGGATTTGTGTGCATAAAATCCTGATAGAGATTAAGAAAAGATTGAGAGCTGTTTCTTCAGTTCTTGATTCCCGGAATAAGAATCCCCTGAAAACAAAAATCACAGTAACATAAACAATAAAATGCTAAAAAAATTTAAGCTACATTTGGAAAAAAATTATAAATTACTTGGTGAAGAAATAAAGAATCTTAAGAAGGCAAAGACAGTATGAATGTTGAAATCCAAAAAGGTAGAAGACAATAGTCAAGCCAATTTGAATCTGTAGACCTCTCCTTAACTCTGGTGATGATGGAAGTTTATATTGATAGACATAAGATGGATGGGATCAGGGAACTAATCCTAGCACCTTCCCAAGTAGAAAATTGAATTGGAGACACTGAAATATAGCTGAGACCCCAGATGGAAACAATCACAATGTAAGAGGGAGCTAAACATAATGGAAAGTGAAGAAAACTTGCCTTTTCAAACTTGCTACTAGATAGACAAGGGAAACTCTGCCCTGAGTATTTGAAAGAAAATTCTGGATCTTACTCTAGATTTGTGCCTTATTTGGTCCAAACAAAATGATAACAACAGCAAAACAAAAAACAAAAGCTGTAATCTAAAATACTTTTTTAAGTGGTTCTGAGATTTTGTGCTCCCAGAAGCCTGGCAACCAAAAGCATATTATCTCTGGAGGAATGCATTCTCAATAACAAATTGAAAATATTAATATAAAGTACAAGAAAACCAAATCAGAGATAAGAATTACAAAATACTCGAGGAACCTGGGCTCCATAAGAGAACTGCCCCAAACAGTTGACAACTGAAACAAAGCATACAGTATTCAAATATTGCAATTATAAATTCAGTATTTTAAAGAGGAAAATATAAGTCAGAAATAAAATATAAAAATTAAAATGAAAAATGGTATGGATGGGTTAAACATTAAAATAACACAAGTAAGGAAAGAGTTAGAGAACTTGAGAAATTATAAGGGAAGAAGTTGCAGAACTTTAGCACAGAAAGATAAAGAGATGGAAATATTAAGAAGAAGGGAGAAGACATTGATATTGGGATAAACATGTCTAAAATATATTCAATAAAGAATAAATAAAACATATGAGAGACAATATTCAAAGTAAATGTGTATGACAAAGACACCAAAACAGATTCAGGAAACCCACTGGATTTAAGTATCTCACACAGAATAAATAAGATCATAGAGAGACTTAGAACACCACAGATAGAGTGAAGTTCTTAGAAGTCAGAGAGAAAGAAAAGAAAAGAAAAATAAAAAGAGTTTATTTATAATTAAACTGGCAACCAACTACTCACAGAAGAAGTAAAAGACAGTGGAGTCATATTTTCTGTGTGCTGATCAAAATATGTTTAACCTAAAATTATATTTTATTTTTTTTTTAATTTTTTTTCAACATTTTTATTTATTTTTGGGACACAGAGAGACAAAGCATGAACGGGGGAGGGGCAGAGAGAGAGGGAGACACAGAATCGAAACAGGCTCCAGGCTCTGAGCCATCAGCCCAGAGCCCGACGCGGGGCTCAAACTCACGGACCGCGAGATCGTGACCTGGCTGAAGTCGGACGCTTAACCGACTGCGCCACCCAGGCGCCCCTATATTTTATACTTATACAAGCAAAGACATCTTTTGAGATTTTGGGCTTAAAATTCAGACAGTTACAGACAAACAGAAGTAGAAAACATTTAACACTAATAGAACTTACATCAAAAATTCATCTATAGAATATATTTCAGGGAGAATGATTTTGATCTAATTTGTAAGGTCTGAGAAACAAGAATCAAAGACACAGAAACTGGTTAATATATGTGTTAGAAATAGACTTTTCACGAAAAACAAAGTGTAACATTTATAGTGTTGTGTGAAAAAAGACAAAATGCTGGAAAACATAATCTCATAACTTAGGAAGATGGTGGTGAGAGATAATGATCTGTCTCTTTATACTGTTTAAGATGAGCATATATAGATATAGAACAATATAACTCTTGTTAAATACCATACCAAGATCACTAAAAGAATAGATATTGTATAAATTCAAAATGAAGAAGAGGAAAAAGTGGAATGAAAAAAATAATGAATACATTAAAATAAATGCAAGAGAGGAGGAAGACGGGGAAAAGGGGCAAGAAAAAAGAGGAGAGAAAATAACAAAACTAAATCTAAATGTATCAGTAATCACAAAAAAGTGTGCAATTAAAAAACAATAATTCCATATAGGATTTTAAAAGTCAGCTATATTCTATCTTAAAGAGACTAACAAGAATATAAGAATATTTGTTTTGGTTTTCTTTTGGTTTTTGATTCAGCATGTAAAGAGCACAGAAGGTATCACTCTGCCCTAACAACAAGTAAACAACTGAACACACTGAAAAGTCAACAACTCTTCTTAGATCATTCAGAGAAGTGAGGTCACAGGGCCAACCATTGCCACCAAATTGGAGGTTACAAACAGGGAAACACGAAGAATAACAACTTACTGGAGCATAAACTCTCAAGCAGAAATCTGCACAGGAAAATCTGAACTGTATTTGACAAGTTGTTGGGGCTCAACATGAGCAACTCAGGCATGTGAGGGTGGTGGCTACACCTTTGTGAGTTTTATCTCCAGGAGCTATACTATGTTCTTATGGCAAATATTGGAGAAAAATCTTGTCATGCTTGTAGCAGGGGGAAGAGAAAAGGAATAATTTTGAATATGCCAGGGAATTCTGTCCTTAAAAAGCCTTCTCTCAGGAGAAACTATTTAAAAGTCCAAACTCCTGAGGTTTTATCAGAGCCTTTCCTAGTGGAAAGGAAATACCAACCTAAGCTCACTGTAGCTTCCCATGTGGGGGAAGGGAAAAACCTTACTCTAGCCTACTATAGCTATACTGTCCTGCAAAATAATAGGGAAAACCTGAGAAGCAATTGTGAAGTTCCCAATTCAGAAACAGAGCTTCATTAAAAGACTGAGACTGAATTATAGGACTATCAAATGCTTTCCCTACCCACATACTTATTACTATATTACTAAAAGCCTATTTATCTCAGTTTCTTTTACTCAGTACATTAAGTCTGGCTATCAAGAAAAAATTACAAGGCATACTAAAAGGCCAAAACCACAGTTTGAAGAAACAAAGCAAGCATAAGAAGTAGAGTCAGAAGTGACAGAGATGCTAGAATGATCAGAATATGAATTTAAATAATGATGATAAATACGATAGTGGCTCCATGGATAAAGTAGACAGCATGCAAGAACAGATGGGAAATGGAAGAAGAGAAATGGAAATTCTAAAAAAAAGATAAAAAGAAACTTTAGGGGTCAAAAACATAACAGAAATGAAGAATGCCTTTGATGGGCTCATTAGTAGTGAGACACAGTAAGGGAAGACTCTCAGAACTTGAGGATATGTCAATAGAAACTTCCAAAACTGAAAAGCAAAGAGAAAAAAGGCTGAAAGAAATATATAATAGAATACACAGAAACTGTAGGACAACTACAAAAGGTGTAACATACACATAATAAGAATTCCAGAGGAGAAGAAAGGAAAAGATAATATATTGAAGAAATAACAACTGAAATTAATGTCACACACTAAACCACAAATCCAGGAAGTTCAGGGAACACCAGGGGGATTAATTCCAAAAAAACCCATATACACCTAGGCTTATCAAATTCAAACTATAGAAAATCAGGGTTAAAGAAAAGATCTTGAAAGGGATGAGAAGAGGTAGAACTTACCTATAGAGGAACAAAGATAAGAATTACACGTGACTTCCTTTCAGAAACTATACAAGCAGGAGGACAGTAGAATGCAAAAGGTAAGGTGTTGAAAAATAAAACCACCAATCTAAAATTCTTTACCCTGTGAAATTATCCTTGAAAAGTAGAGAAAAAGACTTTCACAGACGAACAAAATGACAGAATTTGTGCCAGTAGCCCTGTCTTGCAATAAATGTCGAAAGAAATTCTTAAAAGAATAGGAAAGTAATATAGGTCATAAATTTAGTTTTTACATAAATAAAGGAAGATCATTAGAGAAAAAAATAAGTATAGGTAAAATAAATTATTTAATTTTCTTACTCTTGATGTAACAGCAGTTTGTTCAAAATAATAATAGCAACAATATATTCAATTATCTATACTTATGGATAGAAAGATTATAATAATATAGTTTATATGCGGTTATATATATATCTATGTGAAACAAATTACAGCAATGATACAAAGAGTAGGAGGGAGGAATTGGTATTATTTTGTTATCATAAGCTACTTGCACTACCCATTAGGCAGTATACTGTTACTTAAAAGTGGACTTGGTATAAATGTAAATGCATATTGCAAACTCTAGGACAACCAATAAAATAGGTAAAAAAAAAGAGGTATAATTGATATGCTAAACAAGGAGAGAAAATAGAATCATATGAAATGCTGAATTAAAACAACAGAAGAGGGGTGCCTGGGTGGCTCAGTTGGTTAAGCATCCGACTTCAGCTCAGGTCATGATCTCGTGGTTCATGAGTTCAAGCCTCATGTCAGGCTCTGTGCTGACAGCTCAGAGCCTGGAGCTTGGTTTAGATTCTGTGTCTCCCTCTCTCTCTGCCCCTCCCCCACTCACACTGTCTTTCTCTGTCTCAAAAATAAATAAAAACATTAAAAAATTAAAAAAATAATAAAACAACAGAAGGCAGATGGGGTGCCTGGGTGGCTCAGTTGAGCGTCCGACTTCGGCCCAGGTCATGATCTCGTGGTTCATGAGTTTGAGCCCTGCATAGAGCTCTGTGCTGACAGCTCAGAGCCTTGAGCTTGCTTCAGATTCTGTGTCCCCCTCTCTTTCCGCCCTACCCCTCCTTGTACTCTGTCTCTCTCTGTCTTTCAAAAATGAATAAACATAAAGAAAAAAAACCAGAAGGTAGAACAAAAGGAGACAAAAACAGGAATGGAGAACGAGGGCAAAAAAAGCAGTAACAAATATGGTAAGTACTAACCCAACTAAATCAATAATTACCTTAAAATGTCAATGGTTTGACTACAGCAATTGAAGGACAGTGAATTTTGGAATGGATTGAAATCAAGGCTCAGTGGCACGTGGGTGGCTCAGTTGGCTAAGCGTTCAACTTTGGCTCAGGTCATGATCTCCTAGGTTCGTGAGTTTGAGCTCTGCATCAGGCTCTCTGCTGTCACTGGGGAGCTGCTTCGGTTCCTGTCTCCCCCTCTCTTACCCTCCCAAGCCCTTGTTTTCTCTCTGTCTCAGAAATAGATAAAAACATAAATAGAAAATTTTTAAAAAAGACCAAAAAGAAATACAATTTATTTTTATTTTTTTTAAAGGTTATTTATTTTGAGAAAGAGAGCATGTATGAAAGCAGGGGAGGGGCAGAGAGAGGGAGAGAGAATCCCAAGCAGTCTCAGCAAATCAGCAGAGAGCCTGATGTGGTGCTTGAACCCAGGAACCATGATCATGACTTGAGCCAAAATCAAGAGTTGGACTCTTAACTGACCTAGCCACCCAGGCACCCCAAGAAATACAATTTAAATGTAATTACATATATAGATTAAAATTAAAGCGATACAGGAGTATATGCCATGCTACCACTAATCTAAAGAAAGCATGATTAGTTATGTTAATTTCAGACAGAGCAGATTCAGAGCAAGGAAAGTTATCAGAACAAAAAAGGGAAATTACATAACAATAAAGGGTTCAACTCTCCAAGAAGACATAACAATCATGAATGTGTATGCTTCTAACAACAGAGGATCAAAATATGTGAAGCAAAAACTGATAGAACTGTGAGGAGAAATAGATGAATCCACTATTACAGTTTCAGATTTCACCTTCTCTCTATCAGAAATGGACAGCTCCAACAGGCAGAAAATCAGTAAGGACATAGTTGAACTCAGCAGCACTATCAATCAACTGGATACAATTGACATCTATCGACTACTTCATCCAACCACAGCAGAATACACATTCTTCTCAAGCTCACCTGACACATTCACCAAGATAAATGACATTCTGCGCCATACACATACCTTAACAAATTTAAGAGAATAGAAATTACACAATGTCTCTTCTCGATGCACAATAGAATTAAACTAGAAACAACTAAAAGAAAGACAGTTAGAAACTCCCAAAATATGTGGAGGTAAAAAAAAAAAATACCTCTAAATAACACATAGGCAAAAGAAGAAATTTCAAGAGACATTTAAAAATAATGAGACTAAATGAAAATAAAATCAAACTTATCAAAGTTTGTGGGATGCAGCAAAAGAACTGCTTAGAGGGAAATTTGTAGCATCCAATGCATATATTAAAAAAAAAAAAAGACACAAGACCTAAGTTCAATAATCTCAGTTTCCACCTTACCAAACTATGAAAAGAATAGCAAATTAAACCTAAAGTAAGCAGAAGAAAATGAATAATGAAAAATTAGAGCAGTAATCAATGAAATTGAAAACAGGAAATCAACAGAGAAAATCAACAAAACCAAAAGCTAGTTCTTTGAAAAGATCAACAGAATGGATCATCTTCTATCCAGGCTAACTAAGAAAAAAAAGAGAAAACATAAATTACTAGTATCAGAAATGAAAGAGGGAACATTACTACAGATCCCTGGACTTTAGATGGCTAATAATAAAACATTATGAACAACTGTATGATCACAAGTTTGATTATGTAGATGAAATGGAACAATTCCTTGAAAGACAAAATCTGCCAAAACTCATACAAGAAGAAATGGACAACTTGAAGTCCTATCTATCAGAAATACTGACATATAAGAGAAATTTAATCAATAATTAATAACCTTCCAAACAGAAAACACTAAGCCAGATGGGTTCCCTTATGAATTCTGCCACACATTTAGAGAATAAACAGTACCAATTCTCTATAATCTATTCCAGAAGATAGAAGGAATACTTCCTAACTCATTTTGAGGCCAGTATTACTCTGATAACCAAAATCAGACAAAAACATTACAAGAAAAGTATAGAGTAAGATATCTCATAAACATAGATGCAAAAAATTGACAAAATATTTGTGAACAACTCCATGACCACAATTTGACAACCTAGGTGAAATGGACCAACTCTTTGAAAGACACAGTCTTCCAGAAGTCACATGAGAAGAGACAATTTGAATACACGTCTATCTATTTAAATAAATCTGTAAACTCACTAAGTTGCAAAGGTTTCTTTGGCATATAATATCAGAAGTTTATTTTAGCAAACTGCAAATTCCTCTCTAATTACATTTGGTTTAAAGTTATTATGTGGGATCATAAAACTGAAGGTCTGATGGCACACAATTATGAGGAGATAGAGAACAGCTTGGGAAATCAGCTGTCTCAAGCATTAATTCATCACCAGAGAGATTTTATAAAGTGAACAAGTATAATTTCTATTTTCACATAAGATGTGTAAATACTTTTATAGAAATAAAATCAAAGGAACTTTGGCAATTTGCATGCCTTTACAATTGTAAAGGCTTGGTAACATTTCTTTTTCACAAGCAAGAGAACCAAAACCTCAACAACTGTCACTGTACTGGATTTTTGTCATTGGTATCGGGCTACATACAAAGAAAGCTGAAAGGGACCTTGAATATCAATTAGCCCAATTGTCTATTAACAGCAAGGAAATAAGTGTCAGCCTTCCCTAACTTCCCAAATTCTATTTGACGTGCCCATTTTATATTCATAGCATTTTGTGTATCTCTTATCATAATAGCATATTTAAAATAGCTATTTATTTGTCTGCTACCCACCAGAATGAAATCTCACTGAAGGCAAGAACTATGATGTTAGCATTGAATCTCCAGAATAAACAAGGCATTTACTCATCTAGAACTATAATGATAATGATATGATACATATGATATATATGACATTCTCAAATGATACTATATGATGTGTGTGTGTGTGTGTGTGTGTGTGTGTCTATCTCCTCTCATATCATTCTTTCCAGTACTATAAGGAATGTATTATTACTTATTTTTCTCTCTTTATAGAAGAGGAAATTAAGACTCAGCAAGGTAAATCAGCTTGTGTAAAGTCACTACACATTTAGTAAGTAGTGGATTCAGGCTCCAAATGTAGCACTTTAATTATAGTTACTTCAATAACCATTATGTTAGACTGCCAATCAAAGAGTAAATGCCTCTACATAAATAGTGTTGAAAGCAGATTAAACAAATCCAATTGAGGGAATAGACAGGTAAAACACAATTACTATTCAATATACTAAATTATATAAAATTAATAAACATAAGGTCTACTGTATATTTTATACTATTTATATACTATTACACTCAAAGTAGTCAGAGAAGCTTCAAAGAGTAAGAACCTTTTGAACTGAAATTTATGCTACTATTTTTAAGAAACATTTTTAGTTCAAATTAAATATAAGAAATTTTATTTTATCTTCCTCAGAGTAACACCCCCTTAGGTTCTTATTCTGCCTTACCAATTTATTTAGCTGGGACATAGTAAAATATACTGTAAATCATTCTTAATCATTCTTAATAAACATTTGATGCTGACTATATTTACATTTCTCTATACTTTTGTGAAAAAATGAGTGAAACTTCAATAACTAGTAAGCTACTATGACTTCTGAAAGTGAGGTATCCCGGTCTTTTTTCCTTTGTTAAATTCTCTATTCTTGAATTAACAGCATTTGGTTTAATATACTGGACTTTCAGAAAAGTGTATCCTTTTTGGAGTGAAACAAGCAATTTCATGGTACTGATGTTCACTTTACATTTTCAAAATTTAAAGTAATTTGATGGGATAATGGAATTTTTATGTTTATCCATGAAAAATTAATGTTAAAGCAAAACTATCCAAATGATTACTGATTTTAACTTTAAAAAGACATTATTGGGGCGCCTGGGTGGCGCAGTCGGTTAAGCGTCGGACTTCAGCCAGGTCACGATCTCGCGGTCCGTGAGTTCGAGCCCCGCGTCGGGCTCTGGGCTGATGGCTCAGAGCCTGGAGCCTGTTTCCGATTCTGTGTCTCCCTCTCTCTCTGCCCCTCCCCCATTCATTCTCTGTCTCTCTCTGTCCCAAAAATAAATAAACGTTGAAAAAAAATATTTTAAAAAGACATTATTAAGTTTCTTTAATTTATAGTTTATCTGATAGTCACTAATGTTTGCCCTGCCTTATCCACTTCCTTCTGCCACTAAGTTGGAATTAAAAATGGAATAACATTTATACATTTCAATTAAGGGAATAGTCAAATGTTAAAATGAAACAGTACCTCAAAAAAATCTTATTCTTTTTGTGCCAATATTCTGTTTCAGTGTTTAAGTACTCTGCCACAGGGAGAAACATTTATACAGGTTTTGTGGGTTGTCACATAGTTGGAACTCAAAATTTAAATTTTCCCTAAGGTTTCACATTTATCCCCACTCCCAATTTAGGGTGATATTGTCTGAGACATACAAATAGACCGTTGTTTCTTACAATAGAGATTTCCAATGAAACCACAATTTTCAATAGTTCCAGTACCCAAATCTTAGTTTCTACCAGTCTCCAAAATGGTACTATGTTTCCTTGAAGAAATGACTAATTTTAGGAATGAGGTAGGAAATATACAAGATGAGCTTGTAGCATGTTGTAGTACCTAAGGTACTATAGTAAGGAAGTCAGTACCCACCTTCCCCTGAAAAATCCAAAATTCACAATGACAGAAGTATGTAAAAAAGACACAGGAATAAACTGAAATAGCTCTCAAGGCACCTGGGTGGCTCAGTTGGTTAAACATTGGGTTCTTGGTTTCAGCTCAGGTCATGATCTCAAGGTTTGTGAGTTCAAGCCCTTCCTGCTTGGGTTTCTATCTTCCTCTCTCTTTGCCCTTTTCATACATATGTGCATGGGCACATTCTCTCTCTCTCTCTTTCTCAAAATAAATAAACTTAAAAAAAAGCCATGAAAACAGCTCCTCATGTCAAAACTGAAATAATTTGAGCAACAAAATAAATAAACTAGAATTAACTTATAACCCAAATTATAAAATAAATATGTCTGAATTGACATAAATGATTGAATGAAGAAATGCAGAGAACAGACAAATCTTCAGTGCAGAAAAGATTCCAAATAATATCTCCAGAGACATAGGCCTCTAGGAAGTATAACTGGAGCATAAGCCCCCATTTCTTTAATGTGGAAAGTATATTATGACTCCCTTCTAAAGAGTATAGTATAGGAAAGGTAAAAAAGAGTAACTGTATACTGGAGAAAACTAACTTAATCTAGGTTATCAAATTAATATCAACCATAAAAATTACATTGATAGTATGAAACTCTGAAATGTGATGAGAATGACACTTTACCTTTTCAGTCTTCCTCCCCAACATAAATTACCTGACCCTCATCAGGAGAAAAAAAAAATATCACACAAATTGGAGAACATTCTCCAAAATACCTGACCAGTACTCCTCAAAATTCTCAAGGTCATCAAAACAGAAAAACAATAACAAAATCTGTGAAAAACTATCACAGCTAAGAAGAAACTAAGTGGGGGTGGGGGGGGCGCCTGGGTGGCTCAGTCGGTTGGGCGTCCGACTTCAGCTCAGGTCACGATCTCACGGTCCGTGAGTTCGAGCCCCGCGTCGGGCTCTGGGCTGATGGCTCAGAGCCTGGACCCTGTTTCCGATTCTGTGTCTCCCTCTCTCTTTGCCCCTCTCCTGTTCATGCTCTGTCTCTCTCTGTCTCAAAAATAAATAAACGTTAAAAAAAATTAAAAAAAAGAAGAAACTAAGGGGACATGGCAATTAAATGTAGTGTGGTGTTGGGGCACGTGGGTGTCTCAGTCAGTTAACTTTCGGCTTGGGCTCAGGTCGTGATCTCATGGTCCATGGGTTTGAGCCCTGTATCAGGCTCTGTGCTGACAGCTCAGAGCCTGGAGTCTGCTTCAGATTCTGTGTCTCCCTCTCTGCCCTCCCCTGCTTGTGCTCTCTCTTTCTCAAAATTAAATAAACATTGAAAAATAACATAAAGGTAATGCAGTATCTTAAATGGTGTCCTGGAAGCAGAAAATACTATTAGGTAAAAACTGAGAAATTCTGAGTGTAATATGGACATTAGTTAACTATAATGTATCAGTATTAGTTCACTAATTATAACAAATGTATCATACTAATGTAAGATGTTAATAAAAGGGATAACTGGATATGGGGAGTTCAGAAACTGTACTATCTTTGAAATAATTTTGTGTATCTACAACTATTCTAAAATAACAAAAGTTTGTCAGAAAAAAACTAGTAATTTAGTCAGGTTAGGGGTTCCACCAGGAAATTCTGAAACATTGAGCTATCTTGGGTTTTGCCCATGAGTGATAAGATTGGGACATAAAGTATTTGCTGTAGTAGACTAGAGAGAGACTTTGGTGAATCCATTTGAATACAGACATTGAACATACCCTACTATGAACATTTGCATTCAAATGAGTGACTCTTCTTTTCCATATAGTGATTTTTCAATGCTATAAGTTACATATGAGAGAAAATTTGCCTTCAACCAAACTGGTCTGGTCTAGATGACTTGGAGTTATGACCTTTCTTTTTCACTAATACATGTATGTCTCCCTCTGTGTCATTTCTTGTGTCATAGGGGTAGGGTTAATCTTTAATTAAAGACGCATAAGTAGTTGTACTCCCTTCTGAATCAGTTATATTTTGAGAATACAGATAGCCTTTTTAATTATTTGAAAGGGACAATAAAGAGCTCCATGACAATAATAAATCATGCAATATTGGTAACTTGGAATCTCTTGATATAGTGACATTCCATGAGAGCAAGCTTTTAACCTTATCTGTCTCTAAAAACCACGTAAACCAAATTTTCATCTTAGCATAAAACAAGTAGTATGTTTATTGCTTCTTGCTATTACATGCACAGTGGGATAAGTTGCTTAGAAATGCTCTCAGGATAAGGATGACTATTCAGAGAAGTCAGGACTGTAAAGACCGAATTAATCCTTATGCTTCACAGTTGTAATTTTTGTCCCTCACCAAAATTTCAATCTTTCCTATTCAGCTACTATTGTTTTCCCAATTAAAAAATTATAGTCATCTTCCTTCTTTCCAAAACCTTTCACCCGTGCCCTGCAGAACATTCTCTTCACACTGAGAACAGTTTACCAGTTTCTTTAAGAAAATATGGGCCTTTTCCCCCATTGTCTTCTTGATTGAATTTGGTATGTCTCCTGGATACCCCTTTCTCTGTAGAGCTCTTAAATAGTTACTTTGTTTTTCTCATGGCAAATGTCCCTAAAGATCAGAAGTGAAGTCATTTGCATTTTTCCCTAAAATTAAGAATGACTGTTTTGAAAGATAAGTAAAAAAAAAAAATCAAATGTTAATATTGATGTTTTTTCTAGTCATGCTAAGCTTCTTACAGACCTTATCCATCCTTCCTTCCTTCCTTCCTTCCTTCCTTCCTTCCTTCCTTCCTTCCTTCCTTCCAACCATCCATCCATTTGTTAGACATGAGTCAGTATGCTCTGCCCACACTCAAGAGAAAGGGATTAAAAAAAGTTATAAGTACCATAAAGTGGGGATAACTGACTGCCATCTTTGGAATCTGCCCCCTTCCTTCCTTCCTTCCTTCCTTCCTTCCTTCCTTCCTTCCTTCCTTCCTTCCTTCCTTCCATTAAAAAAATATACATTTAAGATTTCTATATATGAGGCACCTAATTATGTTCTGAGCACAGCAAACTCCCTGTTTTAATGAATTTTACATTTGTATCAGTTATCTATTGCTGTGCAATAACGTACTCAAAACTTATAGGTTCAGTATAGCACACATTTATTATCTCCAAAGTTTGTGTGCTAGTAATCTGGGCACAGTTAAATCAATTACTCTGCATCAGAATCTCACAAATAAGTAATCAGTGTGTCAGCCAGGTCTGCAGTGTCATCTTCATGGGTTTGCGAGTAGAAATCAGTTCATGGTGGGTTGATTTCCTGAGAGCCTGATTTCCTTGTGAGTGGTTGGTCAGAGAGGGAGAAGGAGAGTGAGACTGCTAACAAGATCAAAGTCAGGGTATTTTGCAACCTAATTGTGGAAGTGACATCCCATCACTTTTCTGTAGTTAATTTGTTAGACATGAATCAATAAGTCCTGCCCACACTCAAGAGAAGGGGATTTAAAAAAGGTACAAGTACCATAAAGTGGGGATAACTGAGTGCCATCTTTGGAGCCTGCCTATTGCAACGATCCCTCAGGGAGCATCATACTCTTATTTTTCCTGTATGTACCACACACTCTTTGCATTTTCCCTCTGCTTGAAATGTGTTTCTACAGCTGCCTCTTCACTCCCTTGTGAGTACATTTCCTCATCTTCAAGATACAGTTCAGAGTCCTATCCCTAATTTTTGTCTAAAATTTTATCCCAAAATAAAAGATAAACGTGATAATTAAAAAAATTATAATCATAGAATGCTGAAACTTTAAGAGGCCAAAGATAACATCTAGTTTCTTTTTACAGTCACTGAGTAAGCAGATTTACTTTTCTAGTGTTGTATAATAATCCAGACAAGAAACTAGCTTTCTTAGTCCTGATATCTTCCTGCCAATCTTATTGCTTCTCTAAAGCTAAGTGATATTCTATTTCTGATTAATAAACCCATCCAGTGACTTTTAATTCAGAGTAATGGCTTTGTTTTTTCCTGAATGGTAGCCATACCTGGATAAGTACTAGTAGGTATTTCAACTTGAAGTTATAAGTTATTTTTCCATGGAGGAAGCTGCATAAAGTGTCTTTTTCCCATAGAAGGCCAAGAATATTTTCCTATGGTAGAATAATTTTATAAAAGGAAAATTTGCTATTTTTGTTTTATTATTTGTAGAAAATGTGCTAAATTTACAGAATTAACCATATAGAACATGAAACAAGTTAACAATCCTTACAAATAAATTGATGCATTAAATAAGGAGGCCAGTTTCAGGGCGCCTGGGTGGCTCAGTCGGTTAAGCGTCCGGCTTCGGCTCAGGTCATGATCTCACAGTCTGTGAGTTCGAGCCCCGCGTCAGGCTCTGTGCTGACAGCATGGAGCCTGGAGCCTACTTCGGATTCTGTGTCTCCCTCTCTCTCTGCCCCTCCCCTGCTCATGCTCTGCCTCTCTCTGTCTCAAAAATAAATAAAAACATTTAAAAAAAAATAAGGAGGCCAGTTTCAATTCAGAGTATGTTGATCATATCTACTCAATCTTGGTTAATGTAAAATAGTGCTGATTTCTTTAAGATGCACATTGTTTTAGAGATGTCAAGTGTGTGTGTCCATATACATGAATTTTATGAACACAGATAGACACCCATGGCATTTAGAAGGGCATTTGAAAAATAATTGAAGACAAGAAAGTAAGCCTCTTATCCAATAACCCATTATTAATTGATATAAAAAAAAAGTACTGTTGAATAAATGAGGGTACATGGCTTTCAAAGTTTGAAGGTCCAAGTTATATATCTAGATTATGCACAAGGATGTTGAAGTCTGCATCTACAAATAAAATGAAAAAACATCAGTTGCTTGATTTGTGGTAGTGAAATGGATGCGGCTGCATAGTTCCCTGTATGATTATAGGCCTTTTACCAAAAGAATGGGAATTTTAGCAGCGAGCTTTCTCTCTCACTATAGCACTGATTCATAATTTAATTATATACATGGTATTCAAATATGGTTGACCACACACAGGCACGCGCGCACACACACACACACACACACACACACACACACATGCAAGTTTTCCATTCTTTTCTTGAATTTCCATTATGGCCAATTACTATGGCATTAAGAAATTATTTCAAAGCTGATCTTTGACTATTTCCAATTAGATTAATTTCTGAATTATCTTCTTGCATTAAATTTCTCTTTCACTAAAATGGGAATAGTGATATGTGCCAACACTAAGCAGTTAAGGTGGGTGGAGGGAACTTAAGTGGCTCCAACATATTTAAAGCATGAATGCCACGAGGCACAGCCCCTTCTCTATTGTGTCAACCATATCTGTGTCTGTGCTTAATGTAGAAGTGGAACTATTTGAATTATGATGAAAAAATGTCACAGCTCATTAAAGATGGTAGATAATGATAATGAGCCAAGGTTTGTAGCCTATCCGTGCTGTCTGCCTGATTTGTCCTGATGGGTTTGCTCTTCTGTGCCTGGAGGGTCATTAGTGTTTGACAGCATCCTTATGAACTTCACTTTGCAAAGGGCTAAGGCCTGGAAACTAGTTCCACCTCTTGTGCTTATGTGATGTACGACAGTAGGAATTAGGAAATGCCAGGGACCCCACTTAAAGCCTGTGCTCCGGAAAACAGTCAAATGAAAATGTGCAAATATCTTCACTCAAAAATAAGATTTTTTTTTTTTTGGAAAAAAAAAGTGCTGTTATTAAACTCAGCATGGGAGACAATATGAACCAGGATCTTCATCAATCAGATTAACTACTTTCGAAGATGAAAACAGACGAGGCACAGTGTGAGGCTGAGCAGATATTTATCAAAAGCCATATTAATAACCACTTTCAGCTTTTTCCTGACAGTTTCATCTGAGGTTCCATGTTTAACATTTGAGTATCATATGTTTTTGTCAGGATGAGGCTGCTAAGAGCATCAATTAATTAATTCCTTTGAAGTGCGGTTCAGTAAGGTAATAAAGTAACTGTCCCTAAAGCCACAACCAGTAATGGTAAGCAACATTCTGGAGTTAGTCAATTTGTTATTTCAGAAATTAAAACTAGAATGTCTTCTTGGGCCCACCTAAGAATACATTCAGGTATATTTTTGCAAAGTGGCAGTGAGCTGATATATATATATCATGGATACATATATATATGATATATATATATATATATATATATATATATATATATCATATGGATACATATATATATATATGGATACAAACACATATCATATATATCATATATATATGATATATATATATGGATACAAACACATATTCAGTATGCATAATTGCCTATCTGAGATAGGCTGAGATATTCCTCATTTACATGCTAGTGTACAGTCTAACACACCCCCTCCAAAATAGCCTCTTTAATTTGTGTTATCTAAATGGGCTGTAAATAGGGCAGAATTAAACTAGGAAAAATAATGAGGAGAGTTTTATATTATTAAGATTATCAACTGTACTTTAGTGTTTGAGGAAATTAATTTGGTGGGTTAAAAAAAATCTCAGCTCATGGAAATTAACACTTCAAGTAATGCAAGTCAGAGTATAGAAGAAATTTGTACCTTGTCACAGCCAGATGTAGGCTACATATATTCAGGGACTTATTCTGCCATCTCCACTTTATGCAGGGCACATCAAAAGCATGGCTAATGTAGTTTTCATTTCAATGATGTAATATCAGCAATTGGCAATCAACCAAACCACAGTAATCTCAGAGAGACTTTGTATATGTAAGGTGTCAAGCCAAAGTGGGAAATAAAAATAGGGCAGGTGTGTGCTGATGCGGGTTCATCTTGTGTGGGATGTTTCTTCAGTCTGGAGGCATATTTCCTATGAATAATTTAGAATGAGCTCTCTGTTACTCAGAGCTTCATATTACCCCTGTTTAGTGTGATCCAATCTAATGACAAAGATCTGTTTCATAAATTTCTGGAAGAGATGGTCCACTTTGTAAAACACTCAAACTAACAAACATAGAGGCTAATGGGAAGTGGCATGGCTTAGGGGAGTGGAAGCTAGTCTGGGAGTTAGGAGGCTGGCTTAGCAATGTAAGTAAGGTGTCTTCTCCCTCTGATCACCTATGAATGACAACTCGCAGACACTTGGTTTATAACCTTCTACTGTTGTGATTTGGATCCGTATGTTATGCTTCCTTTCCCTTTTCTTCTATTCACTATTCCTAGTCCAGCGTAATTTATTTTTTTCTTCTAATTGATTGGATAAGAAACATAGGAGACATTGATGTTTAATCAATCTATACTCAATCTTCCAGTATAAAGTATTAGTAGTTTTGTGGTTTCATTATCTCTTTTTTTTTTTTTTTTTTTGTCAGCTGGGATTTGAGAGGTCCTTGAACTGCTACTATTTATGGAAGACTTTATGGAAGGCTGGCATTTCAGCTCTCTGGATGCGAGCAAGTGGAGTGGTGATAATACATTGCTATGGAACAAGTGATAGAAATTTGAGTCCTTAACCAAAATCCGTTTCAAACCTCAGTGGTCAAATTTCTCTTGAATCAACTCTTCAAAGTAGATATTTATAGTTAAAATATTCTATTGCTGTGTACTTTTAAAGTATATTCACGTGCAGCATCTAATTTTCTTCTCACAATAAACCAAGACAGGACAATTTTGAACATAGAAAGGAAGAGGTTGTCATAGTGGAAGGCAAGTCTGGGGAGAGACTGGGCTATTTGTATCATCTGCAGGTGACACAGTTGACCCTAATTTAATTATAGAGCCACAGCACCTGTGATGACAATATGAGCTGAAAGGAGAATGAGGATGGGAAATAAAGTGAGATTCTCCCCTCTCTCTAGGAGTGGAAGTCTCCAAAACATGGGACTTTAAAAAATGCATCTTACTCATTCTAATTATATGGGTGATTGACTCCAACTGATTCTCCCCTTTCCCACCACCCTTCTTCCTTTTTGTTGTATGTTTTGCTAAATTACCATTTTGAGTTTCTATTATAAATATTTAGCTTATGGTAACTTGGAGTTGTTATAAGTCATTCTACAGCTTTGATTTGTGCTCTTTCTTTAGAGTTCCTTTTAAATTCTGTCTTGTCATTTGCTTCATGCATTTATTTCCTTTAAAATTATTTCTCTTTTAATCTTATTTATTCTTATGGTTTATTCTATTTTTTTAACTTCTAAAACATTAATATGGCTTAAATTTATTACCTAATATTATTAAAGTGAGAACAATTTATTTCATACTTATTTATCAGACACTTATCATATGCTAGGCATTATCCATTAATAATGTATGAGCTAGGTTCAATTTAGAACCATCACTAAGCGACTTGTACTGGCCTGTTTGTTATTCTGAATGTGAGGTTGAATATCGTTTCTGAGGGTTTTCACTATGTGCTCTACTTTACTAGGTTTTCTGTTCATGACTAAAGCCAATTTTCCTTGAGGTGTTTATTTTGTTATATTAACTTAAAAAGAGAACTGTAGGAACACCTGGGTGGCTCAGTTGATTGAGCATCTGACTCTTGATTTCTGCTCAGGTCATGATCTCACAGTTTGGGAGTTCAAGCCCCAAGTCAGGCTCTGTGCTAATAGATCCCTCTCTCTCTCCCCTCCCCCATTTGTGCTCTCTCTCTCAAAAATGAATAAATAAATTTTAAAAAAGAGAACTCTGAAAAATTATGTATATTTATACATACATTAAATATTTGCCTTCTTAACCAATGTTTATTCACACTGTATTTTAGTCATTATACTAGCTTTTAACAAATATATAATTTTCTTGATACCCTATTAAATATATATTTTTTAATGTTTATTTATTTTACATAGAGAGTGTATTTATGAGTTGGGGAGGAGCAGAGAGAGAGGGAGCCAGAGAATTCCAAGCAGGCTCTGTGCTGTCAGCACAGAATTCTACATGGGGTTTGAACTCATGAATTGTGAGATCATGACCTGAGCAGAAATCAAGAGTAGGACACTTAATCGACTGAGCCACTAAGGTGCCCCAACACTGTATTAAATATTATTATAATCCTCACGTTAGAATTGAAGAAAGAATAAGAGAAATTAACCCAATCTGTAGAAAGTCACACAGCTATAACTGATAGGCTAGTATTAAAGGTATATAAAGGTAGGTCGTTTCAAACCCATGTGCTTAACTCTATTTTATGCTATCTCTCTATTTATCTTGTAATTATTCCCCCCAGGCTTTTACTTTTAACTTTATTAACAGTTTCTTTTTCCATAAAAATTGTTTAATATTTATGTAGTCAAATCCATCCATATTTTACTTTAGGGTGTGTGCTTTTCCTGTTAAGTTTAGGGAGTCTTTACCTGCTTCAGTATTATATAAACAGCATTTATATATTCCCCTAGTTTAGCGTTTTAAACTTTAAAAAATTATAATTACAGATCCTTTCACATAGCTTATGAGATATAAAGTGTCTCACTCAGAAA
Source organism: Lynx canadensis (assembly GCF_007474595.2). Classification (NCBI taxonomy): domain Eukaryota; kingdom Metazoa; phylum Chordata; class Mammalia; order Carnivora; family Felidae; genus Lynx; species Lynx canadensis. The sequence continues at coordinate 101,943,590 of NC_044304.2, forward strand.
TACAAATATACAGAAAATTTTGCCTGCCACTTCAGGGAGTTCAGAGAATCTCTGAAACCTGTGCACCAAGGTCAAAGGGTCATGTTTTGTTTTTGTTTTTAAACATTTATTAATTATATTTGAATCTATTTTTTATAAGTGTTTTAGGACAAAATGTGCCCCTTCCTCCAACTCCTATGTTGAAATCGCCACCACCTCAGAATGTGACTACATTTAGAGATAGGGCCTTTCTAAAGAGGTAATTAAGGTAAAATGAGAGCATATGGGTGGGCCCTAATCCAATGTGACTGATGTCTTTCTAAGAAGAGGAGATTAAGAGATTGCTACGGCTGAGGTCAGAGAGGTCTTTTCCTGCTTTCTCCTCTAAGGTTCTGATGGTTTCCTGTCTCACATTTAGGTCCTTTATCCATTTTGAGTTTATTTTTGTAAATGGTGTGAGAAAGTGGTCTAGTTTCAACCTTCTGCATGTTGCTGTCCAGTTCTCCCAGCACCATTTGTTAAAGAGGCTGTCTTTTTTCCATTGGATGTTCTTTCCTGCTTTGTCAAAGATGAGTTGGCCATACGTTTGTGGGTCTAATTCTGGGGTTTCTATTCTATTCCATTGGTCTGTGTGTCTGTTTTTGTGCCAATACCATGCTGTCTTGATGATGACAGCTTTGTAGTAGAGGCTAAAGTCTGGGATTATGATGCCTCCTGCTTTGGTCTTCTTCTTCAAAATTCCTTTGGCTATTCGGGGCCTTTTGTGGTTCCATATGAATTTTAGGATTGCTTGTTCTAATTTCGAGAAGAATGCTGGTGCAATTTTGATTGGGATTGCATTGAATGTGTAGATAGCTTTGGGTAGTATTGACATTTTGACAATATTTATTTTTCCAATCCATGAGCAGGGAATGTCTTTCCATTTCTTTAAATCTTCTTCAATTACCTTCATAAGCTTTCTATAGTTTTCAGCATACAGATCCTTTACATCTTTGGTTAGATTTATTCCTAGGTATTTTATGCTTCTTGGTGCAATTGTGAATGGGATCAGTTTCTTTATTTGTCTTTCTGTGGCTTCATTGTTAGTGTATAAGAATGCCACTGATTTCTGTACATTGATTTTGTATCCTGCAACTTTGCTGAATTCATGTATCAGTTCTAGCAGACTTTTGGTGGAGTCTATCGGGTTTTCCATGTATAATATCATGTCATCTGCAAAAAGCGAAAGCTTGACTTCATCTTTGCCAATTTTGATGCCTTTGATTTCCTTTTGTTGTCTGATTGCTGATGCTAGAACTTCCAGCACTATGTTAAACAACAGCGGTGAGAGTGGGCATCCCTGTCGTGTTCCTGATCTCAGGGAAAAAGCTCTCAGTTTTTCCCCGTTGAGGATGATGTTAGCTGTGGGCTTTTCATAAATGGCTTTTATGATCTTTAGGTATGTTCCTTCTATCCCGACTTTCTCAAGGGTTTTTATTAAGAAAGGGTGCTGGATTTTGTCAAAGGCCTTTTCTGCATCGATTGACAGGATCATATGGTTCTTCTCTTTTTTTTTTGTTAATGTGATGTATCACGTTGATTGATTTGCGAATGTTGAACCAGCCCTGCATCCCAGGAATGAATCCCACTTGATCATGGTGAATAATTCTTTTTATATGCTGTTGAATTTGATTTGCTAGTATCTTATTGAGAATTTTTGCATCCATATTCATCAGGGATATTGGCCTGTAGTTCTCTTTTTTTACTGGGTCTCTGTCTGGTTTAAGAATCAAAGTAATACTGGCTTCATAGAATTAAGAGATAGATAGAGGGAAGACTACTGTGAAGACACTGGAAGAAGGCAGCCATCTACAAGCCAAGGAATGAGGCCTCAGAAAAAAAACTAGCCCTGTGAATACCCTCATCTTGTATTTCTAGCGTCCAGAATTATGGAAAAATTTATTGGTGGTGTTAAGCCATCCAGTTTGTAGTACTCTGCTATGAAAGCCTTAGCAAATTAATACGAGATAGAGATCTAATCTTTTTGTTTGTTTTGCAAAAGAGTTTATTATCCCAATTTCACTTATTTAATAACACATTAAGCACTTACAGAAGTCACTTCAATCATATTCTAAATTCATATCATGTGTATAAAGTGCATATGTGGATTTATATGGGGTGTATATATACACATGTATGCATACACACATGAACTTACTCTATTTTCATTCATATGATATAACCATAGGCCTTTAATTATCCTTGTTTTTAATTAAGTTACAGTATAAAGAGAGACAAGTCCTCCCACTTTTTTTGGTTATTATTCTTTTTATATCTTTTCTGTGCCAATAGAACTGTAGAATTATTTTTCAGATTCCAGGACATTTCAGTATTTAGCTGGAGGGAGATTGGATTAAATTTACTATTGAGGAGAATCAACATCTTGCAATACTTATTCTTTACATTTAGGGTAATGTTTATGGTGCTCTGTTGTGCTTATTTTTTGTCTGTTAGTCTGGCTTTCTAGTATTCTTCACATACTCTTGCATATTCATGTTTTGTCTGTTCCTAGATGTTTTGTATTTTTGGTGTTATTATGGATAGAACTTTCTTCATATTTGTGTCCTACTAGATTTTTAGCAGTATTAGTAAAGCAATTGAAGAAGGAGAATCATCTATTGTAGTCCCATTACGTTTCTTTATTTTCTTAGAATCATTCTTCTCTTTTTTCCTTGTCTTTTCTTATGATACTCATTTTGGGATTCAAATATATCACAGAGTCATTAACAGACATTAAGTTAGGTGGTCTCAAATGGCTTGTCCCCTAGTGTCTTAGAAGAATACCAATCCTGAAATTATTAAATATCTTTTCTGAAGACCCCTTCCTTCATAGTTTCTGTCTTCATGTCTGTGTTAAGAGCAGTGAATAACTGTTGTATACTTCATACATGGACTTCAGGTATTCCCTTGCTGGATCCTGGTACTCAATCTTTTAACTTTTAAGCCAAGTAAATAAAAAGGAATGGAGAATATAAAATCTTTTATCTGCCTGTGACCCTTATTGTTACCTAGGAGTCTAAAGTATTATTTTTGTTCATTTTATTCTATTTACTTCTTTGCTCTTATATCCTGCTTCTTCTTATATCCTGCTTTCCTCTACACTTACTGTATATATGTGTCTATATTTTATACATTTCTGACATTTTTAAAACAAAAGCTATCACTCAAAAGATTAAGTCTTTTGTAAGCTATTCCTTCCCTACTTAATGAAAAAATACTTTTGCATTCTGTCTATTGAACTCTTATGTGGGATCAAATTAAAGGCCTAGTTAGCAAGATGGTACTGGTTACAAGGCAAGAATGGGAAACAAAACACATTGACTATTTATGTGGGTGAAAACATGGAGAATCTAAAAATAAGTTAGTTTGTAATTCTGAAACCGAATTATCTAGGAATATCAGGGAGTGAGTGGTTGCATATATATATATGCATATATATATGTATATGTATATATATATATGTATATATATATATGTATATGTATATATATATATATTTAAAGCTTAGGAAAAAAATTTTCTATGGATGTTCCTTGGAGTCATTCTTATTTTTGTGGCTTCCCTCATTTTCTTAAAAATCCACATAGAATGGCCAACAGGCACATGAAAAGATGTTCAGCGTCGCTCCTTATCAGGGAAATACAAATCAAAACCACACTCAGGTATCACCTCACGCCAGTCAGAGTGGCCAAAATGAACAAATCAGGAGACTATAGATGCTGGAGAGGATGTGGAGAAACGGGAACCCTCTTGCACTGTTGGTGGGAATGCAAATTGGTGCAGCCGCTCTGGAAAGCAGTGTGGAGGTTCCTCAGAAAATTAAAAATAGACCTACCCTATGACCCAGGAATAGCACTGCTAGGAATTTACCCAAGGGATACAGGAGTACTGATGCATAGGGGCACTTGTACCCCAATGTTCATAGCAGCACTCTCAACAATAGCCAAATTATGGAAAGAGCCTAAATGTCCATCAACTGATGAATGGATAAAGAAATTGTGGTTTATATACACAATGGAATACTACGTGGCAATGAGAGAAAATGAAATATGGCCTTTTGTAGCCACGTGGATGGAACTGGAGAGTGTTATGCTAAGTGAAATAAGCCATACAGAGAAAGACAGATACCATATGGTTTCACTCTTATGTGGATCCTGAGAAACTTAACAGGAACCCATGGGGGAGGGGAAGGAAAAAAAAAAAGAGGTTAGAGTGGGAGAGAACCAAAGCATAAGAGACTGTTAAAAACTGAGAACAGGGTGCCTGGGTGGCGCAGTCGGTTAAGCGTCCGACTTCAGCCAGGTCACGATCTCGCGGTCTGTGAGTTCGAGCCCCAGGTCGGGCTCTGGGCTGATGGCTCAGAGCCTGGAGCCTGTTTCCGATGCTGTGTCTCCTTCTCTCTTTGCCCCTCCCCCGTTCATGCTCTGTCTCTCTCTGTCCCAAAAATAAATAAACATTGAAAAAAACAAAAAAACAAAAAAACAACTGAGAACAAACTGAGGGTTGATGGGTGGTGGGAGGGAGGGGAGGGTGGGTGATGGATATTGAGGAGGGCACCTTTTGGGATGAGCACTGGGTGTTGTATGGAAACCAATTTGTCAATAAATTTCATATATATATAAAAAAATAAATAAAACATTAACTATTCAAAAAAAAATCCACATAGAGTCCCCAAATTAACCTTTATGTTTCAGTGTTCCGCAATTTCTTTTTTAATTTACACCCCACTCATATTGCCTTCCAACTATTTTTTCCCTTTTCTTTTGTTTTTAATATTGCAACTGTTTTCAGACTTTTCCTTTCTCCCTTCTATAATACCCTCTCCAGACTTGGATGAATATATTCATTTGTCAGAAAACCTTGCCATAAATTTTGCAGAACAAAGTCTATACTTTTTAGCAAGAGATAGGAGCCTGCCTCATTCTTTTGTTTTCATATATGTTAACTGGGCTTCTATGATATATCAGGCTATTCTACATTTGCAGCTATGAATAAGACAGTCTTTCCCCTCACCTTGCTCACAGTATATTGAAGATGCCAGAAAGGCTAATCAAGCTACCTTTGCATTAAAATAAGCTGTGACATCTTACTTTGAACCTTGTGCAGCAGACACACTATCTGCAGCAGTTGCTTTTTCCAAAACTTGTTTATCCTTATCTTTGCAAATAGTCTCCTTTGACTGTGGTGTCCTGCTTTCTTCCAGCTATAAGTTATCAAGTTGTGTTGGTAAATGTTTATCAGATAAATGTTATTGAAACTTATAATGGACTTTCAAATCATTTCTTTTAAAGACTGGTTAGCCCAGAAATACTGTTTGTAAGTTAAATAAAAGTTTCAACTCAGATCCTCCCAGAAGTTCCTACCTTCCACATTCCCATACCACACAAAGTTTCACCATTTCCTAATTGCCACCTAAGTGGGCTGCTACTTTTAAAGTGATCTTTTCCCCTGGATTTAGGTAGGCTCCAGTTTCCAGGTTTTGTTTATAAATAAGAAAATAGTTTTTATTTGACCAGCAAAAGACATACACAGACCTTTAAATATAATTTTCAAGTATTTTAATATTTTTGGAAATTGATTTGATCTTTGACTTATTTTGACCCTCTGCTGGGACCTGGCAGATAGGATCCTTGCCTGCAGCGTGGAGTTTCTAACCTAGCAGGAGTGGCAAATGTTGAGCAAATAATTATACATAATAATTTTGTTAGATAAATAATAAATAAGTAATTAGTTATAATTTTAAGAAATGTAATGAAAAGAGTTTACTGTATTAGGTTCTTGGTTGTAAGACATAGAAACCCAGCTCAAATTATTTTTAACAACAATGGGAAATTAAGGAGCTGTCTTCAGTTTATATGTCAACAATATATAAGCTGAAATGAGGAGGGGTAGATTTGGCTTTGGTGGGACCTGGAAGAAAGTATACACTGTAGAAATGCAAGTATGTAGGGGCGCCTGGGTGGCTCAGTCGGTTGAGCGTCCGACTTCAGCTCAGGTCATGAGGTCATGATCTCACGGTCCGTGAGTTTGAGCCCCGCGTGGGGCTCTATGCTGACAGCTCAGAGCCTGGAGCCTGTTTTGGATTCTGTGTCTCCCTCTCTCTCTGACCCTCCCCCGTTCATGCTCTGTCTCTCCCTGTCTCAAAAATAAATAAACGTTAAAAAAAAATAAAAAATAAAAGAAAGAAACGCAAGTATGTAGAGTGGTATGAGGATGTAAGATTGAAGAATGTGTGGTGAATGAGAGGATATTTTAGATGGAAAAATCAATAAGACTTCCAACCAATTTGATAGGAGAGAGTAAAAGAAAGGAGTTAAAATGAGTCTGAGGTTAGACTGTATTATTTGGGGGGTGAGTGGTACTATCAATGAAAACAGGTAACATGACTAAAAATTTGGCTGAGAATAAATCCTCCATGAAAACGCAATATCAGGAATAATCAAGGAAGTAGGAGGAACCAAGGGAACCTATTAAGAACTATAGAAAACACCAAGAAGGAAAGTTAAGAAATAATTGCTGGTTTTGGAGACAGAGTATCATTAAGGGCCTTTGAGAGAACTTTGGTGTTGCCGAGAGGATGGAAGCCACACATAAAAAAGCCACACATAGAGGATGGATGCAAGATGTATTGCTCAACTGTTTGGCATCAGTGTTCATTCACTCTTGCCAGCCCTAATGCCTGATATTATTCTCAGTGTCCATCCCTGCCCCACCTTTTTGCCACTCTCCCTGTCCAATTCATAAATAACTTCTACTGAATTTTCTCACTAAATGTCTCTCAAATCTGCCCTCCCCTATCTTTCCCAATGCCAGCAACACTTTTTCCGAAGCCAGGTCTACCACTGTGTCTCTACTTAATTATTGTAATAACGTCACTCACTCTATTCTGTGTATAGCAGCAAAGGGATCCTTTAAAATACGCATATCTGATCTTGGCACTATGCAGTGTAATAGCCTTTAATATGGTTTTATTTCCTTCAAGATAAAGGCCAAACTCTTCAGTATAGCTCTTTTTAGCTATGAATGATTTGGGTGTGATATATCTCTCCAGCCTCACTTATCAATACTTTTCTCTAAATATTACAATACAGTTACACTGACTTCTTTCGAGTTTTTCAAATATATTAGTCTCCATTATATACTGTATTGATATATCTATTGGGCAGGAAGATCTATCATTTTTATTATTATTTCTTTTTTGCCTCCCTTACTCCATGGGGTATAGTAAGGTAGTATGTTTTTAACAAATGCTTTTGGAGAAATACATGTGATATGGTACTTTTCCCTCATGATGGTAATGGGGTATAGTATCATGGAATAGTTTTTGAAGACATTCAAGGTCAGTAAGACCTACTTTCTAAGGATCTTTTATGAGCAGGAAGAAGTCTTTTTGGATAACACAAATGAACAGGAAAACTGCTGATTTTAGGTATTTAAATCATCAAGCTGCCTGCTCAGAAGCATGATTTAAATCGTTATCTGAAGATATTTACTCTCTCATGGAGTTCAACTGGTGAAAGTACTTATCTCATACTACCTCTGACCTGCAATGTTTATATTTAAATTTCCCTGTTCTGTGTATAATCTCTAGGGTAAACATCATTCTCATCCACCTGCATGGAATGTGGTAATATTGTATACATAAATATACATTGTCATTGGAAGGATTTGAAATGTTTATCAATATTAGTATTTCTGGAAACTTTAGTAGGTGCAGATTTCAAATTACACAATTTTTAATATATTGATTGATTTTCTCAGAATCTAATTTATGTTAACCACTTAGTATTTTATATAATTTCATAACAAAAATTATTTCTTTGCGTAGGTTACTTGTTAGTTGGCTTGTTTCACTTTTTGTGCCTTCCGTGCTCCCCTCTATTAGGATTGTGGGTTACTGGCTCACTTATGTTTCCTTAATATTACATGTTTCAATGAATAGCACCTCTATCCTCTTGGCTGGTAAACAGATTCTTCCCTTTACTTAATTCCTACATGCAGTCCATCAGATTCAACAACCTCAAGGTGACAGTGATTATGGGCACCGGATAACATGATTCTCCTTTTTGCTTCTGCTGAAGCAACTACTTGGGGTAGTAAGTAGTTTCCCAAAAAGGAGGGAGAGAGGGTGAAAGCCAGCAAAAACTGTATCCACTATTATGACTCAGGCTTAGATCTCCAACAGTGTCAAATTTATTGGACATTATTTTTTAGAAATGAATTGCTAAATATAGAGATTATGATATCCATCCTTATAAAGGTATATTTTAAATACTTTTTACCACCTCTTTGATTGTGTAAATATCTGTACAAATTTCTCTTGGGGCACCTGGGTTGCTCAGTTGGTTAAGCATCCGACTTCAGCTCAGGTCATAATCTCACTGCTTGTGGGTTCTAGCCCCATGTTGGGCTCTGTGCTGACAGCTCAGAGTCTGGAGCCTGCTTCAGATTCTGTGTCTCCCTCTCTCTCTCTCTCTCTGTCCCTCCCCAACTCATGCTCTCTCTCTCTTACTCTCAAAAATAAATAAACATTAAAATTTTTAAAACTTCTCTTCATTCACCCTTTTTTTTATTGTTCCCATGGCTCTCATTCCTACATGTATTTAAATAATGAGACAACATTATTGCTGTCTTAAATAGTATCTATTTAGATTTATATGCACACTTATTCTTTTTGGTAGTCTTTGTTTATTTCCATAGTATAATACCTTCATCTGGAATTGTATCACTTTACTTGGAGAACTTTTTTGAACTTCCTTCTACCTCGTGGGACTCCTGTCCATGCATTTGGTCAGTTATTTTTAGTGCAATTTTTTTTTAATTTGTCCTCACTTTAAAATAATATTTTTACCGAATATAGGTTCTAGATTGACAACTATTTACTTCTAGTCCTTTAAAGCTGTCATCCCAATGTCTTTGGCTTTCAATGTTTTTGTTAAAAAGTCAAGTATCAGTCTTGCCATTAGCCCTTTGAAAATAATCTCTCCTCTCTTTATTTTTGATTGCTCCTATAATTTTTCTCTTTGTTTTTGGTTAATAGCAGTTTTACCATGATGTACCTGAGTGTGTTTGTTGTTGTTGTTGTTGTTGTTGTTGTTGTTGTTATCAGTTATGTTTGAAGTTCAAAGAACTTCTAAAATTTGTGACAAGATATGCTCTATCAGTTTGTGAAAATTTTGACTAATACTTCTTTTAATGTTGATTCTGCCTCATATTCTCTCTCATCATTTTTTATACTCCAATTAAAGATATATTTAATCTTTTCCTTATTTCCTATGTCTCTCTTTCACTCTTTTCCATATTTTCCATTTTACCATTCATGCATTTGCTTCAGTCTAGGTGTTTTCTATTCAACACCTTTTCAGTTGCCTAATTGCCTTTTTCTGCTGGGCTAGTCTGCTTTTAAATACATCTATTGATTATTATTTGTTTTTCAATCTCAGAATTTCTATTTAATTGCTATCTATGGATTCTAGCCCTTCAGTCGCATTTCATATCTGTTTATTTATTGTAGGGACATATTAATAAATTATTTTAAGTCCTATCATCTAAACTGTCAAGTGAAGAATTAGTAAGACAATAAGAGCTATACATGCTGTTGTTGGCAGTGAGTATTATATGGATTGCAGAGTGTTTATTACCATTATCATGACAAAGTTAATATTCATAACAAAATTCAAATTTAATTGTGTTCTCTGTTCTCTAATAATCCTAATATCTTGATTTTATGTATATATATATATGTATATGTCATATATATATATATATATATATATACACACACATAAAATGTATATATATTTAGTCTCTGAGTCCTTTTTCTCCCACAACTGTATTCTTAAATAAATGCCTAATGTTTTATTTAAAATAATTTTAGAGCCTCTGGATTATGGTGTGGTCAATTCTCACTATTTTGGTAGTTATGTTATAAAGTCATTGGACTAGTGAATATTGAACCAGTGTTCCTTGAGGAAACACAGAATTAGGTTCCTAGGGGCATCTGGTCATATATTGTCATCAATCAATCAAACAGACTCTTGTTTTATGTGTGTTTCTATTTAAAGAGACATTATTTAATATGCACTGTTGATTCATTAACATTAAACTCCTGGCCAATAGCTCTATAACTCATGTCTATCTAACGTGCATTTTCTCCATAAGGCAAATATAACCTTCTTACAATTAGGAGCGCTAATCAGCACTTTAGCACTATGCTTTGAGCTCATTTTAAACAATGAAATCACAAAAAAAAAATGCAAAAAGTTTGGCACTAGATATATCACAAAACAGAGACTTGTTTACGGTATGAGAACTGAAACAAGGAGGCAGAGTGTCACCTGTTCAACATCAAGAGAGAATGTGAGCATCTGGGCAATTAAAATTTTTCATCACTCTGTTCATGTTCACCATGATTGTAAAAAAAAAAAAATCCAAGTATTGATGTTTGGGGGACTACAAATTTTAGTGAGAAGACAAATTTGCACATATGAAATCATTGAAGAATAAGGATTGGCTATATCTTCCCAGGAAAAAATTTAATTTTCTCCTTTCAGGAAAATTATCTTCAACCAATCAGTGACTGATTCCAGAATCTCATTTAAAAGCATTTAGAAATGCTCTTCTTTGTTGGTGGACTTTAAACTCCAATGTTTGTCTCATTAATGCCATAATATTTGTAAAATGAGAGTTTAGCCTGTTAACAACTGCCTTTTAAGCACTTACCCAATGCATCTGCAGCTTAGGAATCGCCAAATCCCTTGAGGAGACTGTATAAAATATTAGATTCTTATCTTTATTGTCTCTTTACATCCAGAATGATCTTAGCTCCTACCTTCCTTCTTGCTTCATTGGAGCCTTGAACTCCAATTTTTCACTTCTTAACTAAGTGACTTTTCATTCTCTAAGCCATAACGTTCTGTTTCAACTCTATGCCTTGCATTGAAAATTAGAAAAAAAAAATCCCTAAGGGAAAAAGCAGTGGTGAATACAGGACTCTTTTCAATACATCCCCCCTCCCCTCTCTGCACCCCCACCGGGACCTCTGTCTCTCAAATCCTTAGTGGTTTAGTTGCTCTTCTGTGATTCCATAAGAATATTTTTGTATTCTTCAAAGTTTACATTTGGTGGGAAGATTAGTAGCTCTTCCTTATTTAGGCTGATAGAGCAAAATCTCATATATTATTTAGTACATGAATAGTGAACAGATATTCAATTTATTTACCAAAATGTTTAGTAATTATTATTTAAACATATATCTTAATACTCACTACATAATAAGCACTTGGAATATAGCATTGAATAAAGTACATATAACGGCTTTTCTCAGGGAGCTTAACATCTAATGAACAATACAGAAAAAATTTTAGAAAGCATTGTATTATAAAGGTGATAGGAGCAAAGATTCATTGTGCTTTAGGAATGCATTGAGGAGTATTTAACTGGGACTTGTGAATTCAGGGAAGAAGTAATAGAAGAAAGGGCATTTAAGTATAATCCTGAGGATTGAATAAAAGTTAGTCAGGTGGGAAGAAGGGGTATTTGAGAGGAAAGAAAAAGAGAAATTTTTTAGGAGTTTGTTAAACATCATAGAAGAAAAGAACTGGTTTTTGAAAGAACTGAAGAGAAAAATATGCCAAAAGAATGAAAATAGATGAGATTAAAGAAGAAACAATTCACTGGGGTTTTCCAAAAGAGTTCTCATGATTCTATGGCTTTACCATAATTAATTTATCCATTTGCCTTTTGTTGACTATTTAGATTTTCTGTTTAGAATAATTTCTCATTAACACTCCCAAAGAACGTTCTTAGAGGAGGGACACTGGGTGGCTCAGTCAGTTAAGTATCTGACTCGTGGTTTCTGCTCAGGTCATGATTTCACAGTTCCTGAGTTCAAGCCCCACATTGAACTCTGTACTTATAGTGTGGAGCCTGCTTGGGCTTCTTTCTTTCTGCCTCTCTCCTGCTTGCTCACATATGCTCCCTCTCTCATATCAAGTATAATAAACTTAAAAAAAAATAAAAGAACGTTCATGGAAGAAAATCTTTTTTGAATATCCATGTTAAATTCTAAAGATACATGTGTGGTAATTATAAGATATTTGTGTATTTATTTGAAGATTTTGTTATGTGTTGTGAATATGATGTTTAGAAAATCTTTACTTATGTGTGTGTTCCCACTGGAGGTGTTTGAGATTGCTGAACCTTTTCTAGTCTGGACATATGCTTTTGTTAGAAATTCCAGAACAGTGAAAACATTTCCTTCTGGAGGCAGTATAGTTGTTTCAGAGGCAATTTGAACTGCCTGCTTTCCCTTCTAGTTGCTGTATCTTCTTTTCAGCTGGAACATTTTGATAAAGATTTCCCCTCAACGATTTTATTACTGGTTTAGTCCCTACAATACTACCTACCTCTTGTGACAAGACATTTTACCGTTCGCTCTGCATGTTCCTGATTTTCTGTTCATCTAATAGCATTTTCTGTTCATCTAATAGCAATTGAGTAACATTTCTCTTGGTTACTCAATTTCAACACCTTCTTGGTTAACCAAGGGGAATAGCACTTTTGTATAATGACTTGGAGTCACATTTTGACTAAAACCATGCTATTTCTGATCATTTGTTCTCAAGGGTGAACTTACTTTATTGGGATAACATTTAAGAATTAATCTATAAATTTTATATTTATAAGCATACTCAATACCAAAATATATAGTAGAGAATTCTAATTACAAAAAGTGACATCATTTACCTGAATTGCTAGTAATATAATAAAGCATTATGTGAATCATGTATAGTATAAAGCTGGAAAATTATTAAATATTTAAGACTTAAACATTAAAACATAATATTCTTACTATATGTTTGAGGGTTTGCAAATATTTAGCTTAAATATTCAACTTTTTATCTAAAGAATTACCTATTTTAAAGATAATTTAAAATTTGAGCCTTAAAGGACTGTATTGGATAGTGATTTGTACTCCTTGTTAAACAGATAATTTTTAGGGAATGTGTTCATTATTGGATTTTTGTGTGTTTGACTTTATAAATTTGGTAATTTATTATTTTCAATGCCAGTATATTATAATGCCCTTTTACTAAAGAAATGCATTGCTTTAATTAAAATAATTTATTAATTTATAAAACACTAAGAGAATTTGTCAAAAAGTAATTAAATTGTAGTAAGAATACACGGTGGTTTCTATTGCAAAGTCATTGGTTTTTTTGGGCAGTGAGGATCTCTTGACTTTACGACTTCTTTTTCTTTAAGCATAGCCTCCTAGTCTTCCAAAAGAAATGATATGGAACATATTAGGATTTAGGTCAAAACCCCATTTGAATCACTATTGGATATTAAAAACTTATTGACATTTTCAGTAAATTATGAATGAAAATTATGTCAGAATTAATTTATACAAGGATACAAATAAACTCAATAAAATGTAGCTTAAACAATTAAAGTCTTTTAAAACCAACACTGAAATGTATTGAATATATTAATCAGGATATTAGAAATTGCATATGACAAGATTTACCATTCAAAATTCTAACTATTCATGAGAGACCTTGAATGTCTATGAGTGATCTGTCTTGTTCACCACTGTCTGGAGTGTCGAGTACAATACTTTAGCGATAGCACATATTTAATTATGGATGGGTACAACGATGGTGTAAGAGACTGACTCAATTAGAGAGGTAGCCTAGACAACACCCCAGCATCTGTATTTAAGTAATGATTTCCTTTAAACCTCATAATAATGATTCAGTAGTTACTGTTATTTCCATTTTCCAGGAGAAAAAAGAAACATAAAATAGCAGTATTTGCAAATTATAATTTATCAAATTCTTGTTTAAGTAAAAATCACAACTCTACTAGTATAAATGTGATTAGTTGAAGGAAAAGTTAATGAATACTGCATTCTTACTATGTGCTCAAAACAGTTCTAAGTTGTTACCATTAATCTTCATGTCAGCTCCAAAATAGTTACAATTATTCCCTCCAGGTTATATTGTTATGAGTTAATATTTTAAATATTCCATCTCTCTCTATATTATCATACACAGTACATTTTTTTTAAGGAATGATGGATCTTCTCTTCTGTTGAGATTATATACAGCAGGGTAAAAAATTCGAGGTAGTCCAAAAAATGCAATGGAGAAAGAAAAAACAAACAAACAAACAAACACAGTAAGTATCTGAGATATTGTCATTTGTTAACAATTTAGAAACATTGGTTATTTCTATAAAATATCTATAAAAGTATAAAGGCATATAAATAGAATTAATTTTAAAAACATTATATATTATTTTAATATAAACCATTAAATAAAATATACTTTACAAAGGAATATAAGGTCAAACTGAAACAGTTGTTAAATTTCCTTATAATAAATGACATAAGCATCTAAAGAAATTTCTCCAATTATAAAAGAAATATTATGAAGACCCTTAAGGTTATGAGTTCATTATATATGTTTCTTGTAATAGTATATTTCAATTTTAGGCTATATTGAAGTCTTGACAAATATGATAAGGAAATTATCTCACTTCTTTTTCTTTTTCCTTTGTCTCTCTAAATATTTTAAATTTTACTTTTATTTTTAAATTGTCAAGGTACCTGCTACTTATTTGCAGTTATGAAAACTTAATTCTCTCCTTTATTGAGTACTAGCTTTATAGTTACATATATCCAAAATCTATTCACCACAGTATCTCTATTTTAGGATTTTTCAGTTTAATTAATATGTTAGTCTAATGTAGCTTATCATCTAATATAATTTTCATATATGCTGTAGTCTCAGTATCCAAGCTTGCTAGAGAATGCATATTTGTTACTATATTTTTGAAAGACAGATTGCTTACATATAAATTTCTTATGCTACAGTCCTTTCTCTCAGAATATTTTAGGTATTATTACATTGTATTCTGAAGTTGAGTATTATTATGGAAGAAGCTAAAGAAAATATTTTTAAAACATATATTATATGATTTGTTTTAACTTTTACTTTTAAGCCCTTAAGTTCAACTCTTTAGCTTCAGAAATGTTCTTCAATTACATTTTTAAATTATTTTGGCTCGTTTATTCCATCTTTCTATTTTTCTCCTCAGTGTCACCCATTATGTACTTTTTCTTTCAAATACAATATGTTCTTTGTAATATCTCATATGATATTGAGTTAGATAATATCATATAAATGTTAAATATAATAAAATCGGGGAGAGTTTGTTGATGGACTTGAATAATTGGCTAACTTCAGTGTTTCTACATTAATAGATTAATGTTGGTTGAGTCAACATCTTTTGCTTTATAAAGAATAAGGTACAGGTTCTTAATGGCATAAACCAAGCCAAGAATAATGTTGTTTCTTGTATTTTGTCTTATTTGTTGTGTGGTTTATTATTTTTAAAAATATATTTCTTAAAAATACTGATAGAGCTCTGATTTAGCCATTTTAGCCACTTTTTCAAAGCTTTATTTCTACTCAGTATGATTCGAAAGTTAGAAGAAAATCTTAGAACACTGAGCCATCTTAGTGATCTGTGCTTATTTTTAGCACAATTTCTACATGATAAATCTTTTCTCTTTATCTTGTACTTCCAGTGATCTAAACTATAGATTATTTTATAGCATTTTAGTTAAGGGTTGTTTATTTTCTCATCCTTCTGCCATAAATCTTTGCAATATCTTAATATTATCTGATAATCTCTAATAAATTCCAATTTTAGTAGCATTTCTATTCTCTGTGCACTCAATTTCTAGGAGATTAAGCTTGCCAGAACCTTCCTGATATCTATTCTTTCTTAGAACTGAATGCTAAACTCTTTCTTCAATCCTGTAAACTGCATAGTATCCTACAAATATTTTTTCTGTCGGTTTCTATTGCTTCCAAACAAATAACCACTTCCAAGTAAGACAATAAAATGAATTTTCTTACCCTTCAAAAAATCCCTGATCCCTGGGGGAAAAATTAAAAAAAAAATAGATGTTTATAAAGTTATATTTGGTGTGAACTGTTTGTCTTGAAATATTTGTGATAAGATTATAAATCTTTCCATATAAAACATAAACTTAACCTTTACTGTTGTTCAATCTATTCCTAGAATGCGACTTTTTCTTGTAATAAAAATTTTCAGGAGTAAATGTTTTTATTAGGAAAAGAATGAAATAGAGATTTAAAGTAAAGTGTATGGTAAAATATAGTAGAGTTGAAGTACAAGTTTTGCAGTGTGGCTTGGAAATTCAAAGGAACTCCCTTCTTGTCTTTAAGAAAATGGAAACCCAATTTGCATGAAGGGCAACCCAGAAGGACACATCTTGTTTTGTCACATCCTAATCTGCTATAAGACAAAATCATAGACATAGTGTCTGAACATGTGTATCATATAGATGATTAGAGACATATTGTGAGTCCATATGATATTAGTTTTATGGCTCTGCTCAGTCAAGATAATGCAAATATTTTCAGGAGTTTTCCCTATATCTAATATTCATATTAATCTTCCTCTGGAGACAGCAAATGCTGGAGAAGTTCTTTATTTCTTTCTTTTTTCATTAAAATTTTTTAAGATCTTTTATTTTGAGAGAGAGAGAGAGCGAGTGCAAGTGGGAGAGGAACAGAAAAGAGAGGGAGACAAAATCCGAAGCAGGCTCTAGGCTCTGAGCTGTCAGCACAGAGCCCGACACAGGGCTCAAACCCACAAATCCTGAATTCATGACCTGAACTGAAGTCAGATGCCCAACTGACTGAGCCACCCAGGTGCCCCTCCAATGAAAAGTTTAAAGGAAACTTGGATACCAAATGTATTGTTTAATCTTATGCTCAGCTATTAACTCTGTTACAAGTAAAAGATTTTTACAAAAAAGTCTTAGAATAACAAGGTCCAACAAAAATACAATATATTATGCCTGTCAATAACCAACCTAAAGAACTGCAAGAGTGATAGAATGACAGATATGTAACAAAACACCCAAGAATTTTATAAGTGACTGTGTTCATAAAAGGGAGTCAGTTTTATAACAGTAAAATTATAGCAAGAACCAGTTCCTGGCCACGTGCCAGCACTGAATTATGCACTCCCCTAAATTCATATGTTGGAATTTCAACCCTCTGTACCACAGATTGTAACCATAATTGAAGATAAAAACTTGTAAGAGGTAATTAAGGTTAAATGAGGTTATATGGGTAGCCCTAATCCATGTAACTATATTTGGAGATAGGATCTCCAAAAAGGTGATTCAGTTAAAATAAGTGCAGTAGGGTATGGCCTTATTCCAATATGTCTAGTATCCTGAAGAAGAGAAAGGAACTAGGAGCATGCATATAGAGAAAAGATGATGTGAGGACACACCAAGAAGATTCCTCATGGGCAAGCCAAGGAAGTGTTCTCAGGAGAAAGTAAATTTGCTGACACCTTGAGCTTGGATTTCCAGCTTTCAAAACTGTGAGAAATAAATTTCTATTGTTTAAGCCACCCAGTCTGTGATATTTTGTTATGGCAGCCCTAAAAAACTAATACAATTCTCATCTTCCAAAAGTTCTCTCTTTCATGACATTGATTTTTGTTTGTTTGTTTTTGTTTTTGTTTTTTCACTCTCAGTATGAATTAGATCATTTTCTCTTCATGTGGAAACTCAGTACAATCAAACCACTATTTATGGTATGGCTAATTTTTCAAGCTTCTAAGTGTCCAATGCAGTGCAGGCATGCATACTAAATTCACTTGACTATCGTTACGTTTTTTTTAAACCCATTCCTAATTCTACACTATATGCTTTGGTTTGTGTGGTATACTAAAAATTCAAGTACATCCTAATGAAACTCATTCAGCAGCAGAGAAAAGTCTAGCAAAAGAAAATTGTTTTCGTGAATTAAATTCATGGTGCTTACACAGCCTAAGAACATACTCCCAAAGATCTTAATAATACGTTTCACTATTTTTGTAGGCAACAAAATTTCCCATTATGAATTTTGGACTGAGTCATTATTTTAAAACCTATATTGCCCTCAATTGAATATTGTATCCTCCTGGCTCAATTAAGTGAAATATGGGTGGATGAAATTGAAAAAAATGGCTGATTGCAGTCTTGGAGAATTTTTTTTTATTTACCTACTTTTACCAGGTTTTGATTTGAGACTATTGGTGACCACTGAAGAGTTACGAGTAGTTTGCACTTCTAATCCTGATATTTTCCATTGACAAAGCAATTGGTAATTGCTTTCACATGAAAATTCCCTGGTCAAAATATAAGCTCTGGTCATCATTTACTTTACAGTTGAGACTCCTAAAATCAAATTTCTAGTGGTATCCTTTAGCCTGAATTCCAAACATATTAGCACACATAGAGGTGATGTAATATGATCAAGTAATCAAAAGGTACTATCCTCCTGATTGCCAACTGCCAAAGGACCATTACAGACTGGTCTGCTCTTGGATATGTAAATTAAATCCAACTGAATGGATTTTGCCAAATTCTGTAGTTTTTACTGTTTTTAGGAAGACACACAGGAAGTCATGAGACCACCATGTGAAAAGGATAAGGGAAATCAGTAGTGCTGGGTGTCTAACTTCAGTTGGGCACCTGATTTCCTGCGGCATAACATTAATCCCTTTCAGGAACCTTCTTAAGTATATATTTGTATCCCCAGTTTAGAGAAGAATCTGAAGCTTAGGTTAGGCTAAAATATTTATCAAATGGATATCTAATGCTGCCTCAAGATTAATTCCTCTAGAACCATTTTAGACCAACTGAGTCATCCGTCTCTTGTAAATACTTGGTAACCCACTGTACTTGCATTGTTCCCTGAGACATTTGAGGTCACTGTGAGCAATGAGATACAGCAATTTTAAGAGCAAGTAGCCATACCAAAGAAGAAATCTTTATATAATGAAGCATTTGGCCAGAAAAACAGTGTCAGATGGACAATGAGTCAGCACAGTTTTTTTCTCCACTCTACAATCTGAATCCACTCAATTGGGTTCCTCTCTTAAAATTGTGTCCTGACTGACTTGATTCCACAATTTCTAAGTAAAAACACTTACATTTTGAGTTATCTAATGCTTTCCCTTCTGCAGAAGTTAGGTGGACTTTTAAAAAAATCTGACTTTAAACATGGGGGCAATGCTTATACTATGGTTTGGGGGTTATAAAAACCACAGTAATATGTATTTAGAACCCCTGGGTTTGGCAGTGTGCTACATGATTTCACACATGTTAGGATGAAAATGCAGACTAGCTTAAGTTGTTTATTTGAGAAACAAACCCTGTATGAATGCATCACCATTAACATGTATATTGACTGTATTATTGCTTTACTGGCACATTCCTTTCTTATTTACCCCTTTTACAACTCAAAAGAGAATCATTCAAGACTGAGTTACTTGTCATTCCTTTTTGACTAGATAAAACGCAAAGAAAGAAACAAGGAAGACATTTGCTTGTGCTAAGAAAGCCTCTTTTTGGAAGCTGAAAGGGGCTGTAATTAGTTCTAAAATACCATATTATATCCACTGTGCATATATTTTTCCACACAAAAAAATTGAGCATTGGAGACCAAAGGGCCTGGAATGTAAAATGAGGCAGCTAAACTCCATTTAGAAATAGTTGTTAATGCAATTGCCAGTTGCTGGATTGATTTGATCTTTGTATCTTGGGAAGAAATTGAACCCTGCAATATTACCAATATTTTCTAACTCCTGTCTGATTATTGTTATAAACCGACAGTGATTGATTTTGAGTAATTATCCTGAAAAATGAATTAGATTAAAAAATAATCTTCATGATTACAGAGGAGTCTAGCCCATTTTTGTAATTAGTCCCTTTTTAGAAAGAATGATGAGATCACATGTGACTAACACAATGGATTTCTTCCATGCTAACTATTTGACTTTGTTTTGAAAAAAAAAATGCTATATGTTAAATGCCAAATTTTTAGTAAAATCCCAATTGTGGGTAAAACTCTTCTGGAAGGAAGTAGTGTATGATTAAATTAGACAGAATAGCAGAATTAGGGGGGCTGACATATGTTCTTGGCTTAGCCATCAGTTATCAGTTATCTTTGTGAACCCAAATGACCTCTCTGGGCTGATTTTTCTGTATCTGTAAAATGAAGGAGTTCAAAAGGATACTTTCCAAGGTCCTTACCTCTTCTAACATTCTGTTTTTATGTATTACATAATTCCATCTTATGTAAATTAATGGCTCATTTTCCATGTTGGGCTTTAAAGTAACATTGGAGGGTGATTAAGGGAAAGCGTAAAGAAAGACTATCTAATAGGGGAAATAATAGTTCCTTTATGTTTCATTGCTTATAGGAAGATACTCTCAAGAGCAGTGCTTCTTAAACTTTAATTTGCATTCCAATCACCTGGGAATCTTGTTATAATGCAGACTCTGATTCAGTAGGTTTGAGGAGAGACCTAAGACTGTGCGTCATGACTAGCACATTCGCAAGTGATGTCCTTGCTGTTGATTCCAGAGCACATTATGAGTAGCAAGGCTCTGATTGTAAATAAGAATCTGGGAAATAGTTAAAAATTTAGGTTCTGGAGTTAGCTCCAGAGATTCAGAAATTGGGATGGCATCTGTTCACAAACTCTGAATTCTTAATAAATATCCTGTGTGGTATTGATGCCAGTGGTTCAAGAATCAAAGCCTAGCACAGTCATAGAGTCATGGGAGGGATTTATCTACTAGCTCTTCTTTCTTCTGTCCATGTTTTTTTTTAGACACAGCCAGTGACTAATTTTTTACTGTATTTGTTTTCAAAATAACCTTGTGGAACTCATTTTGTGGTTTGCTTTTATTAGTCTTTTCATTTCATAAATTATCTATTGTCCAGTTAGAATGACAGTAGTTGTATGTAAGGCTTTTGTTTCTTTTTTGTACCCAAAGTCCAGGGATCCTTCTACCTCTTTGACAAGTATTTGTGAAGTCACTATAAAGGAAGCATGCTGTAGTGAAGACTCTACATGAAGTAAGAAAGCCCAAGCCCTGATTCTAGCACTGCTAATCTTTCATTCATTCAGTACTTTTTTTTTTTTTTGTACCTGAAACTGTGAGATTTGGGGCATTACCAGTTAAATTAGTTCCAAAATACTAGCTAAATTAGTTAGCATGCTCAGTAGTATGATGATCTAGTGAGAGTAACCAATGATCAAAATAATGCTTAGAGTTTAGAGGGATAAGTTCATAGAATGCTTTAAAGAAGTCACTGAAGTTTTTTGATCTTAAGTAAAACATTTCATCTATGTATTTCATTTGTGAGCATAATAGATTATAGGAGATTAATATGTGAACTGAAAATGGTATACATATGACTATGTGCATGTGGTTCTGTTGGGTAATACTGAAAGCTTATTAAAGAAATAGTCACTTTGGGGGCACCTGGGTGGCTCAGTCGATTAAGTGTCCAACTTCGGCTCAGGTCATGATCTCGTTGTTTGTGGATTTGAACCATGTGTCAGGCTCTGTGTTGACAGCTTGGAGCATGGAGCCTACTTCATATTCTGTCTCTTTTCTCTGCCCCTCTGCTGCTTGTGCTCTGTTCTCCCTCTCAAATATAAATAAACATTAAAAAAATTAAAAAAAAAGATAGTCACTTTCATTTTGGAGACTGTATTCATCAAGGTTCTCCAGAGAAGCAGAATTAATAGTAGATAGAAATATGAACAGAGAGAGAGAGAGAGAGAAGAGAAGAGAATTATTATAGAAATTGGCTTATGTAGTTAAGGAGGCCAAAAAGTCTCAGAATGTGCTGTCTTCAAGCTGAAGAACCAGACAAGCCACTGGTGGGATTAGGTTTGAGTATAAAGCCTAAGAAGCAGGAACTCTGGTGTCCGAAGGCAAGAGAAGATTGATGTTCTAGAGCAACTGAAGACAGAGCAAATTCATCCTTCTTCCACTTTTTTGTCCCATATTGGCCCTCCACAGATTGGATGATGCCTGCCTACATTAGGGAGGGCAATCTGCTTTACTCAGTTCACCCATTCAAATGTTACTCTCTTCAGGAATCTCCCTCACAGAAACACCCAGAAACAATGTTTTACCAGCTATCTGTGCACCCCTTAATCTAATAAAGTCGACACCAAAAAATTAACCATCATAGAGACAGAGGGGCAAAAACAGCATCAAAACTTCATGTAAAAAATTTAGAGACAAAAGTTGGCAAATTACACTAAAAGCCTTCAATAACTTCTATCATGTGATACAATAATTTCTCTTCTGTAGACGTAGGCCACTAACCCTCTGTCTCCCTTCCCATGTTCGTCTACAGTGCTGCATTCAACAAATGCTTACTTATTAGATTTCAACCCTGTAGGAGAAACTTTTCTAGACTCTAGGGATAAAGTAAGGAACAATTAAAACAAAATTATCATCAAGTATATCCCATTATTCTAAGGGAATATATTCTGAGGTGGGGCAGGTAAATAAGACAATTAAACTTTTTAGCACACCAGCTGGTGGTGGTAAAAATTTCTACGGAAAAAAATTAACCAGGAAAAGAGAATGGAGCATATTGGGAGGAAAGGGATTGTAATTTCTTAAAGAGGAAAGGCTTTACTGAAAATGTGACATCTGACCACGGACTGAGGAAGGTGAAGAGTGAGTTCTCCAGTTGTGTGAGTTCTAGAAAGTTCTCTCAACAGGGGGATCAGAAAAGATAGATGCCCTCATATGTGTAGTGGTTTCAAAGATCAGCAGAAAAAGCAATGTGGCTGGATCATAGGGAGCAAAACTGGGGAAACATATTATTTGAAAACTCAGTGTGCAATAAGAATTTCTGGCTTTTGCTATGAATGAAATGGGGCACACAAGGAGTTATTTTTTGTTTTGTTTTAAAGTTTATTTTGAGAGAGAGGGGGAGTGCATGGGGAAGGAGTAGGTTGAGGGGGGAGGGGAAGACAGAGAGAATCACTTTGCATGGGGCTCAGTCTCACAAACCATGAGATAGATCATGACCTGAGCCTAAATCAAGACTTGGACACGTAACTGACTGAGCTACTCGGGCACTCCCGCAAGCAGTTTTAAGTAGACACATCATGGGCTATGATTTTTATTTCAAATATTGATACACAGCCACATTTATTCAATTGCATATTGTTGATGGCTTCTTTCACATTATGGTAGAGTTACATAGTTACAATGGGGCCTAATGGCCTGCAGTACCTAAAATATTTTCTATTCAATGCTTTACAGAGAACAGTGCACACTTCTGAATTAGAAGGTTATTGCAATAATCCAAGTAAGTGATAATAGTGGCTTGTATCAAGAGAGAAGTAGCAGAGATAATGAGAAATATTCAGATACTGAATATATTTTGAAGGTAAAAACAAAAGAATGTGCTGACAGAGAAGAGGTATAAGAGGAAAAAATAGTATTCCTGAATGACTTTTTAGTTTTCATTTTTTTGGCCTGGGCAATGGGAAGGACAGGGTGTTGGTTTATTTACTGCTTTTAGAAAGATTGTGGGACGGACAGGTTTGGAGGGTTGGGGGTATAGGTCATGAGTTTAGTCTTTGAGATTGCTAACACCTCACAATAGGTATCCCTTTTGGTAGGCAGCCACACATCTACAGTTTAGCAGAGAGATCTGAGCTGGTGATATAAATTTGTAAATTTTCAGCTAACAAAATTCATGGATGAGATCATAGGAGAGTAGTGGTATAGAAGAAGTTTTAAACTTAGAACTGAGGCTTGGGCCTTTCCAGTTTGTAAGGAGGTCATGTAGGTATTATAAAACTAAAAGTGGGATGACAAGGAACAGCTAGTAAAATGGGGAAAGAACACGTGAAATCCTTGATGATCAGTGAAGAGAGTATATCAAGGGGGCCATCATCAGCCATATTAATACTGCTGGTCATTCAGATAAGCTGAGGATGGAGAATTTATGGCTTAGAACAATGTGGAGATAGTGATAACCTTGAGGGATTTTTGGTGGCATATGGGATGAAATACTGATTGGACTGCATTAAAGAGAGAATGGGGGAAAGGGAGCTAAGAGCAGCTTATAAAGGAACTGTATAGAAGTTTTCTTCTAAGGGAGAGCAATCTAAGTAGCTGAAGTATATAGTATTGAGGGATTGCTTCCCCCCCCTCACTTTAACATATAATGTAGTCTTGGCTTCAGGAGAACTCAGTGATTCATCTCTTACATATGACATCCAGTGCTCATCCCAAGTGCCCTCCTTAATGCCTATCACCCATGTAACACCTCCAACCCCCTCCAGCAACCCTCAGTTTGTTCTCTGTACTGAAGACTGTCTTAAGTACAGGATTGCCTCCCTGTCTGTTTTTATCTTATTTTTTCTTCCCTTCCCCTAAGTTCATCTGTTGAGTTTCTCAAATTCCACATATGAGTGATATCAATGTCTTTCTTTGACAGATTTACTTAGCATAATAGCCTCCAGTTCCAACCATATTGTTGCAAATGGCAAGATTTCATTCTTTCTCTTCACCAAGTAATGTTCCATTGCATATATATACACCACATCTTTTTTTTTTAATGTTTATTTATTTTGAGAGAGAGAGAGAGACAGAGCATAAGCAGGGAAGAGCAGAGAGAGAGGGAGACACAGAATCTGGAGCAGGCTTCAGGCTCTGAGCTGTCAGCACAGAGCCTGATGCGGGGCTCAAACTCATGAACCGTGAGATCATGACCTGAGCTGAAATCAGACACCCAACCAACTCAGCCACACAGGCGCCCCAAATACCACATCTTCTTTATCCATTCATCAGTGGATGGACATGTGGGCTCTTTCCATACTTTGGCTGTTGTCAATAGTGCTGCTATAAACGTTAGGGCGCAGGTGCCCCTTCAAATTAGCATTTTTGTATCCTTCAGATAAATTCCTAGTATTGCTTTTTTCCTCATTTTATCAAGATTGGAGAAATAGTACATCGTGTATATTTTGGGAGGGAGATAATTTAGTCAAGAGGGAAAATAAATAATATCCAAGAGAAAGAAAAAATTTTCTGGAGTGATGTGTTTGAGCAGGTGTACGTGGAAGGGATGTCCTTCACTGAAAGCATAGGTTGTTCATTCAAAGTAACAGAAGGGAAATCAGAGTGTATAGGTACAGATACAAATAAGCAAAGAGGTCAGATCATAGCAGCTTGGTGCATTCTCTTCTGATTGCTTTCTTTTCTGTTCTTTTCGCTTCTCTCTTTCTCTCTCTCTCTCTCTCTCCTTCTCCCTCTGCCCTGCCCCCCCATTCATGCATGTACTCTCTCTCTCTGTGAAGGAAAAAAAAAAAATAGGCTCCAAAGTCATAGGACTGCAATGTGGTGGCCTGGATTACACTTCAGGTCTGATTTTGAACTGATAACCACACAGCTTAAATTTGCATTTTAAGTACCTGCATTCACATAGTTAATTGAAGTTTAACTTTTATTTTTTTAAATAAAAGTGATTACAGAGTTAAATTTCCTCTATCTTCTACTTGAGTAATTATTTCAACTGCAATATGTAACTTTTCATATCAACTAATTTCATTTCTTTCTAATGTTCCAGGTCATCACTCTGGACTACTGAGTTTTTATGATAGTTGTTTCTGTCATTGATCACCTGAGCCTTACCTTTGTCAACACATTCATTAGCCCGCTCTTTGTCATTTGTAAATTTAAGTGTTCCAATGAAGTCTTAATGTAAATCACCAATCTCTTTAACGTGCTAATTCATTCTTTGAAAATAGTATATAAACGTGATAGATGGGGCACCTGGGTGGCTCAGTTGGTTAAGCATCTGACTCTTGATTTTGGCTCAGGTCATGATATCTTAGTTTGTAAGTCAAGCCCCACATCAGGGTCTATGCTGATAGTGTGGAGCCTGCTTGGGATTCTCTCTCCCTCTCTCTCGACCCTCTCCTGCTCTCTCTCTCTCTCTCAAAAATAAATAAGCTAAAAAAATAATAAAAGTGATAGAATAATAGCAGCTTCTTTGAATAATGCAAGACGCCTTGTATAACTAAATAGAATGAATAGAGTAGAATAGCTAAATAGAGTGAATTTGAGGTATAGGTGAATCAGGAAATAAAACCCAAATTGAGTGTGGATCACTCCTCTCTGATAATTTCTTTAGCAAAATGGTTTCAGGTTTCAGATTTCAGGTTTAATGTTACAAGACTTTTTAGGTTTCCTCCACACATGTTAGTTAGCTTTGGTCTCTAACAGCTGCCAAATAATGATCTTAACTAGTTCCATGACTGTAATTAATATTTACCTATATGCTGATGACTCCCAGATTCTATCTTCAGTCCAGATCTCTTCTCTGAGCTTTAGTCACATATATTCAGCTGTTTTTCTGACATTGTCCCTGGGGGCAATTAAAATATAATACATTCAAAACAGATCATTTGAGCTTTTTGCCACATCTACTGTGAGATGAAGAACATTCTCAGCAATCAGACTGTTGACATTCCAGAAAATGTAACATCACTTTGAAAGGATGCACGATTATTTTCAAGGACCTGGGAGGAACTCTGTGGAGGGACTTCCATCACATCAATGTAGAATTCAGTCTCCTTGGAATGAAAAGAGACTACAGTTTGACAAACAGTGGGGAAATAGAAAGGCCCCAATGACTGTTCACATTATCTGTAGTCATATAGAACATGATCAAGGGGATCACAGTGGCTTCTTTTACAGGATGAGATTTGTGCCACCTCCCATCAACCTTGTTATTTAGAATGGATCTCTCATTGAAATTAAATGTTTCTTGGTTGAAAAATATACTCACAGGGTTCAGATGATGTGGGACATTGCTTATTCAGTATTTCAAGTCCAGACAGATGAATTATTCTTAAAGAAAATGACATTAAACTTGTATCAAATTCAGCTGCTTTGATTCAGCAAGACACAACAGTTAAAAACAAGACTGTTAGAAAAAATTTGGATGGTCACTACACCTCTGAAAAAGGAAAAGTTTATTTAGCAGGGTAATGAATAAGGTTTAAAAGTTGTCCAATATGGAAACAGAAAAATGCTGGATGATTCCTAAGACCTATTTGTGATATTTTCAAGATGAGTGAAAGACTTCTAATGAAAAAAAAAAAAAAAAAAACAGCACAAAAAAATAGATCAACTGATTTCCCTCTCCACCTACCAGATATTTTCCATTTTTTATACTGGCACCATCACTTGCTGTAGACAAAAATCATTCTTAATTCCTTTCTTTTTAAGTTATATGTGCTCAAAATACACATTTTTTTTAGTTCTTCTTCCAAAATACATGCCTATACAATACATTCTTTGTCCTGCCTCTCCCTAGTCCAACCCCTACCCATCTCTATTCCTAGAAGTCTTCTAATTAATGAGTGTTTTTCTATTTCTTCCTTTTATTTTCCCACAAAACAAATCTTTTTGAAAGATCATTCATGATCATAACACTTGTCCATTTAAAACCTCTCAATAGCTTTCTGTTGTGCTAGGATGCAATTGAAAAACTCCTTATCCTGGTCTATAAGATGCTGAGTGATTTGACTCCTGTCTGGGTTTCTACCCTTCATGTTTCCCCTCGCTTTTTCTTCAGCTGAGGTGTTCTTTGTCTTCTTTGGAGACATGGAGATTTCTAACCTTAGAGTCTTTGTATCCACTCTCAGCTCTGCCTGAGCAATTTCCTTATGATTCCTCTTATTCTTTAGATCTCAGATGAAATGTCACAAACTGAGAGAGGTGTTTCCTGACTATCCTGTCTGGAAGATTTCCCACTTTGAACTTCTGTTTTCCCTATCTAAACATCTGCTCATTTCTCCTACATTACCTCCTATAGCCTTTGGGTATCTTGTTTATCCATGTGTTTCATTGCTTGTTTGTGTCTCAACAATTTCTCATATTTTGTGACTGAAACCCAACCGCCTGTCACATTAGATTATTAATAAATAATTTCTGAATGAATGGATGAATATGCCGTTTTTCTTCCTTGAGGAAGCGATAATTCACTTTCAGAATTTATGAATCCATTAGTTTCCATGTAGAGTTAATTGATATTTAGGTTACAGGTGATAATTGCCTTCTTAACACTTTTGTATTCTCTACTTTTAGCATGAAAGAATTCTGTTTTAAGCGATTTCTAGTGCCCTTTGGAATATCAAACTTCTAAATCTTTTTGTTGTTGTTGTTGTTTTTGCCTTCTTTCTCCCTGAATAATTCCAATGGATATTTATAGGGAAAACACTTAGCTGTATACCCCCAGCTGTTTCCATTTTCGCTCAGGTTCTTTTCCAGTTTTAACCACCTCTGAACAACTTTAACACCACACAAATCAAAATGCAAATTTTCAAAGCAAAAGAGGTTTCTTTATCCTCCTTCCACCATTTGCACAGCCTGTCTACATAAATTTGTAGAAGGTAGTAAAGATAAGACAAAAAAATTATTTTGAGTCAGGGGGAAAAGGGTTTAATCCAAACAGCTCATCTCAAGTGACTAAAATCACAGCATGAGTCAGTGCATTTATTAGGATGCTGCATAACCAGCTGAAATAGATCATATATTCACATCACCAACCTTGCCTTTGGCAAATAAACATGGCCATAGCCACTAAAGTTTAATTTTAGAGATGTCATTTCCAAACTTTCAGTTATCTTTAACACAAATTCCAGAATCTCACAGAAAGACATGATCAGAAGTTGTATCATGTTATACTGCAGAATTATGCAATAAAAGTCATTAAAATTAAATGGTCTTTGGAGACTTAATGAATTGATGCATAAAATTTTTACTTGGCTATCCTTCTGTATCGTAGAAAATATTAGCAGTGTTTCCTTTCAGATTCTGCACTGCAGTCTGGTGGGCCAAGTGGGCAATCAGAGCCCACTGTTGGTCAATATACTGGCCCATTTACCCCATGTCATACTTAACTAGAGTTAGAAAACATGCTTACTTTCACTATCTCATTTAACCTTTGATTCATCAACAGATACTCAAGGACATAAAACCTTGTATTAGGGTTCTCCAGAGAAATAGAACCCATTATGTGTGTGTGTATAATTGAATATGATATATAATTATATACATAAATGAATATAGTATTGAATATTATTGAATATATATTGACTATATTTATGTATATATTGATATATTGGCCCCAGGAAAGGGAAGAGTAAATTGTAAACTGAGGAAAATGAAAATGAAAGTAGCCATTCCCATTGCCAGAGGGGAGCTGGCTCAGGAAAGACAGAAATTGCAGGATAAATCCATTCTCTTTGTTCTTCCCTTCTCTTCTGCTCAGTACACACCATAATAATTCTAGCAATAGAAACACCGAATGTATTTTCAGGAATTCTAAAACAAGAATGTTTGTTTCTCACTTTTCTAGCTACATATTGGAAAAATTTCAAGGTTCCCTTGAAGGGAATGCCATTTACAACATGTGGCTACCTAGGTAGAATGTAAGGCAGTAGCATAACCAGTTGAGAAAGGGCAAAGGCAGACTTCTCATTTTCCACAGGACTTTCTAGTTTTCCTTTAAGCCCCAGAGAAGGAGGCTGCAGATAGCTGGGAAACGGTCTGACCTGCCACCTCACACCAAAGAATTTCCAGTTGGTAAAAAAGCCCTAGAGAAGGGGAAGGAAAGGGAGCAGTGATGTCTCTGCAGTATCCACAATGCCATAGGCTGTAGAGAGGGTGCCCTTTTGGGGTCTGAAGACCACTGAATTACCACATGGCATCGTAGAAGCCTGTGTAGCCAGAGTAGGGAAGAGCATCATTAGTCTGACAAATCAGGTAACAGGTTATAGGTTTCACTTACTATAGACATCAGGAGCTGTTGTCAGCTGGGCATTAGGGCAAGAGATACTGCACTGGGGCCCAGGATATTTCCCAAGAATCTATATGCAAGGAAATTAAAATCAGAGTAGTGGACAATATCATCTCTGCAGGGTATGTAGTATGAGAAAAGGGAGGCATAGAAAAGAACTCTGAATTTTGAATCAAAAGTACCCCCCCAAAAAAGAGTATTCTGAATAAGGAGTGCCCAAATGTACTGACTTCTACTGACTAATGATGAAAAATCTCCATTGGACTTGAAATTTGGAAGTTATTAGTGACCAAAATAAAAACAGATTTTGTGAAGGGATGAATCAAAGGCAGAATGGAGGAAGCAGTGAGTAAGTGAGAAAGTGAAGGATGGATAAGAAAGTATAGTTAGCAGTTATATAGTCCTTTCAGTAAATCTGACAATAAATGGGAGAGAAATCAGGTAATTCTTGGAGAAGAAAGTAGAGTAAGACAAGGTTGTTTTTTGTTTGTTAAATCATTTGTTTATTTTAAGGAAGAAACCTGAGGATATTTCACTGTTTGGGAGAAGAAACCAGAACATTGGGAGAGTAGATAGTATTCCCCATAGACGCTGTGATGAGCAGGAAAGGCATCATGGCCTTTGTTTTACAAATAAAAAAACCTGAGACTTACTTTACACTGACTGGCTTGTTGAAGGTCTCACAGGTAAATGATCAATTTTGTCAAGAAGCAAGGCATTTTTATTCATAGTCTTTTTCTCTTCTTTCATTATGTTGAATATCTTCATATGCTTTATATTGAATAGCTTCACATGTATAATATTGAATAGCTTCATATGCACACTAGTGGATGCTGTGACTACTTTAATGACCTCTAATATTCCATTCCATGTACATTGTTGAATCCATACTACTGAGGATTACAATGTAGTCTTTAGTAGTCCAGGTGTTTGATAAACATCTGGAGTTTTTGTGATCTTTGCATGTGAGGGAGTCATAGTTATAAGTTGCTGCTGTTTGTGAATTTCTTGGTGCGGTTTTTTTTTTTTTTTTCCAAGCACAGAAGGCTAAAGTTTTGTCCTAAAGGAAAAGAGGATCCTCAAATGAGGGAATATGAAACACTTCTAATCTTGGGCAATGGGTGGAAAGAGATGAATGATTTTTCCACTTCATAGTGCTGGGTCAGCTAAAGAGCAAAATGCTTTACCCTTCTCATGAGTTTGAGGGAAACTACAGTGCAGTCTTTTTAAAAATTAATTAATTAATTAATTAATTAATTTACGAAAAAGAGAGAGAGGTAGAGAGAGAGAGTAAATGGGGGAGGCGGAGAGGGAGGGAGACAGGATCTGAAGCTGATTGGTGCTGTCAGCACAGAGCCTGACATGGAGCTGGAACTCACAAACCACGAGATCATGACCTCAGCTGAAGTTGGATGCTTAACCAACTGAGCCACCCAGGCACCCCTAGTGTAGTCTTTTCTACATGTGAGGGAATTGGAAGGAGAATGGGGTTGAACAGTGATTGAACAATTAATATGTGTTTAAACTTATTTCTACTTAAAATTATCTTTTTTAAAAGATTTCAATCCAAGTTTGTTAACATATAGTGTAGTAATAGTTCCAGGAAAAGACTTCAGTGATTCATCACTTACATATAACACCCAGTGTTCATCCCAACAAGTGCCCTCCTTAATGCCCATCACCAATTTAGCCCATGCCCCCACCCAAATCCCCTCCAGTAACCCTCAGTTTGTTCTCTGTATTTAAGAGTCTCTTATGGTTTGCCTCCATTTCTGTTTTCATCTTATTTTTCCTTCCCTTCCCGTATGTTCATCTGTTTTGTTTCTTAAATTCCACATATGTGTGAAATCATATGATATTTGTCTTTCTCTGACTGACTTACTTCACTTAGCATTATACACTCTAGATCCATCCATGTTGTTGCAAATGGCAAGATTGCATTCTTTTTGATCTCTGAGTAATATTCCATTGCATGTGTGTTTGTGTGTGTGTGTGTGTATATATATGTGTGTTTGTGTGTGTGTGTATATATATATATACATATATATATATATATATATATATATGTATGTATATATATGACACATCTTTATCCATTCATCAGTCGATGGACATTTGGGTTCTTTCCATAATTTGGCTATTGTCAATAGTGCTGCTACAAACATTGGGGTGTATGTTCTCCTTCAAATTGGCATTTTTGTATCCTTTGAATAAATACCTAGCAGTGCAATTGCTGGGTCATAGGGTAGTTCTATTTTTAATTTTTTGAGGAACCTCCATAATGTTTTCCAGAGTGGCTGCACCAGTTTACATTCCCACCAACAGTGCAGAAGTGTTCCCCTTTCTCTGCATCCTCACCAACATCTGTTGTTTCCTGAGTTGTTAATTTTATTTGACACCAATTTTAATATAAACAGCTAATAATAGCTAATATTTATTAAGTTCTGGCTATGTGCCAATCACATTAGGGTGATAGCACTTAAATATTTCATTGGATCCTTATAATTTTCTTAGGTATGATATGTTTCCTTCGCATTAGGAGTAGAGACTGATTTAAGATCCTCACTTTACCACTTGTAAGTTATGTGACTTTTGGTTAGTTATTTAACCTCTTGTGCTTCAGGATTCTTATTCGTGAAATTTGAATGATAAAGATAAAACCTTTTCCAGGGGTCATTATTAGGAGTGAATGAGTTAATATTTATAAAGTGTTTAGAATATCATATTGAGAAATATCTAAGTGTTTGTAAAAAAAATAAATATCTAATTTTAAAGCACATATTCTTTTCATTCTACCAGCCCAGAACTACATATCAGTTTCCCAACTCTCTTGTTGGAACTCGTAATGTATTTTCCCAGAGCAAAATAAGGAATTATCATTCTCATAATAGTGTAATTCAAATAAGTCATAGATTAAATACAGTTTTGTGGACTATCTAAGAAACTAAATGACCATGCATGATAGTAGCGTCTGGAATATATCTTCTTATAGAAGCAAAAACAAGTATCAAAAAAAAATATTTCTTGTGGAATGGGTTGGAGCTTACTTGTTGATTCAGTCAAGGAAATGGGAAAGAAGATGAATTATCAGTGAAGTACATACTCCATTCCTCTTCACCTAGTTCAGTTCAATTATTTAATAGCTGGAAATACACCTAGGCATCACAGCAGAAGTTTATTTGAATGTTCAAGTGAAAGAGCAGGGATGGAAAGATTGACTTCTGCCCCATGAAATTTTTCACTGTAATGTTCACTGAATTCTACATTCAGTGGTTTCTGAGTAACTTCAGTCATTTGAACTTACATTACACTATTGTTTTGGGATGTGGGGGGTTGTTTTGTTTTGCTTTGTTTGGACTGCTGACAACATCCATTTTCCATAAAACCCAAAGATTCTACTGCTGTAGTTAAGTTTGTAAGTGCTTTTTGCTATTCATGTTTTCCTTACCAGTTGAGTTCTTACATGTGAAAATGCTTTGAAAAATAAAAAGGACTATAAAACATAATATTTACTTTTATTATAGTGTTGTTCTTTTCTATGTTTGAGAATTCTACTGGGATAAGAGGTACTGAATTTACTCTGAATTACTCTGAAAGTAGGAATCAGCTTGAGAAATTACTGAGCCTTAAGAAATGCTATGGTTTTCCTCCATCTGAACTATCTGTTTCAACTGAGGGTGCTATGAAGGTCAGGAAAAGAGAGAAGAGAGAACTAACTGGTTAAGATAAGCAGAACTTCAAATGAATTAAGTATGCTTTTATCTTCTGAAAAATCTCTGAAGTGCCCAACACATGTTCAATAACTCCAAATAATAATTCCTAAATATATGATTTGGTATTATACAGATGAGTAAACATACATCATTTTTTTCCACTGACATACTGAATAGAATAATTTCATTAAAAATAAATTCCATCATATATAAACTTTATACACCATTGCCCAAGAATAAGAACACATTAACAACTTTAATGAGTTAGTCATATTCATGAATTATTTTCATGAATATATGTATTTTAAATTTCTGCACATATGCGTTCTCTCTAAACAAAATATAGTAAGTTCTTAACAGTTTACTGTGTATGTAAGTATACTTGGGGTGAATTAGGGCAGTATATTGTTACCTTCTGTTTGTGCTTCTAGTTTACTCTCCATCCTGAGAAGGGAGAGTGATGTAGGGGCATTTATTTCCCAAAGTATCTCTGTGTTCGTGGGTGATCTGTTGACTACTCCCCTTTAGGAAAGGGTGACTTCCATTAGGCGGCCCTTTCCATATAGCTATGCTTTTTAGGTTCCAGTAATATCTTGCTCCCGTTGCCTATTTAGACCCATACAGTAGCACTTTTTTCTCTATTATTACTCGCCTCAATGAATTACACTAACGATAATGTCTTAAAATCTTGAGACACTCTTGGAAAGAATTCCTTTATTAAAATATCAAATTACCCCATTTGAGTGATGTGTCTGTTTCCTGACTGATCTGTTATAGTGTAGGAGATGGATTTCCCAGAGTACTGAGTTTATGGGTAAAATTTTCAATGCCACATCATCTTTTCCCTTCTTGATTGCAATGGCCTTCTATTGGTCTCCCTGCTTTTACTCTTGTTCCACTAAAGTTGATCTTCAACAGAGGAACCAGAGTGATCTTGTTATAATATAAGAAAGAATAGATCATTTCTCTGCTCAGAGCTCTTGTAAGGCTTCAAATCTAAGAGTTCATGTCTTGAACTAAGAATCTTCCTCAGTCCATGGCTCTCTTACACCTGCTCTGATTTCCTTTCCTAGCAACTCTGTCCTATATTCCACTACTCTAAACCTTCCACTGCTTCTTAAGGACACCAGGCACTCTCCCCATGGAAGATCTCAGCACCTGCTATTCCTGCCTCCAGTAATGTTCTTCCTTCTGGCTTCTTCACTTGCCAATCAAGTTTTAACACCTCAATTTGGGCTTTTCTGAACACCTTACTTAAATCAAACTCTATTTCATTTCTTAGACTTCCTTACAAAGTGTATTCTTTTTTCTCCTAAGAATTGATCACCAATTAACATATTTATTTTGTGTCAACTTTTTCTTAAAATATTGCATGAAATTGGTTTATTTTTTGTTTGTCCCTGTACTCTGAATGCCTAAAACAGTACCTTACAATTAGTAGGAACCTAGTATATAGTGATTGAATGAATGAATGAATACAGATTACTCACTGAAGTTCACTCACATTTTATTCAGGTCACAGTGATTTTAATTGCAGCATAATACTAATTAAAATAATGAAATCCATCATCTAAGAAATTATTAAAACTAATAATTCTATGCTGAAAATTTCAGTGCCCTTGATACTTCCATCCTTTTAGCACACACAAATAAGCAAATTACAAGTCTTAATCTACTCTTAAATCAACAGTTGAGAATAATATAAGCAAAGCAAATCAATAGACCAAGATCTTTGAACTAGTTCTACTAATATTGCATAACCTAAAGCAAAGTCACTTTAATTTCTCTGTGCTCCAGTTTCCTTGGCTGTGAAAATAGGGAGGATTAGATGACTCCTAAAACTTATTTTGCCTTTGAAATTCTGAGAGGTGGTTATATAAAATACCTTTGAATATATGTTTATATATTTTAAAATGTCATCTAAAATTATAGTGTAGTCAATGCTAAGTATTACTGGTAAGTGACATCTACAGGAAGCACATAGAGCTTGTCTTTTATCTTCTTTGTTAACAATATATCGTAAGGTCTCTTTCTGGAAGATAAGAATAGATACAATGATCAGAAGACCAGTGATCACAGGTAACTATTGGTTGGGACCAAACTATAATTTTGAGTTAACTATTTTCACTAGTACAATGAGAATATATTGAACTATATATGAACTATGTCATGACAGATGAAATATGTCAGAATTTCATGTTATATTGAAATAAATATTTTTGTCTTTTGTATTTCTAGAAAATTATTTAGTAATCTCACAGATTTCCAAATCCAAGCAAGGGCTTTAAATGATCTTAAGTGAATAGTTTAAATAGAAGAGGAACCTTTTATATTTGACATATTTTTTACCTTTAGGATTCAAACTTCACTCCTGAGAAATACATGCAAAATTTATAGAAGTCTCCAGATGGTTCTTTTTATCTATTTATGGATCTGAAAATATGACGCCACAAATTTCTAAATTTTTCTCAGTGGCTGTATTGTGCCAACACAGCAAAAATCAGATGCTATTTATCACTTTTGAATTTTCACCACCAGAAATGTTATTAATTTTAATGATAAAATCCTGCTCTACCTTGCATGGAGTTGACCTTTCGAGCTCCCAGACAAAATGTACCATATAACCATAAGGTGGTATTATTGTTACTTGGAAATGAAATATAATTTCTTATCCTTTCATGTAGCATGATGGACAAAAGTATTTGTATCTTCTGTAATTTTTTTTCTCTGTGCAAAGTGTTAGGTGCAATATTTATTTTGGGAATAAATCTTTGCTACATATTTATATATACACTTTCTTTGGAATTACTGGTAAGTAAAAACAAGTGAATATGCACAATTATTTACAGGCTTCCAGCAAATAGTTGCAAATCATGCTTTTCTTACATTCATTGTCTTGTCTGCCTCAATTGTTTTCAATAAAATCTGAACTAAAATCATTAGTTATTAATATATCCAACCCTACAAATGTCTTTTATTCTCCTACAAAATAATTTTCTTATCCTGCAGCAATTCATCTTGATTATGAAACTGAAACAAATTCTCAACTGAGTAAAAGATACAGTGTCTGCTTGTCAGACATTTGGACAGTGGAAAATTCTTTTGTTTGGAAAACAAAGAACTCACAATTTGTAGCCTCTTATAGCTTGATGATATTTGTTTCCATCATGCCATTTTACTTATTGTACAATACATAGGAGAATGCTTTCTACTGGCTTCAGATGTGGTCTCATAACAGGCACCGTTCAAAGAAAAGGCACTCTACATGCATCACAATTTCTTCCTTGCGGCTGCCGTTTCGTATGCACTTAGATGATACATCCATCCTCGTTAGGAACCACTCTTCCTTATGGACAGAGTATTCCCAACGATCAATCAAGCCAGTTCTTCTCTTGGATTTAAAATATCCTCACAACATTTATTCTCACTCTTTTTCTTTCTTTGGTTCCCAATTAACACCATCTTTGCTCTTTGTTGGTTTCAGTTGTTGAGGATAGTACCTCCATTTATTTATGCCAATAGAATATAACAGATTTTATGGGTGGGGGGAAACAGCCAGTACAAAAGGCCACAGTAAGAGAGGGCATTGCCAGATACTGGATTTGAAAATAAATAGAATCCTCAAAGAGCAGCTCTTTAAAAAAGTATGTTTAATTATCGGTAGTAACGTAGTCAGTAACTATTTTAATACTTCTAGTCACCTACCATTCAATATTTATAAAACACATTTATGCTTTTCATGAAGCTTAAATATTCTAGGATTATTATTTTTATAATTTCACAAAAGCCTCCTCAAAGAAAGTACATTGCAAGTTAGAAAATAACCTGATGTGAAAAAGAGAACAATGACACATGCATTTGAAAGACTGTGTGGTATAGTGGGGTAAACGTAATTAAGAGAG
Source organism: Lynx canadensis (assembly GCF_007474595.2). NCBI lineage: Eukaryota > Metazoa > Chordata > Mammalia > Carnivora > Felidae > Lynx > Lynx canadensis. The sequence continues at coordinate 101,980,973 of NC_044304.2, forward strand.
AACAGACATAGGTTGCATTTTGATGGCTGTCATTTGCTACATTTGTGACTGAGCAAATTCTGTGGTTTGCATATTCTTTAGTTTTTACACTTGGCAAGGAAAGAAATGGCTGTTTTGCTCCACCATTTACGTTATTTGAAGATTTTTTAATAAAGTTCGTGAAAGCACTTCAAAAAATAAAATGTTTTAAAATATTATCTTTAAACATCATTTAAAACTCTGTACTCCTGTTTATAGACTGCCAAAGAATCGCTTTCTTTTCTCTCCACATATACATAAACATTACTTCCCCTTTTATAACAGTATAAACAGTTGGAAACTCCTCCTCATGGGCCTCCATAATTCCAGGCTGTCTCACCTTTTATCTATTGATTTTTGTTATATTGGTCAGATTTTGGGTCCACTGTTTCATGCCATTTAAAAAAAAATCCTTAAATTATAGTGTCACCAATAGTTAATAATAAAATTACACGTTTGGTTGTCAATTTCAAGATATTCACACCAATTCCACTACATTTTAGTACGTATTTTAAAATAGCCCTATCTAAAGCTTGTGATCCACTAGGTTGAGAACTAATGCTCATTCCCTTTGCGAAAATACCCTTTAAAAAATTTCTTTCATTTTTCAGTACAATTATTCACGGAAAAACAAAATCCTTGTAATACCACTAGCTTTTTTTGATCACTGGCTTTAGACAACATCACATCTTGTTTGGACTTAGAGCACCTGCTGCCACTACCACTACTAACTACTACTACTACCTCTTGATACTACACAATGTCTTATTCTCTCCTCTATAAAAAAGGGATGGTAATAATAGCACCTCAATTTTTTATTTGGATTCAGTAAGTAAATAAAAAAACATTGTACACACATTTTTTTGAAGGAAGGAGCCATGTGGTATTTCATGTATATTTGTATATTCTCCATAATATTTAACACTAAAGCAGTTTTCTGCCTATGTACTAGTACTTATCCTTTGAGCATGGTGAGTGCCAGAAAGGTAATTGATTCATGTGTTCATAAATATACTTATGTATATATATTATAGCAGTTACACATATATTTTGTTCAATTTCCTACTTTTTATTAAGCAGTTCTGAGCAAGTTCTTTTGAGAACCCTGAGAGGTAGATGTTCTTATCCTCATTTCACAGATGAGGAGACTGTGGCTTCAAGAAATTATACCGTCCTTGGAATTACTCAGCTAAATAGTGTGGAACAGGATTCTAAACACACAGTTCTTCTCTTATGAGTAAATGGCGCTTACACTACTTCATCTACCTGTCAGATGCCATTTTAGCCAAAGATGATTAGAGTAGCCTCCCACATCGAGTCCTCTTTCCCCCTCCCAAGCCTGAGAAGAATCCTTTCATCAACTATTTGGATGAGACAGGAAACTGTTCCCACTTTGGAAACCCGAGCAGAGGATGGACACTTCCATTCTGTACTCTGAGAACATGTATGACAACTTCTACATTAAATCTAGTGACCAAATGTCTTTGAAGCACTCTTTGTTCCATTCAAGCATTGTTAACTTTTAGTAAGTTTCCTCCTTCATGAATTGAGTAAAGAAGATACTCTTTGAGAGTGAAAGAATCCCTTCCTATCAGTTTAGATGTGTTTTAACAAGATGGGTGAAATTCTATTACGTTATTGTATTGCAACATAAAACTGACACCAGTTGTGGCGAATGGTCACAAATGAAAATTATGATGACACAGTTGATTCTCCCAGCCCTCAACTCTTAGGATTTTAGAAGTGAGTGTGTTTCTCTATATTATTCACAAATTATTACATAATTGTAGTAAACAGAGTCACATTTTCTAAGATATTTCCAAAATATACTTTACAATTTATTTCAGGTAGAAAGTTCTTGCATTACTGGCTGCCCATTTCCTGAAACTTAATAGTTATTCACCTTAATCCTGTAAGTTCAATGTTCTGTAAAGTAAATTTACTTCAAATGAAGAACACTTTTCTATAAACATCCATGTATATCATTTTCATTCTCTGGTGAGTTTGACTTTATTGCTCTAAGCAAACACTCCTTGATTTCATTTGTAAAATGTTTCTAAAGAAACAAAGATGGCTTTGAACACATTTTCATTTTTCCCCTTTTACTGAGATTATAATGCTTTTGAACAGTTCTCAAATGAATTTCACCTTTCCTTTTTGTCTATTTCAAAGAAAGGGAGACTTTGAAAACCATTTTTTTTTCTTTTTTAGTACATCTAAAGCTTCTGTTACACATAACTGAAATTTCCATTTAATACTTTGGATTTTCACTGAGAACAATCTATGCTCAATGGAGGCAGAGGGAAACAAACCTATTAATAATTATTCCTATTCTCCTTGGGGGTCCTGATCTGCTCTCACCCTTTCTTCACCGAACACAACAGGGATACAACAGAGCCCCAATTCAAGTACAGTTTTGGGGGGTATGGGGACTATGAGTGCACTTCAAGTTGGTGTCATTTACTCTTTATTTTCATGAGTTGTGAGTTCATGAAGGAGATACCATGGAAGAAGAATATTCAGGATCTGAGAAGCCAAATTTTACTTTACTTCTTCTATGCCCTTCTAAACATACCTGACCAAGGAAACAAAGCGAATGCTTTTATTCTTTCATTGTGGTGATTATTGAAAGCATGGGTCTGCTTCTTTGCTCTTCATTTTTATAAGAGAAACTGAAAATGTAAGAACTATTTTTATAGAGTGCAAGAGTCATGCTATTGCTACCCTGTACTTTCTGGGAATAACTGTCTGTTTTTCTCTTTAATTAAAAAATGTATTATTCAAGTTATATCTAAGAGTGTGACTTCCTGTTCAGCGGCAGATCTACTTAGGGCTCTTATGTGCCAGCAGAATATACTAACCAAGGTTTGACTTTAGAAATTAATAAAATATGATGGGATATTGATTTTTCCTTAAAAAAAGAAATTAAAATGTGCACTGGAATAGGCCTTATAAATAGGACACTTGGGGTTAAGTTTTAGACCTACTAATTAATTTTAAATTTCAGTTGAATGACAGTAGTTCACATAAATACATGGCAATGTAAAAGTAAGAAGTTTCACTTGTCCTAGTTTTCAATATTTAAATAAATCAAAATTTGCATTTATAGAACTATAGTACAGAAAATAGATGGTGCCAATCTGTGATACTGGCTACAAACAGGAGACAAAAAGACTAGAGAACATTCAATGTCATGGCAGGGGTAGTGGCATCTTCCTACTCACATCCATTCTTCTTACTTTCTGTTACCAAACAATAAATAAACATACTCTAATCATGTATCTTCTTGCCAATAAAATTTGTTGCATTTCCCTATAACAAAAAAAAAATAAATTTGAAAACTTTATTAAATGTTCTGGACTGGGGTACCTGGGTGACTCAGTTGGTTAAGCCTCTGACTCTTGGTTTCAGCTCAGGTTATGATCTCCTGGTTTGTGGGTTCGAGCCCCATGTTGGTCTCTGAACTGACAGTGTGTAGCCTGCTTGGGATTCTCCCTCCCCACCCCTCTCTCTCTGCCTCTTGCCCACTTGTGTGCTCTCTCTCCTCAAAGTGAATACATAAACTTAAAAAAAAATTAAAAAACAAATAAAAAATAAAGGTTCTGGACCATGTATCCTTGATTTGGCTTTTTAGTAATTTTGACATTTCTCCAAACAAACAAACAAACAAAAACCAGGCAAAAACATACTATCAAATAGTTCTGTTCTTGCCCAATATTATGCCTTCATTACAGCTTTGCTTAAGTCAGAAATGCAATGCCTAAATACACACATCTGTCTTATATAAACACTCCTCATTCTATATCCTCAGTCAAAACCCATTGTCTTCAAGTATATGTACAAATTCAACCTCAAACATAAAGCCTTCCTGACCATCTCTCCCAGTTTGTTCTTCTGAGCACTTGTTTTGCACCAGTCCTGGTACTTATCCTATATGACATGGTATATGTCAGTTTATATATTTACTCAATTATGTTTGTATTCTAGGGAAAAGGGTACAAGATTTTAACATCTCCGAATTCCCCCAGCACTTAAAGTAAAGCCTTCTAAAGAGATGTGGATCAAAGAATTAATTGCTCTTTAATGCCTCTGAATAGCCTGATTCCACTAATTATAAATGAAAGATAGTCTCATTATTTTATAATTTACAATTTATAATACTTGCGTACTACTAAAATCCATTTAGAAATTTAGCCTTTTCAGAAAAAATCATAGATTAATGTTACTGTCCTTCTCCCTCTTTAGCCTGCATCTCCACTTATAGTCCACAACACCTTTAACTCTTTTGAAATGTCCCTGTCACCTTACCTCATTTCTTCACTGACAAACCTTCAATGGATTCCTGTGTTTAAAAGATTTCCAATTACCTCAGCCTACCTTTTCAGTCTTATAATTACTCTTATGCAGCTCTCACTTCTTCTCCACCTCTTACTCTTCGGACCTAGTTGGGGTCTTCATTTCACCATATAAACCCGTTAAAACAAGGAATAAGGCAAGAATGTTCTTTATACCATTATTATCTAACATTGTTCTGAGTTCCCAGTTAATGTAATTAGTAAAGAAGAAGAAAAAAGAGACATAGGAAATAGCAAGTCAAATGTAAAATGATCACTATCTGCAAATAATATGGTTGTTCATCTGGAAATCCTGAGATAAGCAATGGAATTTTTATGAAAAACAAAGAGAATCCAGTAGGGCGGGCATGGAGTAGTATCAGTTGCTTTCATATAAATAGTGTTTTTGTTTTGTTAATTTTTTCAAGATATAATTTCTATAATTCAGGTATACAACATAATGATTTGGTATTTATATATTGCAAAATGATCATAATGAGGTTAATTAAAATCTGACTTCATATACAGTTACAAATTTTTTTCTAGTTCAACAATTTTTAAGTAGAACTCTCAGTAAATTTCAAATATGCAATACAGTATTATTATTATAATTATTATGCTGTATGTTACATTCCCATGGCTTATTATTGGAAGTTTGTACCTTTCAATCCTGTTTATCCATTTCCCTTACCCCCACTTTTCTGCCTCTGACAACCACCATTCTCTGTGAGTGCTTTTTCTTTCTTTTTTTTGAAATAAGCTACAAAATATAACAAAAGAAACATTTTTCAACTTTAATTTTTTAATTTTTATTAATTTTTAAGTATAGTTGACACACAATGTTATCTTAGTTTCAGGTGTGCAAGAGAGTGATTCACTCTACATGTTGAGTTATACTCACTACAAGTGTAGCTACCATCTCTCACCTTGTAACACGACTACAATATCATTGACTATATTCCCTATGCTATATCTTTCATCCCCATGACTCGTTTGTTCCATACCTGGAAGCCTGTATCTCCCACTCCCATTCACTCATTTTGCCCACTCCTGCTCTCCTCCCTCTGATAACCATCAGGTTGAAGAAACAACATTTTTTATAATAACAACAGAAAGACTAAAACAAAAAAAAAGAATAATCAAGTCCTAAATGAAGAAAAGATGCATGAAAGGATATTTTGACAAACGGAAGTCACATCATGTTCTTGCTGAGAAAGACAGGAAACCATAAAGATGTCAATTCATCATGAATTAATCTATACATTGAATGTGATTCCAATAAAAACATCTATAGGATAAATTTATGAAACTGAAAAGGCTGACTTAAAAACATATGTAGAGGGGTGCCTGGGTGGCTCAGTCGGTTAAGCGGCTACCTTCGGCTCAGGTCACGATCTCACAGTTCGGTTCGTGAGTTCGAGCCCTGCGTTGGGTTCTGTGCTGACAGCTCAGAGCCTGGAGGCTGATTCACATTCTGTGTCTCCCTCTCTCTCTGTTCCTCCCCAATTCATGCTCTCTCTCTCTCTCTCTCAAAAAAAAAAAATATGTAGAAAAAGGAGATGCTTTCCTCTGTGTCACTCTGGTGCCCTTGCTTGTGTTGTGGCTTTGCCCCATCCAAGCCAAACTCATGTCAAGCCAAACTCATGTTCCTGTAGAACCAGGCAGACTCTACCTCTTTCAAAAAGCTTTCTTCTCTACTTTCTACCCCCAACTCTTAGTACACTTACTGGTTCCTTCACTCTTTATTCAACACTTATTGCTACTCTTAGGCATGCTTTCTTGTGACTGCATTTCTATTCTCCACCTAAATATTAAGCCTAAGTACATAGTCTTATATATTTCCATATATCTCTAAGTGCCTATCCTGGCATCTGAGCAGGTTGGAGTGGAAGCTTTTATCCTACTGAATTATGAGTTGTTTCTTTGATTTTCCTTTATAAAATGTCTCACACACATTGGCAGAGTCGATCTTAACCAGGTTAAGCCCCAGTTTGAAAATTTGCCACTCTGTTCCAGATGTTCTGAAATGTTATGCTAGGTAAAGTTGGCCCTATAAACTTGGACATATGGTGTAGAAGTCTGTAGCTCAAAGAAGCCTGGCCACTGTGTGGAGTTGTGGGCACTTATTTTTGTCTCGTAAGCAGATACAAAATACAAGCTTCCTTAATAAAGCCAGCCTCAGGTGGCTCCATGTTGTCTGGTATAGTCGGGAAGTTAGAAAACGAGGAGAGAAGGTAGAAACTGAATTGAAGATATGTGACACTTAGTGGCAAGAAGAGCAAAGAGCTGAAGACACAGAATGGAGAGCCTGGGCAGTGTTGCTCTAGCCTTTGAGTTGAATGCTACTCAGTCTCCCATCTAGATTATGAATCAAGAGAGCACAGAAGCAAAGATCAATTCATTCATGCTATTCTGTTGGTTTTTAGTCTTGAGGAGTCCTGCAAATATTCTTTCCTCTTGATTTTGTTAATTTTTGCTTAATCTGGAGGGTTTAAAGTGCTGTAGTCATGCAATCTAAATGTAAAATACCAAATAAAACAGAGATATTAGTGAGTGGCGATGTCAAAGCCTGGGCTATATGACATTAGCAGACTTGAATTTAAATTATGGCTCTGCTACTAGCTGACTGTGTGACTGTGGGGTTTGCTTTCCCAACTAATAAAGGGAAGAAATGACATCACAGTGAGAATTAGTTGAAATTAGAATCCACTTATTTGTGAAAATGCTGAGCATTTTGCCTGACCCATATATATTCAATAAATACTAGCTTAAAAATGCAATCTTTATTTTTGTAAAGTTCAATACTATTCTAGTTCTCTTAAAAATTAATTCCTGGTGAAAAATGATAAGAGGAGATGCCTTGCTTTTATTTGTCCATAAAATTCATCAAAAATCTCCTTCATTGTTCAGAGCATTATATGTAGTAGCAAATTTATTTAAGAGTCAGGAGAAATAGTAATATCCCACTCTTTAACTAGATTTTTCATCAAAATTGAAATTTGTAGGTTATTACACCTTCTGAATTAAACTTAGCCGAATTTAAAATTTTTTGATGTTTTACTTATTTTTGAGAGAGACATAGACAGAGTGCATTCAGGGGAGGGGCAGAGAGAGAGAGAGAAAGAGAGAGAGAGAGAGAGAGAGAGAGAGAGAGACAGACACAGAACTGAAGCAGGCTCCAGGCTCTAAGCTGTCAGCACAGAGCCCAACACAGGGCTCGAACCCCATGAACCATGAGATCATGACCTGAGCCAAAAGGACGCTTAACCAACTTAGCCATGCAGGCACCCTTAAATTCAGACACTTTGTAATGTCATTGTTTTCTCATGAAAACAATGAAATAATGACAAACATTTATTCAGGGCGATACCTGAAACAAAACAAGTAGAATCCTGAAAACTTGCTCCCTTTCCAAATCTGGCATGAATCTTAGTAGGTACAGACCATTCTCCAAGCTTCTTAGTTACAGTATAGACAGTCTTATGGATGTGGAATCTGGGGAAAATCACAGGTGTTTCCTGCAACCCATGTTCTTCATCTATAAAAGGCACGATGAGGATTAATTGGATATTTATAAAAGTCTTTAAATATACACAATTCTGTAAGGGCTAAGTGTTTCTTTAATTGTTTAATTAGTACAAAACATAGAGATTTTCCAGGAAAAGTATTTAAACTATTGGAATATTATTGCTCAATTTCAGTAGATAATTAAAATATGCAGTATCTTTATTATCGAATTTCTTCATAAGAGTCATAGCTCTTTTAATTAGAGGATTGAGGAGAGGTTAAAATCAAATTTCCATTGATCCTTAATCATCACATAGCAGAACTGTTTCTTCATGAAAGTTATTGCAAATGAGAAATGGAGAATTCCTGAGTCTATGTGCATTAGCATCCCCTTTATCTTATGAAAAGAACTTTGAATGTCTGAAAGAACTGGCCATCTTTTTTCTCACTTCTAATCCTGTTTCCAACACTACTTCCTTTGGGCACCTTATTCATTTTTATTTAACACAAAACTCTTAGCAAGTTTAATGATTTGTCTTCCCAGTCCATACAGGAGCTCCTGGATCCAGCCCAGTGAAAACAGGAGAAACATTTGATGGTATGAAACAAGATGAAGACAGAAATATTACAGACATTAGTACACTAGGTGATGGTTGTGCTGCCAAATTCAATGGTCCAAGGAAGTGGGGACAGTGAAATTTTTAGTAGTATATCTATTAACAGTAATTAAGGTTAAAACATGTGTAGAAGCTATAGCACGTGAAAGGTTTAGTTTCAGACTCTGAGATATTTTGAATATGGAATACTATAAACTTTGCTGGAAATGAGTTCTTTATTTCATTAAATGCGTACAGAAATAGCAAAGTACTTTTTGTTTTAGAGCATTCATGTTGTAGCCCAAACCTAAGGATTGTTAATACTCATGCATAGTTCCTCTGTGGCTTTGTCCCTAAGTAGCCAAGCAGAATCTGAGGAAGAGAGACAGAAAGTGTGTGTGCGTGTGTGTGTGTGTGTTGCATACATTCATGTGGTGAAAGATGTATTTTGAGGTAGTAGTGGAGGGTGTTTTGGGTCAGGTTGATTTGGCTGTAAATGTCAGATCCACCATTCATGTAGTTGGGAGACCTTAGGCAAATAACTGAAATAGTTTCTTGTGTGAGATGGAGGTAACAAGAAAACAAGAAAACATGAAAACATGTTATCATATATACATATATATATGTATATATATATTAGTTTTTAGGAAGCCTTGCATTTATGTTAAAATGATTAACTGAGTACTAAGTACAAAGTAAAAACTGTATTGTTATTTATTATTTTATTATTATTATTACTACTACATCTTGGTAGCACAGTAGTTCTAGAAATAGCCTTGAAAACAGTGCTCAGTTTATATTTGAGCAGCATAGAACAAAATCCACTCTCCATCTGCCCTCCCATCTTCCCCATACCAATCTCTAACTGATTAAACCAGTGATTCTTTTTTTTTAATTTATTTTTTTTAAAATTTACATCCAAATTAGTTAATATATAGTGCAACAATGATTTCAGGAGTAGATTCCTTAATGCCTCTTACCCATTTAGCCCATTCCCCCTTCCCACAACCCCTCCAGTAACCCTCTGTTCTCCATATTTAAGAGTCTCTTATGTTTTGCCCCCTCCCTGTTTTTATATTATTTTTGTTTCTCTTCCCCATGTTCATCTGTTTTGTCTCTTAAAGTCCTCATATGAGTGAGGTCATATGATATTTGCCTTTCTCTGACTAATTTCGCTTAGCATAATACCCTCCAGTTCCATCCACGTAGTTACAAATGACAAGATTTCATTCTTTTTCATTGCCAAGTAATACTCCATTGTGTATATGTGTGTGTGTGTGTGTGTGTGTGTGTGTGTGTGTGTGTGTATATATATATATATCACATCTTCTTTACCCATTCATCCATCGATGGACATTTGGCCTCTTTCCATACTCTGGCTATTGTTTATAGTGCTTCTATAAACATTGGGGTGCATATGTCCCTTCGAAACAGCACACCTGTATCCCTTGGATAAATACCTAGTAGTGCATTTGCTGGGTCATAGGGTTATTCTAGTTTTAATTTTATGAGGAACCTCCATACTGTTTTCCAGAGTGACTGTACCAGCTTGCATTTCCACCAACAATGCAAAAGAGATCCTCTTTCTCCGCATCCTCACCAACATCTCTTGTTGCCTGAGTTGTTGATGTTAGCCATTCTGATAGGTATAAGGTGGTATCTCATGGTGGTTTTGATTTCTATTTCCCTGATGATGAGTGATGTTGAGCATTTTTTCATGTGTCGGTTGGCCATCTGGATGTCTTCTTTGGAGAAGAGTCTATTCATGTCTTTTATCCATTTCTTCACTGGATTATTTGTTTTTTGGGTGTTGAGTTTGATAAGTTCTTTATAGATTTTGGATACTAACTCTTTATCTGATATGTTGTTTGCACATATCTTCTCCCATTCTGTCAGTTGCCTTTTAGTTTTGCTGATTGTTTCCTTTGCTGTGCAGAACCTTTTATTTTGATGAGGTCCCAGTAGTTCATTTTTGCTTTTGTTTCCCTTGCCTCCGGAGACATGTTGAGTAAGAAGTTTCTGCGGCCAAGATCAAAGAGGTTTTTGCCTGCTTTCTCCTCAAGGATTTTGATGGCTTCCTGTCCTACATTTAGGTCTTTCACCAATTTTTGAGTTTATTTTTCTGTATGGTGTAGGAAAGTGTTAAACCAGTGATTCTTAATTTTATTCCAAACCTAAGAGCTAATGGAACAGAGCATACTTTTCAGTAATAGGACTCACCAAGTAGTACTACGTGAAGAGCTTCTGAAGGGCAGGTAGGAGGAGGCAGGGTGAGTTACAGAGACCCTGAAAGTGTACAGAAACGTCTTAGAGTTTCTGGTGCCCATTTATGTTGTTTTGAAAATCTTTAAGGACAGTACTCTTGGAGGAGGTTATCGAGAGGATGTGTCCTCCAGTTGACCCATGAGCTAGCAATGGGAAGTTCTTCACCCTCTCCCTTGCCCTTGGAATGTACATTCCACCCACTATTCCCATAGCTGGAACTGTTTCAAAGATGTAGTTTTGAAATAATAAGATGTTGTTGAGACCATATGGATGAATATATGACTGAGCCTCATTAATGCCTCTATATTAGCTTTCAAGAGTCTGGTGAGCAGGTACAGAGCTCTACCCATCTTGGGACTGTCCAAGACAAGTCTTGTAAGAAATTTCCTTTGTTTATTAAAATTGCTACCTACCAATCTGGAGTGGCCTGCCTCCTTCTTCAGTGTCTTCTTGCCTTACTCGTCTTACTTCAAAGTATTTTGAAAATTCTTTTAAAAATGGTCAAACAGTTTTCATTTCTGGCATCTCCCGGTCATTATTTTATGTTCTTATTGAGTGTGCAGAAGAGAACCATTCTATTGACTGAACGCAATCCTAGATTCAAGACCCTTTTCTAGAAACAATTCCATAGGACTTATAGTTATATAGATAGATTTCCTGTTAATAATCCTGCAGAGGGGGACACCTGGGTGGCTCATTTGTTTAGCATCTGACTTCAGCTTAAGTCATGATCTCAAGGTCTGTGAGTTTGAGCCCTGCATTGGGCTTTGTGATGACAGCTAGGAGCCTGGAGCCTGCTTTGGATTCTTTGTCTCTCTTTCTCTGTCCCTTCCCCACTTGTACTCTGTCTTGGTCTCTCTCTCTCAAAAATAAATAAACATTAAAAAAAATTCTGCAGAGCACAGGTGCAGACGGTTAACCTTGAGGGTAGATATTCTCTTCACAGCCAACTTTTGTCTCTTATTGGATTGGATCCCTGAGCAAATTATTTAATCTCTCTGTGCCTAAGTTTACTCACTTTAAGCCAAGATACAAATAATTATATGTTACCTCACAGGATTTTGTAAAGATTGAATGAGATAGAAGATATAAAAAGAGCTCAGAGTTGTAGAATGGTTTCAGGCTCATAATAGCTGTTCATCAATCTAACTTATTATTATTGTTATTATGTTGCTCTGTGGTAAGGGTATGCTCAAGTACCATATTAACAACCAGTTAATAGACACACTGTATACATTTAAGAGTGATCCTTAATATCCTTATATCAATATGCCTATGGATGGAGGAGAAACCAGAATGAAACCATTAATTGTGTAGTTATCCTTAGTGGAGAAAATAGTAACTTCAGCTAATAGTAATACCTAACAGTTCTTTAGGGTTTTATAGATTACAAAATTTTATGTATTATGCTTGGCAACTTGCAGAGAGCTTCACAATTACTGTGTCATTTAGACTTGGCAACAATCAAGCAACTCTGGTTATTCTTTTCATTTAAAAAAAAGTGAGACTAAAAGCAGTTAAGTCATCCAACCCTAGTCAAACACTAGTACCAGTTAGCTAAAAAAACAAACAAGAAGAATTATAAACCACATAATGTGCTGCTTCTTCCTCCTTGGTTCCATTGTCTCCCCTCCTCCCCTGCCCCCTCTTTTACTCCATCCCTTCCCTCCTCTTCCCTCTCTCATCCCTACTCCTCCTCCTCTTTTCTTCCCACCTTCCTTTCCTCCTTCCTTCCTTCAATTTTTTTTATCATTCTTTTCTTACCATCTTCCAGAATATGTATTAAGCCTGACCATGTGCCATGTACTATGCAAGATGCTGGCATGAAGTCATGAAATGCAGACATGATCCCTCCCTCTTTGGAGATAACATTCTGGTGTCAGAGCCATAAACAAGTAAGCAAGGAAACAAATCTGCAAACCCAATGACTACAGATTTTGATAATATAAAGAAGCCAATGAGGAGAGTGATAAGAAGGAAATGAGTTGGGAGTGGGGTACTTTAGGCAGGGTGGTCAAGATATACTTCTCTGAGGAAGTGGCGAATCTTGAGAGCTGAAGGAAGAGAGAGACGGTCAAGTGAGAGCCAGGTGAGGTGTGTAGGTGTGTTGTAGGCAGATAGGTGTAAGTTCTTTTGGGCCCTGATATCTTTCAGGATGAAGTACCTGAAGTGAAGCTGAGCTGCAAACCCTCTCCAGGGAGCAGAGATATATTTTTTCCAGGGTCATGCTCATCAGTCTTAGCCTGGGTGTCTGTGACTACCTTATCACATGGTTCTAGAAGAGCTACCACAAAATACCTATTCTGGAGGCAACATCAGCTATGACAAGTGGTGCTTATCATGTATTAATTCACCCCCAAAGGGATCTCCAAAGTGTTTTTCATATAACTGCTATATTCAAGGATCAGTTAAAATTTTTCTTAATGTTTGTTACAAGGAGATTATTTTTATTTTTTTGCTCTTTTGATATCTAGAGCTCTTAGTTGGATCACCAATGAGATTCCAACTCAGTGTTGTCAATACTGAAGCCTAGAGTTTTCATTCTAGCCTGGTATAATAAATACAAATCTTCTGAAAAATAATACTGATCGAGACAGGATTAAAAGAAATCTTATCTTTCAAAGGATGCAGTGAAAATAGAGGAGCACATGGCTACCTGTCAAAAAAAAATCTTTTTGGCTTTGTTCTCCCCCCAAGAGTACAGTGAGAAGGTCCATTCAGTATATATCTACCAGGACACTAGTAAGATACTAAATGAAAACACCTTTAAAATATCTGTATCTGTCAATAAATCCTCAGGCTTATAAATCCAGCGGATATGACATGCTGTTATTATGTGACTTACACTGAGTATTTATTTTGCACTACATAAGCCAAGCCCTTTAGCATCAGGTACAGAATGCCAAAAGATGCCAATATATTACATTTAAGGTTTCCTGTAGCATTGTTGGCATTTCCCATGAGACATCATCATGTACGTAGCTCTGAATGCAGAGTGATGTAATAAAACAGGATAAAATATGGCTGCAGAATAGTGATGGCACTATGGCAGTCCTCTTTAGCTTTTTTCATATTGAAAATTCAGCAGGACTATTAAAGTGTAATGGCACAGAACATCTTGTTTAAAAAAAAAGCCACAACCCTGTATGGTATTCTTGTTTATGGATGATATTTATTGCTTTTGTATTCTTATTGTGTGCTTTTGAAGTCAATTGAAATGCAAGGGCTAATGAAACCTCCACCATAACACATTTATTTTTCCCTACCCCAAATGAGTCTACAAGATGTAAATGACTTGCATATATCAACTGCTCAGGTTTTATTGTTTTGGGTTAATTTATTCACTGTAATATTCTTAATGAAAGTAATGACTCTTACACTAGTTTGTATATTCATTCACATACTACAGTTTTATTAAATCATGCTGGGAAAGTTCACAATGAAGGCCCTAAAATAAATTTCCATGTTTAGTCAAATATATAAATGTACTCCACTTACCAAATATCACCACCATATATTTTTCTATTTGTTGTTCTTCCTAATTTCAGTTCATCAAAATTTTAAGTTTAGAGCAGTCTAGGACCTAGTAATATATTCCTATTACAGAATTTTTAAAAAGAATTATCAACGTCTCTTGAACATCCAAAGTTCATTGTGCATGTAATTGATCTTGACCACTTCAAATTTCTATCCTCAGTGTTTACATTTCTGTGAACATTTGAACTTTAGGCACAAGCAAACATTTTTGTAGAATTATTGAAATTCCAGACTGGGTGAAAACAGAAGCTTTTCAATATGAAACTAATTTTAAACTATCTGTTAGAAAAATAACAATAATCAGTACATGGGATTATTGTGTGATATAGTTTGATGAACTGACCCATATTATTTTTCTTTCTATCAGATCCTTTTCATATCCTGATGCCTGGTACTGGTATGACACCTAAGGAGACTCCCCAAATTTGGCTGGTAGTTAATTTCTTGTTGCCATCAATCTGTTTAAAAACTGATCCTGTTTTTCCCACTTTCTTCCCTAATTATTTATTATAAATTACTTTCTTACAGAAACTTAGTCTTAACATTTTAGACCAAGTAAAGGACCCACATTTTGTCAGTTATACCCTCCAAAGCTGTTTCTAAATATGCTCCATTCTCTCCATCCCCACTACATGCTTCAGTTTTGTGCTTTCGTGTTCACTACTGCAAAGTCTTCAAATTGGTTTTGCCAATATCTTCTACCACCAATCAAGCCCTCTATTTATCTTTCTGAACTGTAACTCTGATCATGTAACTTCACTGCTCCAAAGTTATAAAGTCTCCTTATAATCCAAATTCCCTAGCCTAACATGTAAATCTTAAGATCTAATGCCAGCCTACCACTTTAGAACCTCCCTGTCACTTCTCATTTATCTTATGCTACAACCAGTCTTGAAGCCTCAGTATCCTCAGACTCCATTACCTGTGATCATTCTCCCAATTTAGACTGCCTTTTTGACCCTTGAGGTCTACCACTATAGCTGAGGCTGTATTCAGCTTTCTCTGATAAAACGATTGGAAAATATTGTTTCTCATAACACCTGCCTCTCCCCCAGCAATGATTTGTCTGAATCTCCCCTTTAGATCTACTGAGGTATTAACAATAAACTGCAAATCATTTCTGTACTTTAAGATACTCGCCCTCTACATTAAAGTCCTTTGAAAGTCAATTTCTTGTTTGTTTCTTCTTCATATTCTTTCATGATACCAAGCATCAAGCCATGCACATGTTCAGTGCTCAACAAACATTTGTTGAATTAAATTGAATAACTATAAAATACTTTGCATTTTTAAAAACTTTAATTCTCCATGTAATGTCTGCCAAATAACCTCTAGCTCCTTTTTTTTCCAATTTATTTATTTATTTATTTATTTTTATATGAAATTTATTGACAAATTGGTTTCCATACAACACCCAGTGCTCATCCCAAAAGGTGCCCTCTTCAATACCCATCACCCACCCTCCCCTCCCTCCCACCCCCCATCAACCCTCAGTTTGTTCTCAGTTTTTAACAGTCTCTTATGCTTTGGCTCTCTCCCACTCTAACCTCTTTTTTTTTTTTTCCTTCCCCTTCCCCATGGGTTCCCGTTAAGTTTCTCAGGATCCACATAAGAGTGAAACCATATGGTATCTGTCTTTCTCTGTATGGCTTATTTCACTTCACTCTAGCTCCTTTAATCTCTATTCAAAGCCTTATTTTCTAACTTACAAGTTTATTTTAATTGCTCTTTCCTGAAGCAGAAGAATAAAGGAAATGGAGAGATGAAGGAGGAAAATGCAAGATGTAGGTGCTATGAAGGCACCCAGTAAAGCTAAATCTTGCATGTGATCTGAAGAAAGAAAAAATCTGAGAGCTGCCAGGTCTCAGAAGGCTGGTGCATGCTTCCTGCAGTAAAGAGTGGTTTTATCCATTATATGAAAAGCATTTATCACATGGTCAGTCTTTCCATTTTAAAGAAAATATGTTTTCTGAGTTAACAAAGACACTTTCTTCCTGGTACTGATTTTCCATCCATGTGGCAGCAATTTGAAGTTCATCTCTGAGTGACAGCTAATGTTGCATCAGTGTGAACTAGTGAATGATAGCTTCCAAAGAAACAGCCAAGAAACCCTTCAAGGTATCAAAAAGCTTTTGGTGAATAATCTGTTTTTGATTTAGAACCCTGTAAGAAAAGAGCTTTTTAAAGATGCCATGAGTTTCACTGTCCTTTTCCTTCTCTATCCCCTAGTTGAGCCTGGGGTATTTATAGCACAGTAATGGTTACATTCTTTGTGCTCAGGGCAGAAGATTTTCATTTCTTTATGAAATTAATCATTCATGTGGTAGAAAAGTTTTTTTTTTTAAGCCAGCCTTTGCATTTTGATCTTCAACTTAGTTTGACACCAGTGCTTTTTGTTTTTGTTTTTGTTTTCTAGATGACAGCACTAAGAATTGATGGAAACTATTTTTTTTCAAACTCAGTACACCCAAGAGAATCTGGGATGACTGCCAGTTACAGAAATGAAGGTAGGAGGTGATCTTTAGGTATGAAATTATACCTCTCATTTTAATGTCCCGATGTGTTTCATTAACCATGCGATCACAAAAATCCTTTCTTATATTAAGTGAGATTGTCTCATAGTTTCATGTAGCAACATGAAACTATTTTTATCTGAGATTCTGTCAAGTTAAAGTCAGGCTTCTCCTAATAATAGTGACCGTTTTTTTTAATGTTTGTATATATTGGCCCTGTGGTTAAGTAGCTTACATACCCTCCTGATAGATATGTATTGGTATTTTGATTTTACAGATGAAAACGTTTAGGTTAGGCAAGTTGTCCAAAGTTACATGGACAGAACCCGGATTTGTATCAAGGTCTATTTGACTTCAAACCCTTGCTTCTAATAAGCACACCATTCTGCTGACTCTTGACAATGAGTTTTCGAGTATTCAAGTCACGATGGTGGAAACAACTTTCTCTTCTCGTTGTTGTAGTTTTCCCCATGGGAACATTGACTGTTATTTGTTTATGGGACACGAAAAATCTTCTCCAAAATCTTCTCCAAGTAATACCAACCATTAACTATCTGTGGAATTCTTACTTGATGATGCTGACAGTTAATTGGATCTGCAACATATATTATACACATATAGGTTTCACCACCGTAAGGCATTAGTCTGTTTTTTTCATTCCCCCACGACTGCTTTCCAATTTTAAATGCAAGCTTCTAGGGTTGGCTTTCATTTTCAAGGCTTTCTTTTGCTTACATTTCCATTTTGGGAGTAGACTAAAATTGTTCACTTTTAATGATGTGCTGCTCTGTGATGTGAGAACTGAAAGCTAGATGGAGATTTTGCATGATAGCAAGACTGTTGTTTCAAAATGCTTGTATTTGGTGTTATCACATTTTCTTTTTCTTGGTTACTTTGTCTTAATATTTTGTTCCTACTGCTATCTAGTTACTTAGAAAAGGTTGTTTTTTTCAGCTTCCCATTCTGCTATCTTTAGGGGAGTCTCTCTGTAACTTTGGAGACATGTTAAATCATGTTAAGGAATATGGAAAGCCACTGCTTTTTTTAAAAATCAGGATTTCTTTATGTGTTATGTACTGTGGCACATTAGAGACTACTAAGACATGGTCGTAACCTACATTCTGGAATAATAGATAGGAATTTACATGATTATTATATGAATTGAATGAAAGGAGGGTCATAAAATGAGTTGTGGGATGTCAGAGAAAGAAGAAAATAATTCTACCCAAAGGATTGCTAGAGAATTCCTTGGAATAGGTGGCATGCTGTTTCTTTCATTTTAATTTTTCCATGAAAACACGCTAGTTTTATAATTAACTTATTCTACTTTCTTTTAGAATAGAAATGGTAGTCTTTTGAGAAGTAGATGGGGGGCATCAAGGTGGGAAGTGTATATTCCTTATATTTTAAACACAAAGTGTAAATTTTACATTGAAAAATAAAACACTTAAGCTTTGCTACTGACTTTTCTAATATCATGATAATCAAAGACAGAAAAGAGCAGGGAATTCAAGCAGGAAAGGAGGGAAGGGGAGAAGAGGGTGTCTGGGAGGACGGAAGCCATAGTAAGTAATTTTGGATAGCCTTGCTAACTATAACTAAAAGCTGGAGTAGGTAGCTAAAGGAAGTGTGGGAATATCTATAGTTTCACATGGTTTTACAGTGTTTCCTCCTCTACTTTTTTTTATTAAAAAAATTTAGTGTTTATTTATTTTTGAGAGAGAGAGAGCGAGAGAGAGCACAGGTACGTGGGGAAGTGGGGAAAGGGCAGAGAGAGAGGGAGACACAAAGTCTGAAGCAGGCTCCAGGCTCCAAGCTGTCAACACAGAGCTAGATGAGGGGCTCAAACCCATGAACTGTGGGCTCATGACCTGAGCCGAAGTCAGATGTTTAACCACTAAGCCACCCCTCCCCCTCTACTTTTAGTTGGTGTCTATATATACAATTTAAATTTATATTTGCAGTCTTTTCCTAGTTGATAATTCTTTCAAGTATGTGCACCTGATCCTTTCTTCAATAAGGCAAAGAGAATTGGGATATTCTGTTTCCAAGTAGTTCTTGGTCATTTAACTCTTAATGTACTCCATTCCAGAGAACAATCCAATGCCTATTTCAGACGATATTAGCTTTCTCTCAGGTGTCTAACAGTTTTCTAAGAACCAATTTTATCATGTCATAGTACTGTGTTGTGCAAATGATGGTTAACTTATAAATGACAAGCAGTAACATTATAGTGTTTTCAATGCTATTCAGGTTGTGAACAGCCAGAAACATCACAGAGCTAGTCTGCTATTGAAATAGTAAAATAAATATTTTTATTGAAATGCATTAAGTGGTTGGGGAGTCATACATCGAAATAAAATAGAATAGGAGCACTTATTCAGAGATAAATTTGACAAGGGAATTCAGAGCTCTTTCCTACATAATCATAATACAGAGAAGGAGAGATCCTGTGATGGAATTTACAGCAATGGTTTAACATTCAATGACTATAATAAAGAAAGTATGGGGGCTAGATACTTTATCAATTATAGAAGGATATTTGATGCTGCTTAGGCTGTCTGGATATAAGCCATCCTCTTCAATTATAAATGTGACCCGACCAAATTCCAGAGACCCAAAACAGTGAGAAACCGTTCCCTTTCCCTATGCTGATACCGTGAGTAAATGTGCAAAGATAATGCACACATTTATTTCATGTTTGGGGTGGGGGTTGGGAATATGGTTATAGTTGCCACTATTTTCAATTATAGATATGGTGAGGAAACAGGAAATAAAGAAAAAAATGGCCAAAGAATAAAATGAATAATAGACATAGATGTGGATTTCCTTTTAGTGGAGAAGGGTTTTGTCTCTGAAACAGGAAGGTAAGTTCAAATCCCTAACATCTTTCTGAACAGGAAACAATAAATGATATATGTTTATCATTCAAACAATACAGAATTATCAATAGCATAATAATGTTATTACTGGGTTCTGGATTATTGGTGTTGTGAGTCAGGAGTAGTAAAAATACAAGCTTTTTGGCCATTTATCTTTCCATAAGTAGATAGTGAAAAGAAATCCAGGTAGGTGCAAAATAGTCATGACAATTAGTAGGATAATTTCCAGTTTTGCTAAAAGTGAAAATACAGCACTTATCTTGAAACTTTTATTGAAAATTTTAAGCAAAATGCAAAGCTTCAAATATCAAAATTCTATTAGTGAAATATAGGCATTTTTGCCTCATGGACATATTGGTTCATAAAATCCTAATAAATGGAGTTTCAAACATATTTTTTTAGGAGAGTACCAATGTTTTAACTGCCTTTAGACTTCCTATTAAAAATATTATATTTTTATTTTATTCAGCATTTTGTGGACTCAAAAAAGTAGTCATAAATTCCTAATGAGTTTAAAACCTTGTAAAACTTTGCTTAAGTGATCTTTACAAAACTATTCATTTTAATAAATCAAATGTTAGCACACCTATCCACATGAGGTGCTTCATAGAACATTTGATCTTCACCACATCTTTAGGGCTAGTGATTGAGTTCCCAAAGAAAGGGAAGGCACTTGGAGCATGTCAACTTGTCCTTTTAAAATAATATGCTTTTGTTTTCTCCATGCTAGTGCTAAACTGTTTTCAGCTTCACTGCAAACCTATATGCAATTTATGCACCAACTACACTGATTGTTAAATGTTCCCTCAAAACTTGAGCGCTTTTCAAGCTTTATGTTGTTCCTTTACTCTTTGCGTGCTTCTCTGTTTATGAAACTGTCAATCTAGGTGTTAGATATGGACTCACGCTGGTCCACTATTAATTCTGTCACAGTTGCCATAACAATTGGCTGAGATGAGCACATGATTTAAAATGATCTACCTAGAAGGAATCCTGGTTCTTTTGGTCAGAAAGTTGAAAAAGGGATAAGCTTTTCCCTCTGTTGTGTACAAGTAAGGGATAATAAACTTTAGACTGTTTCAATAGCTCACCTGTGGTAATGAAGGCATTTCTGCAGTAAATTTGGGGATGTTTTTTGGTTACATGCAACCAAATTTAAATTGGTATAAGGAGATGTGTTATCTTCCCTCTCTTTTTTTCATCTCCATGATTTATTTATTTTGTTCCTCTTTATCTGCTTCACATCTTGCTCTTCCCCTCACAACCCCCTACCACAATCACCATTTTGTTCTCTATATTCATGTTTGTTTCTGTTTGTTTATTTGTTTGTTTTGGTTTCTATATATCACATACAAATGAAATCATATGGTATTTATCTTTGTCTCACTTATTTCACTCAACATAATACCCACTAGGTCCACCCATGCTGTCCCAAATGGCAAGATCTCATTCTTTTTCATGGCTGAGTAATATTCCATTATAGACACATACCACATCTTCTTCATCCATTCATCTATAACTGGACATGGGTTGCTTCCTTATCTTGGCTATTGTAAATAATGTTGCAACAAACATAGGGTTGCATACATATATCTTTTTGTGTTTTTTTTAAATGTTCATTTATTGGGGGGGGAGAGGGAGAGAGAGGGAGAGAGAGAGAGAGAAAGAGAGAGAGAATGAGTGGGGGAGGGGCAGAGAGACAGGGAGAGAGTGAATCCCCAGCAGGCCCACGCTCAGCATGGAACCAACCCAATACAGGGCTCAATCTCATAACTGTGAGATCATGACCTGAGCTGAAATCAAGAGATGGAAAAAAAAAGAGGTTAGAGTGGGAGAGAGCCAAAGCATAAGAGACTCTTAAAAACTGAGAACAAACTGAGGTTTGATGGGGGGTGGGAGGGAGGGGAGGGTGCATGATGGGAATTGAGGAGGGCACCTTTTGGGATGAGCACTGGGTGTTGTGTGGAAACCAATTTGACAATAAATTTCATATATTGAAAAAAAAACAAAAATAAACAAAACATTAAAAAATTGTATTAAAAAAAAAAGAAAACCAAGAAAAAAAAAGACATGGATGCTTAACTGACTGAGCCACCCAGGAGCCCTAGGGTTGTATTATATCTTTTTGAATTAGTGTTTTCATTTTGGGGGGTAAATGCTCAGTAGTGGAATTACTGGATCATATGTTATTTCTATTTTTAATTTTTCAAGAGAACTCCATACTGTTTTCCCCATTGGCTTCATCAATTTACATTACCAAAAACTCAGTGCACGAGGGTTCCTTTTTTTCCCATATTCTTGCCAATTTATTTATTGACTATTGTCAATCTGCTCTTTAGAGCTTTGCATGACTATTCTACAAATACCCATTACTTTAAAAACATAATTTTCTTAATTCAACAAATATTTATAGAGTTCAGGAGAGAGGTCTAAGGTGGAGATAAAAACACCGGAAATAAACATACATGTGATGTGACAGATTGAAACAGGATGACATCACCAAGCAGGTGAGTGCAGGTATAAAAGACCAAAGACTGATCCTTGTGCTACACTATCACAGGTGAAATAGATGAGGAGGATCCTGCCAAGCACACAGACAAGAAGGAGCAGTGAGGTAGAAGGGAAGCTAAGAGAGCAGGGAGCCCTGTAAAAAAGCCAAGCAAGATTACGGAAGTGAATAACTGTGTCAAATGAAGTAGATGAAATGGAATGAAATCAACATTAGATTTAATAATGTGAAGGTCACTGATGACATTGACAGAAACACGTTTGATGGAATTTTGGAGGCAAAAACTGATGAGAGTAGGTTTTAAACAGAGGGAATGGAGGTGGTAGTAGAAACACCAAATATATGCCTGATGATGTTTAACCATTTTGTTGCTTACCTGCCACCTGTATAAACAAAACATCATCTAGTATCAGGATCAAGCCAGCAATACTAAGGAATTTCTCTAATTTTCAAAGTTAAAATAATTAATAGACACTAAGGGCTTGATTAATAAAGGTCCTGTATTTTGAGTGAGTGAGTGAGTGAGTGAGTGAGTGAGTGTCAGAATAAGTATAATCAACTGGGAGGTATGTAAAGGGAAGTTCAGATGTGGGCCATATTCATAAACATTATATGATGATACAGGTGTAAATGGTTTTATATCTATCTATCTATCTGTCATCTGTTTATCTATCATTTGTCCATCTAGCATCACTGTTCAGAAAAAAAAAATACCATACTGAAGTGACTGGTTTAATATAAAACATCTAGTATTCTTTGCTTATTTCATTTTTCACCTTAATGCCATATTTCATGGAAATTCAGTCTTTGTACCTACCTTCTCTCCATAGCAAAGTGGTATGAGACTATTCATTTGAGACTAGTCAATTGGTAGAGACTATTCAAATAAATATATTAATTACATGTCCAAATATCATCTGTATAGCTACTTCACATTATCTAACATTTTTTCACACATTTTCCTTGGATAATTAGTGAATTAGCCCAAAGCATTTTTTTTAAACTTTTGCTTTTTAACAGTGGTATAAATCCACATATCCCATCTCCTGAGTCTACTGTTCTGACCCAGAGGCCAATTTATGAACATTTACCATCATAGAAATGTACTAGTCAGGTCAAAATGTATATTATTCATTCCTTGGTATTTACCCAAAGGAATTGAAATCATGTCTACACAAAAACCTGCACCTAAATTTTTAAAGCAGTTTTATTTGTAATTGCCAAAATAGATGCAATCAAAAAGTTCTTCAGTTCCATCCACGTTGCTACAAAAGGCCATATTTCATTCTTTCTCATTGCCATGTAGTATTCCATTGTGTATATAAACCACAATTTCTTTATCCATTCGTCAGTTGATGGACATTTAGGCTCTTCCCTTAATTTGGCTATTGTTGAAAGTGCCACTATAAACAGTGGGGTACAAGTGCCCCTATGCATCAGTACTCCTGTATCCCATATGGTTTCACTCTTATGTGGATCCTGAGAAACTTAACAGAAACCCATGGGGGAGGGGAAGGAAAAAAAAAAAAGAGGTTAGAGTGGGAGAGAGCCAAAGCATAAGAGACTCTTAAAGACTGAGAACAAACTGAGGGTTGATGGAGGGTGGGAGGGAGGAGAGGGTGGGTGATGGGTATTGAGGAGGGCACCTTTTGGGATGAGCACTGGGTGTTGTATGGAAACCAATTTGACAATAAATTTCATATATTGAAAAAAAAAGTTCTTCAGTAATTGAATAGATAAATAACTGTGGTGTATCCAAACAACTGACTATTATCCAGTGCTAAAGAAGAAAGGATCTATCAAGCCTTGAAAAGATGTGGGAGGAAATTAAATGCGTATTATTATGTGAACGAAGCCACTTGGAAAGGTTACACACTTATGATTCCAACTATATGGCACTCTGGAAATGGCGGAACTATGGAGTTAGCCAAAAGAACAGGGGTTGCTAGGGGTTCAAGGGAGAGAGAGATGGATAGATGGATGAAGCACAGAAGATTTTTAGGGTAGTGAAACTATTCTGTATGATACTACAATGGGGATAGATGTCATTGGATATTTATCAACAATTTAAAGAGTGTACAATACCAAGAGTGAGCCCTAATGTGAATTAGTGGACTGTGAATATTAATAGTGTGTCAGGGTGCCTGGATGGCTCAGTCGGTTAAGTGTCCCGACTTTTGATTTCAGCTCAGGTCATGATCTCACAATTCATGAGTTTGAGCCCCACATCAGGTTCGGCGCTGACAGTGTGGAGCCTGCTTGGGATTCTCTCTCTCCCTCTCTCTCTCTGCCCCTCTCCTGTTCCCTCTCTCTCTCTCAAAAACTAAACTAAACAAAATAAAATAAAATAAAATAAAATAAAATAAAAAATTAAAATAAAATAAAATTACAGTGTGTCAATGTAGGTTCATTGATTCTAATAAATATACCACTGTGGAACAGGAGGTTGATAATGGGAGGGGTTGTGTATATGCGTGTGGAGGTTGCAGGGAATATATGGGAATTCTGTAGTTTCTGCTAAATTTTGCTGTAAACCTAAAACTGCTCTGAGAAATGTAATTTATTAATTAAAAAATAACTAACTAGATAGATAGATAGATAGATAGATAATGTATATTAAATTTTCAGTGTTTGACTATGACCAATTCCATCTCTAATGGGTTGTATTGGATTTCATTTGGAAGATTAAGAAAATCAATTAGTGTTCTCCAAACAGTTTCAATTGGTTAATTTTTAAAACATGTAATTACATAAAGCAGAATCATACTTTATTAGTTTTAATTTTGCAGGGGACTATATTTCTCAACTATTTGGAACACAAAATTCTCAGTGTATATTTGTGTGCCACCAACGTTTCCCCAAACTTGCTGCTTGATTAAGACAGGCCCTCCATTTTGAATGAGTGAGTGAGTGAGAGTCAGAGTAAGTATAATTGACTGGGAGGTGTGTAAAGGGAAGTTCAGGTGTGGACCATACTCATAAACATTGTATGATGATATAGATGTCGATGGTTTGATTCTGTGTCTTCATAGGATATACCTCATGTAACATTTTGTCCTGAGTGGTATGGAAGAACAGAGATTACACTGTTTGATATTTGGGGAAATAGAGATGTGAGATAAAGGAAACAAATTTAGGTATCAGTGTATCTAACAGTCCCCCCAAAACTCCTGAGCTATAAACATGCTTTACTGTATATGATCATCTTCACCTCACTACGGACTTAGCAATTGCTCAGAAGTAGCCTACAAGGAGGGAGTTGTAGACTTTTTGCTGTGTTACTAATTTCCTTCCTCTTCCTTTGGAAAACATGAAATAATTAGAATAAAAAAATCAACGCAGCAAGGATTCCTAAGCATCATCCTTTCATTCCTCCTCCCAGGCTTCTCAAATCCCTGAGAAATATTTGAGGACTTTGTTATCCCATTGAAAATGACTAGTCCTGTCATCTTAGCACAATAGCAGTAAACACTTGTTATGTAGACTCCCTGGGATTAAGAAGATCAGGATTTAAGAAAAAAAAAATCTGGTTTCAAAGGCCTTGGTGTTTTCCTGATTAAATGGGAAAAAAGGCTTTAAAATGAAGCCAAATGAAGACATTGAAAATTGAAAATAAACAATTACTAACATTGTATTTTTGCTTTCTCTTATCATTTTATTTTCAGTTAATAAAGAGCATAATCTATTTGTACCTGCTTTTGCCTTAGGAGTTAGAGGACCATAATGGAAATATTTTGCTATCTATTTTCAAATTATAAGCTGTTGTTTCCAAAGAAAGTCAAAACTCATGTATATTATCGCATTATTGTTCTCGGGGGACTGCAGTCACCATAGTGATTGTAATTACATGGCTTCATTAACTTTATACATTCTACCTGTTATGGGGGGGGTTCACATTAAGAAAATTTGCATATGTAGGAAATGAATGTCGTTTGCAGGGAGCTAATGTCATTAAACATTTAGGCAGTCCCTATCAGGCTAAGGGGTTTCCACTGGGATACGCTTTTTAGCATGCCCTTTATAGTCATTGTGGGTACAGGAATCTATTTCTAAACCCGAAAAGTAAAACCTGTTTTAGAGGAAATATTTAAAATTTTTTTTTCTTTTTTTTCTTCAACGTTTTTATTTATTTTTGGGACAGAGAGAGACAGAGCATGAACGGGGGAGGGGCAGAGACAGAGGGAGACAGAATCGGAAACAGGCTCCAGGCTCCGAGCCATCAGCCCAGAGCCTGACGCGGGGCTCGAACTCACGGACTACGAGATCGTGACCTGGCTGAAGTCGGACGCTTAACCGACTGCGCCACCCAGGCGCCCCTAGAGGAAATATTTAAAAAACAGCAGCTATTTTAACAAATCTCGTATGTGACTAGAATTTCAAACTACTGACATAAAGATTATTAGCATCTTGGATTCTACTATGGATAATATAGTTCTGAAAAATGCCAAAACTTTGAATAGTTGTGGACTCTTGCACAGTTTCAGTGAGTGAATGTGTGTGTGTGTGTGTGTGTCTGTGTGTACATGCATGTGTGTGCAACTTGAGAGATTGAATGACCTGTATTTTAAAACACCTGTTGTTATATGTTGGTACTTGTGTATTCTTATTGACTAATTTATTAACAATTAAAAAATTTTATAAATTCTAATATAATTTCAGGTAAATTATATTAGGAAAAATGATAAACAATAGGCCAAAAAGGGGAAAAAATAGAAAGGAAGTGAACTTCTTAAATAATATATTGAGACTTATGATTCCTACAACAAATGTATTTCAGAAATTTTGAAGGGTAAGGTAATAAAAAAGGGCTTCATACATGTTTTTTCCTGGAGTAGTCATCTTAACCTTGTAACATCAAAGTTCTATTTGTGTAGAAAGGAAGTCTACAAGGTGGGATCAGGTAGGGAATGGACACTAATATTTTCATAGTGTTTGCCCCAGAACTCTTCAAAGGATGCTCAGAAGTTCTTGTCTCTCTGATTTCTGTTTGCCATACTACAAACAGTATCAACAATTAAGAGCAATATAACTTTAGCAAAATAATACCAGTAAAGCACTCATTAAATGCATAGGGAAATGAAATGATATTTGACATATGACAGGGCAGTAGTAACTCCTAAGGAGCTTTCTTCTAAATAAGATTCAAAACAACTCATCATTTCTTTGGCTATTAAAATTCATAGTAGTTCACAATAATAAGGAAATTATCTATTTTTGGTACAAAATTGCATCCTAGGTAATTATATTACACATGTAAATTATGGTGGATTCTTTTCCATCTGTACCTTTTTGGGTTAATTAATTCTTTAAGAGGTGATATATGTCACTATTCAGTGAAAAAAATCATTTTATACAGGCAATTCACATAGATCTCTTCAATTAGGGTTGAAAGCAACAAAGTTAACAATGACACAGTTCAGAGGTGACTGAGAAACATAAATCTATTTTCATCAATTTATTCCCATATCATCTGAGATTTTCTCTACCTGATTAAGAAGTTTAGAAAATTCATGTTAAGTATTTTAGAAGAATGAATATATAAGTAAATGAATTAAAGTAAAATTTTCTTTTTCTTTCATCCAAACAATTTTGATATCCTTTTTAAGGATAAACTTTCCTAGGATAAAGGCAATCATATTTTGTATCAAAATTACAACTTTATTTATTGGCATATTGCAATACCATGTAAGTTAATTTATACATGCCTCTAAATAAAAAGGACCCCAAATCAATTGGTGTCTCATTTAATGGGTTTTGTACCTGCTATTAATTTTGGATACTGCAATCACTGCCTGTTTATATTTATTGGGGGAAAAAAAACATAAAAGCTTTTCTAATTTTTTTTCCAAAATAGTACTGAAGTCCATGGTCTCTTGCCAGGTAAATCAACACTTATTTATTTTGTGCTTTTGAAGCAAGCAACTCTTTCAATAATACTAACGTGATTAATTATTTTACTGTGATTACTGAAAAATATTGGTTGGTATGCTCAATAAATATTTTTGGGCATGCTATCTTCCAACTCTTCTACTCCAGTGCTTGGCAACTCTGGCTGTATCACAAATCATCTAGGAAACTAGATGTGGTCATTACTGTGGATTACCGTGGATTATTTCACTCTATATAATGTGTGTGTGTGCGTATATATCTGTATATATATTTCGCTATATATATATTACTATCTCACACAATTATATATACATATATATGTATATCTCACACAAATTAACATATCCATAACCTTACATAATTATAATTTGTGTGTGTGTGTGTATAGTGAAAACATATAAGATCTACCCTCTTAGCAAATTTAAGTATACAATACAGTATTGTTAACTATAGTCATATTGCTACACATTAGATCTCCAAAACTTATTCATTTTTCATAACTTAAACTTTTTGTTTATTGACCAACAGTTTCCCATTTCTTCCGCCAGCTTGCACCTGGCAACCACCCTACTTCTATAAGTTCAACTATTTTATATACCTCACATAAGTGGAATAATACATTATTTGTCTTTTTGTTTCTGGCTTATTTCACTTAACGTAATGTGCTCTAGGCTTATCCATGTTGTCACAGTGGCAAAATTTTTTTCTTTTTTAAGGCTACATAATATTCTGTTATTTTCTTCATCTATTCTTCCACTGATGAACATTTAGGATGAAACTTCAAAAATAGAGATGCATGGCTGCCACTTTAGATTTATTACATCAGATTTTTGGGAGGTGAGCTAAGGCTCTGATTTTTTTTTTAAAGCTTCACAGGGCTTTTGATGTTCAATAACAGTTAATACCTACTGTTTAGGTATTGCAGAGCATAGGAACGCCTGGGAGGCTCAGTCAATTAAGTGTCTGACTTCAGCTCAGGTCATGATCTCACAGCTCATGAGTTCACACACTACATCAGGCTCTGTGCTGACAGCTCAGAGCCTGAGTCTGCTCCAGACTCTGTGTCTCTGTCTCTCTCTTCCTACACGCCCCCACTCTCATTCTGTGTGTCTCTTTCTCTATAAAAAATAAACATTAAAAAAAGAGTTGTAGAAAACACAAGTATATAGAAAACACAAATATGGATGATAAATATTTCCTGATACTTGGCACTTCAAATAAGGTAGTAAGATATAGAAACAACTATACTAAAAGCCATTTTGTGAAGATCAGCTGAGCAGTAAAGTGCAGATCTAGGTGGGATATTTTAATTTAGCAAAGTCTCCAACAGTTAGTGCACAAGTGTCTTGGGCATAGAACTCAGAATGGAGTGGGTTATGAATGAATTGGAAATGACACAGAGACAGCAAATGTAAATAATCTTTTTGAGAATTTTGGCTGTTAAAATTCTAAAGAATTAAACAGTAGCCATTAGGATCAGGGTACTACTTTCTTTTATGCCCCTTTGGACAAATTAGAAAACAAGTTATTGGTAAATAAATTAGAAAAAAAAATGCCCCATTTAGTCAGATGCAGTTACAAGCCAGGGTGCATATAGTGGAAAATAGAATACATACTAGATTTCATCTCCTGTGTCTTTATTCAGTTGGGTATCTGAGTAATATAAGTCTTACCTTGTAGAGGACAATAAAAAAAACTTGTTTAAGATGAGTGAATATTGTGTTGTTGTACTTAGGTTTTGTACCAGTTTCATAATCTCTAAATATCATGCCCTCTAGCTGATTAAAATGAATCTTAATCTTTCAAGCTCTCTAGCACAGGGTATTCATCATGGAAATACTCAAGACAGGAGTCTGGAGTTTTCTTCCTGAAAGTTGAATCATGTTATTCTGATTATTTACCAGAATAATCTTGTTATCACTGGTTATTTACCAGTGAAGGTGTCAATTTGCTACTGGTGGGAGAGCAAAAGTGGTTGCCGAGATCAAGAGAGTAGGAAGTGAGTTAATTCCAGATTTCAGGTAGTGATAGAGGGGTATTCATTAAATGGGAACTTTTGCAGAATCAGGGACAATATTTTCATCTTTGTATTTCTAGCACTTAGCATGGTGCCTGAACATGGTAGGTGTTTAATCAGTGTTTGTTGAATCACCCTGAATTCTAAAAAGATAGTTTAATAGCCAAAAATAAGTAGGTACAGGTGAGTGGCTAGATAATGGGATAGATGTCAAGAATGGTGGTTAATAGACAGAGACTGGTGTTGAAGTGGGTAAGCCACAGGGAAATCTACTTTCCTGGAGAACAGATAGAATAATGTCAAGCAAAATGCTCTCATTGAAACTTCTTTTATCCCAACTGGTTCTTCCTCATGTCCTGTACTAGGGGGAAAGCACTGAAGGATAATATATTAGAAGACATATACTATAGATTGCCCTTTTCAAGTAAATTGATCGTGTGATGGACCAAAATAAGCATATGTTGTGGGGAATAGGTCATACTCATTACAGATTTTATTGGTAATAAGTCAGGTAGGTTTCACATTCAACTAGGAAATGGTATCAATAAGCAATAAACAGACATCCAAATGGGAAGGAGGACACAGGAAAATATAACAAGAAAGTAGGCAGGAAACCTGACAAGTAAGGAAATGCTGAAGCAGGCAGGCAGGTGTTTGCCATTATCGTGGTTGTACAAAACATAGAAACATGTCTGCCGTAAGAACAGGATTAAGGGCAAGACCAAGGAGAGTCTGGTAGGAAATCAATTTCACAGATCAAATAAATGGCAGTTCATCAAGGTAGGGACTCACATACCAAAAGGAAATGCCAGGGAACCAGTCAGAGTGTTACTATAGTAAAGGCAGACTTGATTCTTACTTGTTCAAGTCTTGAACTGGCCTAGGACTCTACTTATTGTATGAGCTATAAGGACTACAGAAACTAAGAGGAGCACAGCCTGGCATGCCATTGTGTCTGCATTACCCCTGCTGTAATGCTGTTACTTTATTGACTGCAGTGCTTAATTTAGTGCATACGCGTGTTCTGCATTTTTATTTAAGTTTTCAAAGAATAGTTTTCTCTTAAAAATATTTTTCTCTTTTAGGAAAAAATAATTCCCATAAATTGGGCATTTTGTGATTTTTTTGTATATTTACATTTTTGTGTATTTTCACTTCATAGTACAGTGTTACCAGTTTAACAAGTTTTCAGTTGGTATTTGTTGAACTGACATGTTAACTTGTTCGTAACAATTAGGTAAATTTGACTATTCTAAATTATGACGTTGAAGTAAGAATGTAGCCATGTTATCTTTAAAAGAGTGAACTCTTTCAAATCTGCTGAACCCCATGAATTATGTACATGTGAATGTAGAACTTGAACTTAATAGGGATGCCATAACTACTTTTGCACCTTTCCTGCAACACTTGGCTGCTACCATCTTGATTGGTTCAAGATGTTTTGTGAAATCTCCACCTTTTCATTTTATGAAAGGAGAATAAGCTTCTTCTCTCAATTGACTTGATACATTGAAGAGAATTGCATGGGCAATCTCCCTTTATTACATTCAATGGTCCAAGGCACAGAGTAGCTTAAAATGTGCTTTTAGAAATGATACTCTTCAGAAAGGTGCACTAATACGGCATTACTAGATATCTTTTTACTATCTTTTCACTGAAAAATGCAACTTTTGAGGAAAACTAAGTTACTTCTATTGTATGAACTTTGTCAACAATCAAATGACCATATATGATTTGTTCTCCATGTCCTTCCTTAAAATAAATGGTTCCTACAGTACTTCAAAATGAAAATGGTGGCACCCCAGGAACCTACACCTAGAGTCAGCATCTATTATGATGAATTTCATTCCTATACAATGCCTTCTCCTTATTAACATTAATTATGTGGCAAAGGAAATTGGATGATTCATAAAAGGAGAAAGCATTTGGCTTGACCACATTATACAGCAGTGCAAATAAGAATTCTTAATGCTGTTTAACAAATGACTTTTTCACTCTTCATTAAAGCCCCTTGTTGCCATCCAATCTTGATTTTAGAAATTAAAGCTAACAACCAGATTGAGAGAATCAGGAAAGTGACAGCATGGGGCAAAGTCTCAAAGCCACAACTAACAGCATGAAGCAAAGTGAACCTCAAGCTATTGCTGCTCTCAGAGAAGGCCGGGGAGGGGAGGAATGCATTTACAGGGAAACTCAATTACAGCAACCCTCAGCTATAGGAAAGTACTTGTGAATGTTGACACGAACGCTTTTTCCCTTAATGTTTTAATTAAATACCTAGAAGCCAACGCTTCTTCTCAGTTAGTGTCAGAACACTGCTTCTTGGTAGATAAATGTTTACAGCAAAAGCTCAGCTGAGGGCTTCTACAAACATGACTCTAAGAACTGAGAAGGCTTTTGCTGAGGCACTTGAGATCAAGCAAGCAGTAGTGATTATAAACTAGCAGTACAATAGCAGGATGGTTTAATCCACCCAAATGTCAGTCATTGGTTTGCAAGTTGGCAATCCCACCTTCATCTTCAGACAAAAGGGCACTGGGTAGTCATCTGTTTAATTCTCTAGCTTCAGTGTGTCATTTGGATGTTGAAGGAAAATCCCTTGATTCAGTCTGCCATTTCTGACAGCCTCCCTCTAGACCCCATTAATAAGCCTTTTAGAGAACAGAATGCAAAGTAGGCAGCAGGCAGCCTACAATCAAAATGGAGATAGAATAGACAGTAGAAATGTCTTCCTTTTGTGAAGATGGTGTTTAGGTGACCTTTGTTGAGGAGAATTGTTTTTATTCTCAAAACTGTGTCTTCCAAGATATTAAAGCAGCATTTGTGGTACGGTAGATTTGGGAGGTCATTTGGAATTTGAGAGTTTATGATAGGATACAGAAAAACTCAAGTGATATTTACAAAATGTGCAAACAATGGCACAGACAGGAAGCCAGCCTGGCTTTGGGCATGCCTGGGGAATATCCTTCAGAAAACAAATATGCCACTCTTTAATGTTGGTTTGAATCTCATTATAAAA
Organism: Lynx canadensis; assembly: GCF_007474595.2. Taxonomy (NCBI): domain Eukaryota; kingdom Metazoa; phylum Chordata; class Mammalia; order Carnivora; family Felidae; genus Lynx; species Lynx canadensis. The sequence continues at coordinate 102,014,059 of NC_044304.2, forward strand.
TCGCAAGTGAAATGAGGCACACTTTGCCTCTGAAACAGTGATTCCAGAAGCAAAGCAACTGTTCTCTAATAAACCAGTCCTGTTAAGATTTGTAGGATTTTAATGTGCTTTGAAAGCACATCATTTGTTAGATAATGGAGTCTTTCTTTTGTACCTATTTTCCATTTTTCATGCATTAATAATTTCTAGTTGACTCTGTGTGCGTGTGTGTGTGTGTGTGTGTGTGTGTGCGCATGCGCGCACGCGTGCACACATGTGTGGACATTCTGAACAGCATTGCTTAATATGTCACATGCAGATTGATGTATCAAGTCTCTAGAGAAGTCCCATTCCAAATAATCTTTCTCTAGGCATTGCCTGGTCCAAGGAAGCATTCCAAAATGCCCAATTTCTAGAGACACAAATTCAACCAGGAAAGGAGAACTTTAAAGGGAACAACTATAAGATCTCCTATGCAAGTTCTTCATTAAAAAAGCAAGGCCTTTTAAAGACAGAAATTGGATCAGAATTTGTGTTGTGCTGATTGCAGCACAATGCCAAATGTTTTGTAACCCAAGACCGAGACGACAAAAGGAGCAGAGAGATCATTTATTACCAAGGAGATCACTTTTATTTATAGAGTAGCACCATGGAAGTCACTTATTTTTTATGCATCTAGTCCCTTAATAAAACACTAATAAAGCTTTTATGTACTTTTATATCTCAGTAAACCACTCAGGCATGCCTTTTAAATATACAAAGGCAAAAATAGCTATTTTCTGCTAGGAATTACTTTATAAGCCATCCTTTTATTAGAATATACATTAACCTGAATTCAGTTGAGTAAAACAGGAAAAGCATGTTTCCTAAGAGTACATAAAAATGCACACACACAATGGGTACTTAAATATGATATGGCATGTATATAATGCTTAGTAAGTACAGAAGGGTAGAGTATTCACATAAAAGAGATGAATTACGTGTGTGTGTATGTGTGTGATCGTTTCAACAAATCATTTCATTTTTAAAAGAAATGAATTAGAACATTAACAGTCAGGCTCACCCAGGTGAGGTATTAATACCTCTTTGACTGTCCTGGAACCAGGATTTGGGTACTCCCTGGAAACTGCTGTACTAGAAGCCTCAGTCCATTGTAAACTGATGTTTCAGCTAATGAGACTGGGAAGTCATCTCGTCATGTTCTATCATGTTTTCTGGTAGATTTTATCAAAGCATTTTGTTACTTTGTACACTGTGCATTGTAACTTCAGTGGCAATGCTTTGTTTTTTTTTTTTTTTCATATTGTTTTCATTCACATTAAGGTCTTCAGGGTTTTAAAGTCTGTTTATTTCATTAGAAAGGGTCCTTAGTAAATGTTCAGAGGAGAGTTAGTTGTTATATCAATTTTAAATAAACTGAAGAAAAACATCTTGCATATTATTGTGTGCTACATTACTCAGGTGAGAATCAATTTATTTTTATTAGTTTTTAAACAACATATGATAATTTGTATTATATTTAATAAAAGCATATTACTGTGCTTTCAGTGATGACTTTTGCAGAAAAATACACTTCAAAAAAATCCTGGTTTAACTTTGCATTTGAATGTCTAAACCCATATGAGAGGTAGGAATTCATAGCCTTCTTTTGACATCCCCTCATTTCCTCAGAGTGATCTCATGCCATCTTGGAGCTTTTAAGGAGGGAAAAAAAGTTAAGCAATTAGAAATCTGTCAGTCACTATCAACTACAGGTACTTCCAGTGGAGCAAACTCTGCCATCCGCCAATGTAAGGGCCAATCCTGTCCGAAGGCTGATAGAGAAATTCAAGCAATGAGAATGTCCTGCTACTTAAATACACAAACTAGAACCAGATAAGGAGAATAACAACAGGTGTGCAATGTCACAGAATTTCCTAAATTTGTGAGCTTGGAGTTTCATACTCATACAAACCAACACTGCCATCACCACCAAACACTTTTTGTGTTCAACTATTATTGTTGTAAATGGAACATTTCAGTTCTCAGACTAGTGGTCTTCAAGTTGGGGTATTTGTAACGAGGGAGGTAATCAACCACTTTTGGTGTGGGGAGGGAGTGGTACCTGAGCAAAGAGAATTGGAGGGTATATCTTCGAGATGATCAAATTCTATATGTACCCTTTCCATAACTAGCTGACCTAGCAGATATGTTTGGCTTTTCCTCACCTGTCTCTCATCAGACCCCTCCTTCTACACCTTTACAGAGGAAAAAGGTAACTCTCACCAACTCATTCAACATCCAGTTGTGGCATAATCCCAGGGTGTAAAAATCTCTGGGGCAAAGGTCTTTTCTGCCTGTCTGTGTGCCCGCCTGCCTCTATCTAGCAATTATCTGTCCATGTGCCCACTTCTCATTTCTACATCCTTTCACCCATCTTTTTTCCTGTCTCCTAGACTTAAAAGTCAGCAATGAGATGGGTTTAATGATGCTGATTCTTATCATGATACTTAAAATGAAAAACAAAGTCTTTGTGTGTGTGTGTGGTGTGTGTGTGTGTGTGTGTGTGTGTGTGTGATATGAAGTGAGTCTGAATTTGAGAAAGATAGGACCAGCTTTGACATTTGGATTTTTTGACATACATTTTCCATAAATTGAATAAACTAAACCTACAGATCCAAATTTTTAATAAAAGCATGCTTAAACACAGGTACAATATAATTTTGGCTGTAATTATATCCTTTGTTAAACTGAAGATGAAAATGTTAAGTCATCTTCATGTACAAATGGATACAGTTTTTCAAAATTCCTTTAGGGGTGGGTGTAGAAGTAAAGTTTTGAACACCAGTCTCATAGACTGGACTAGTCTTACCTTTGTGATGGGTCAACCAGAATCAATATCTGGATATTGTCATCACACAATAATTGTCTTTTCTTCTTTTTTTCTCTTTCTTCTCCTTCTTCCTCTTTCTCTTCTCTCTTTTCTTCTTTTTCTTCTTCTTCCTCCTCCTTCTTAGGGCCTTCAGCTAAAATGGTTTTATGTTTTTAAAAGGTTACATTTTAAATGGCTTCATAAATACTATATAACACTCTATATTTTGCAACTTGGTAGAAAAAAAGTGAAAATATTTACTACCTAACATTTTTTAAGTTGACCAACTGCTGATACAGGTGATTATCTTTTTGATAGTTGTTTTTTTTCCATGAATATTCAAGCCATATCATGCTTCTATGATCCATTAGTGTGCATGTATTTCCTATTACATCTTATAGACAAAAGTTGATGTTAAGTTTTTCTGTCATTCTGTTTGTAGTTCTGCTTGTATTTCTTGGTGTTTGCCACTCTATGTTAATTCATGTCCTTTGAGAATCAGACACAAAGGTGAGATTAGCTATACAAGAGGAGAGACAAAGTGTGAAGAAAAATTTGTCAAAGAATCAGAAGAGGCTGGGAGACTTGTCAAACCATGAGACATATCAAATTCATAGGAGGTAAGACGAAGAGAAGGAAGGTTGAGTAAGGAAAAGATTAGACTGTGAAGCAGTTCTAAGAAAGTTTTGGCAAAAAGGTAGAGACTTCTCAGGCCACACGAGTTCTTGGAGTCCACTGTCTCCAAGAATATGTCACCCTAGTATTTTGCTGCCCTCAGTCACTGGCTGGAGAAGGCTGAGTGAGGGAAATGCATCTTCATCATGAACTGCGTCATGCAGTTCAGACTATAGTGTCTGGGGTTGTTCCTCAATTATGCTTCCTGCCATATGTGATTAGAGATATATTTTCATGGCAGCCATATTTTGTAGCAAGGGAATGTTAAGCCCTTATTTTTTTCTAAAATAATATGCTAACTTGAATGTTAATAACCATATCTTTCATTTTACACTACTTTTTATATCTTGTTTTATAGATATCTTGTTTTAGAGATTCCTTTCCACCCTGAGGAATATGATCCTTTATTATATTTGTTTCCAATAGTTTTAATAGTATTTAAGATTGGTTTCTATAGTTAAGCATATATAAGAGACTGGAGAGAGGGGGGATATAAAGATATTATTTTACTTCATTTTGTTACGAAAAGGCAGTTGCCCAACATGATTTATTGAACAGACTGTCTATAGCCTCTGATTTATCTGGTTGTATCCCAAAGTCTCATATATGCTTCAGTATGTTTGTTGGCTGTTTTATTCCTTTGATCTATATGTCTGTCTCTTAAAAATACAATGATGTCTTCAATTACTCTATGTTTTTGTTAGAAAAATTCTTTCTTTTTTATTCTTTTTTCACAATTTTCTTCACTGTTATTGGGTCTTAATTATATCATATTGATTTTAGGGTCAGTTTATTGAGCTTATAAAAATTTCATTATGTTTTGAATAAAATTGCATTATATATTAACTTAAAAAATTGACATCTTTTCTAATACAGAAACTTCCAATTCAAATAGGATAAACTCTTTTTCAGGTTTTATTTTATGCTTTAATAATATTTCATAATTTTCTCCATAAATATCTTTCACATATTTTGTTAGATTTATTCAGAGACTTTACTGTTTTTTGTTGCTAGTATGAACGATGTCTACTTAAAAGTCACATTTTCTCGTTTGTTATTGCTGGAATCTAGAAATATTTGCACATCAATTTCCTAAATAAAAATTTTGCCAAACTCTCTTGTTACTTTTAAAATGTTTTCCATAGATGCTCTTGAATGTTTTGTAAGATAAGATATTCAAATAATGATGCTAAATTTATAATTTTTCCAAAGTTTATACATCCAAAGTTTATTCCTTCTCAGGTTAATGGAGTTACTTCCTACATTATTACTAGTTGATCATTGCACTAATGTTTTAGCCCTCTTGGGCCCTTAGTTTATGGTGGATGAAGGAGAGTGGCTCTAGAAAATCTGTCAGAGGAGCACCTGGATGGCTCAGTCAGGTAAGTGTCAGATTTTGACTTCCAGCTCAGGTTCTGATCTCAGGGTTCCATGAGTTTGAGTCCCACCTCCAGCTGTGTGCTGACAGTGTGGATTCTGCTTGGGATTCTGTTTCCCTCTCTCTCTCTCTTCCCCTTCCCTGTTTGCACGAACCTGTGCTCTCTCTCTCAAAAAAAAAAAAAAAAAAGGAAGAAAGAAAAAGAAAATATATCATGTTCCCCTACGTGGGGAAGGCTGTAGGCTTTACTTCCAGTTTTCCTTACTCTGAAATGCTGTGATTACTGAAAAATGATCCCTTCCTTCAGCAATATCCCAATTTCAGAGTTGAACTGAACATTCCTCTGAGGTTCTCCTTTCTCTTTTTCTCTATGTTTCCTGTGATTACTTGCTCATCTATGCTTACATGCCTAAAAATATTTAATTCATTATTTTTGTTTCCAACATAATATAGGCGTAGTAAATGATGTACCATGCTGGTAAAAACAAAAAATATTTTTAAAATGTTTACTAATTTTAAATAGCTTTCATCACAGTGCCTTTGGGTCTATCTTCCTAGATCTGTGAATGGGGACTTACGAAAGATTAAGTTGATATCCCCATACAATAAGCTCTGTATTTCTGATTTAAATGTTGCAAACATTATATAATGTACAATTGTTTAAATAGCCTAGTGGTATTTATCTAGAGAAAATTTGGGGAGCATTAAGCATTGTGTAAAGGAAGAGATTTTCTTTTCAAGTTTATATTATCAACTTTTTGATTAGTCATTTTAGATGATAAAAAATGAAGTTTTAAAGTGAAATTAATTATGGTAGGTTTTACACAGGAGGACTTGCCTTTAGTTAATATATATCTTATTAAAACATCAATAAAGATAACATAAGAAAGAAAAATAATTATTAAATAAAACATACAACAAAATCTGGGAGCTGAAATCAAATAGTAATGTTAACCTATGCAAAGACCTGCACTTGTTTAAAAGTCTGTGGTATATTTTATTATGTCCTTATGTTTCCTTTTTTTTTTTTTTTTGACACTTTAAGAGGTGACATCTGGCTAATAAAACACTGCAGGAAAACAGAGAATCATTGACGTGATTGTGAAACATGAAATGTCATTTAGTGTGTAAGAATTGACAGTTCTTTCCTAATGAAATGTTCCACATGACTAGTTTGTACTGGGTAATTCATTGTATCCATTCAAAATAAATAGGGATTTTTAAGTAAGATACGTTATCTTTAGTACAACATAGAAAGAAGGTCAACACTAGAAAAATAAAATGAATTATTTTGATAATCTGCCTAATTCATGCTTTGGCTATTGTTTTGATAATAAGGCAGAAACCCTGTCTTTCGAATATATTGCTGTGACCCCAGCATCTAAAATGGGCACATTTTAGTAGATCCCCAGTAAATCTTTATTATATTATTTATTAAATTTCAACATGGCACCTTGGAACTGCTAAAGTAAATTAATTCCTCCTATAAAATTAAAATTCCATTTTTGTTTTCAGTAATGTCCTTCCATTTATTAACACTAGGCAGCTCTCCAGGTAATAGTTATATGGTTATGAAACCGCCTATTAATTGACTAAATTAAATCAAATTTGCTGAAATAAAGTCTATGAAATTAAAAGATTCAAATAGTAAAAATAAAAAAAAAAACCTCAAAAGCTTTATAATGAAAAGCAGCAGTGACAAGCCTTAGGCTTCTCCAACACTTACCTCATTTTATTTTTAAAAAATTGTTCTTATTTGAGTACATAGATTCAATGGTTACTCTCATATCTCTAAATATTAAGTTTACATCAGGCTTTCTCGATCTATCATTGTAAATAATATTGATCCAATTGCAATGCATGAAAATATTTTAGGTCCTGGTACTGCCACTCCTAACCATTTTTCAAAGTTAGTTATATCTCAATTTTCACCTGTTTGTTACTTTTGATGCCCATATTTCAAATCCCTTAAAACCCCATCCTCTTCAGTTACAACACACCTATTCTTATGGACTTAATATTTATCATCTTATTTGTATAAATTCTCATAGCACGCACATTTTTGTTTCTGTGTGTTATTTTATGTAAATAGTGTTATACTGTATCTCAATCTGTTTTCCACATTTTATCAGTCAGCAGTATATTTTAAGAGCTTTCCTGCTTCTATATTTACAAGTTATAAATATAGTAACTATTGTCAGTAATTGTTCATTTATCATACCAAGAACCAAGATCACCATGTAATTGAAAAAGGACAATCAACTGATGCTCACAGAAATATAACAGAAATGTTGGTATTGCTTGACAAAGACGTTAAAACAGCCATAATAAATGTTTCAATGATTACAAGCATGTTTGAAATGAATAAAAAAATAAAATATCTTAGCAAATAAATAGGAGGTCTCAGTTAAGAAATAGAAGGTACAAGGAAAATCTTTAGATTTAAATATATAGTTACAATGACAAAAACCAATAGATGTTTTTTTTTTATATATATATATGAAATTTATTGACAAATTGGTTTCCATACAACACCCAGTGCTCATCCCAAAAGGTGCCCTCCTCAATACCCATCACCCACCCTCCCCTCCCTCCCACCCCCCATCAACCCTCAGTTTGTTCTCAGTTTTTAACAGTCTCTTATGCTTTGGCTCTCTCCCACTCTAACCTCTTTTTTTTTTTTCCTTCCCCTCCCCCATGGGTTCCTGTTAAGTTTCTCAGGATCCACATAAGAGTGAAACCATATGGTATCTGTCTTTCTCTGTATGGCTTATTTCACTTAGCATTACACTCTCCAGTTCCATCCACGTTGCTACAATAGATGGTTTTAACAGCAGTGTGGAGGGAATAGAAGAAAGAATCAGAAAATTTTTTTTTTAATTTCAGTATAGTTTACATACAGTGTTATATTAGTCTCAGGTGTACAATATAGTGATTCACCGATTCTATACATTAGTCAGTGCTCATCATGATACTCTTCATCCCTTTCACTATTCCACCCATTCCCTGCCCCCAACCTCACTTCTAGTAACCCTCAGTTTGTTCTCTATAGTTAAGTCTGTTTTCTGTTTTGCCTGCGTTCCTTCCTTCCTTCCTTCCTTCTTTTATAATTCAACATATGAATGAAATCATATGTACTTGTCTTTCTCTGACTAATTTCTTTCACTTAGCATTATACTCTCTAGACCCATCATGTTGTTGCAAATGGCAAGATTTCATTAATTTTTAAGGCTCAGTTATATCCCATTGATATATATACACAGCTTCTTTCTTATCTATTCATCAAACAATGGATACTTGGGCTGTTTCCATAATTTGGCTGTTATAAGTAATGCTGCTGTAAACATAGGTATTCATGTATCTTTTTAAATTAGTGTTTTTGTATTCTTTGGGTAAATAAATACCTAGTAGTGGAATTAGTGAATAATATGGTAATCCTATTTTTACTTTTTTGAAGAACCTCTGTATTGCTTTCCACACTGGCTGCACCGGTTTGCATTCCTACCAACAGTGCATGATGAGGTTTTGTTTTGTTTTGTTTTGGTTTTTTTGTTTTTATCTCTTCATCCTCACCAACACTTGTTCTTTCTTGTTTTATTTTTTATTTTTTAATTTTTACCATTCTGATAGGTATGAAGTGATATCTCATTGTGATTTTGATTTGCCTTTCCCTGATGATGACTGATGTTGAACATGTTTCATGTGTCTGTTGGCCATCTGTATATCTTCTTTGGAGAAATGTCTGTTTATTTTCTGACATCTTTTTATTTGGATTATTTGGTTTGTTTTGTTTTTTGGTGTTGAGTTGTATGAGTTCTTTATATATACTGGATACTAACTTTTTATCAGATAAGTCATTTACAATTGTCTTTTAGTTTTACTTTGTTTGCTTTTCTGTGCAGAAGCTTTCTACCTTGATGTAGCCCCAATAGTTTTTTGTTTGTTTTTGTTTACCTTGCCTCAAGAGACATATCTAGAAAAATATTGTTATGGCCGATGTCAGAAAAATTACTTTCTGTGGTCTCTTCTGGGATTTTTTTTTTTTTTTTTTTGGTTTCTGGTCTCACATTTAGGTCTTTAATACATTTTGAGTTTATGTTTGTGTCTGGTGTAAAAATATCATCCAGATTCATTCTTTTACATGTAGCTGTTGTTTTTCCCAGCACCATTTGTTGAAGAGACTGTCTTTTTCCCATTGAATATTCTTGCCTCTTTGTCAAAGATTAATTGACCACATAATCATGGTTTTATCCCTGGGCTCTCTATTCCATTACATTGATCTATATGTCTGTTTCTGTGCCAGTACCATACTGTTTTGATTACTACAACTTTGTAGTATATCTTGAAATCTGTGATTGTGATACCTCCAGTTTTATTCTTCTCTTTCAATATTGCTTTGTGTATTTTGCATCTTCCCTGGTTCCATATAAATTTTAGGATATTTGTTTTAGTTCTGGGAAAATGCTGTTGGTATTTTCATAGTAATTGTATTAAATCTATAGATTTCTTTGGGTGGTATGGACAATTTAATACTATTTATTCTTCCAGTCCATTAGCATGGAATATCTTTCCATTTCTTTGTGTTGTGTTCAATTTCTCTCATCAGTGTTTATAGCTTTTAAAGTACCAATGTTTTATAGTTGTCAGAGTACAGGTCTTTCACCTTCATGGTCAAATTTATTCCTTGGTACATTATTATTTTTCACACAATTTTAAATGGGATTGTTATCTTTTTAAAAAAATTTTAATGTTCATATTTTTGAGACAGATAGAGACAGAGTGTGAGCGGGGAAGGGACAGAGAGAGAGGAGACACAGAATCTAAAACAGGCTCCAGGCTCTAAGCTGTCAGCACAGAGCCCAATGGAGGGCTCGACCTCATAAACTGTGAGATCATGACCTCAGCCAAAGTCAAACGCTCAACCCACTGAGCCACCCAGGAATCTCAATGGGATTGTTTTCTTAATTTCTTTTTTTCTTCTTCATTATTAGTGTTTAGAAATGCTATGGATTTCTGTATATTGATTTTTTAAAAATTCTTTTTTAATGTTTATTCATCTTTTTTTTGAGAGAGAGAGAGAGAGAGGGAGGGGAGAGGGGGGAGGGGCAGAGAGAGAGGGAGACACAGAAACTGAAGCAGGCTCCAGGCTCTCAGCTGTCAACACAGAGCCAGAGACGGAGCTTGAACTCATGAGCCATGAGATCATGACCTGGCCAAAGTCAGACGTTTAAATGATCCACCCAGGCGCCCCTGTCCTTTTTCATGCTGAGACTTTACAGAATTCATTTATTAGTTCTAGTATTTTTTTTGGTAGAGTCTTTAAGGTTTTTTTTGTATATGGTTTTATGTTATCTGTATATGGTGACCGTTTTACTTCTTACTAATTTGGGTGTCTTTTATTTCTTTTTGTTGTCTAATTGTTGTGGCTAGGACTTTCAGTACTATGTTGAAAAAAAGTGGTGAGAGTGGATATCCTTGTCTTGTTCCTGATCTTAGGGGGAAAGCTCTCAGTTTTTCACCATTGAGTGTGATGTTAACTGTGGTTATTTCATAAGTGGCCTTTACTATGTTGAGATATATTCTCTCTAAACCTATTTTGTTGAGGGTTTTTATCATGAATGGATGTTGTACTTTGTCAAATGCTTTTTCTGCATCTATTGAAGTGATTAGGGGATTTTTATTCTTTCTCTCATTGATGTGACATATCACATTGATTTATGAATATTGAGCCACCCTTGCATCCCAGGAATAAATCCCACTTGATGGTGGTGAATGATTTTTTTAATGCATTGTTAATTTGGTTTACTAATATTTTGTTGAGGATTTTTGCATCTTTGTTCATCAGAGATGGCCTGCAGTTCTCTTTTTTTGTAGTGTCTTTAGCTGGTTTTGGTATCACAGTAAGGCTGGCCTCAGAGAATGAATTTGGAAGCTTTCTTTCCATTTATATTTTTTGGAATAGTTTGAGATGAATAGGTATTACCACTTCTTTAAAGGTTTGGTAGAATTTACTTGTGAAGCCATCTGGTCATGGACTTTTGTTTCTTGGGATTTTTTTGATTATTAATTCAGTTTCCTTGCTGGTAATATATCTATTCAAATTTCCTATTTCTTCCTGCTTCAGTTTTGGTAGGTTATATGTTAAATTTATCCATTTCTTCTAGGTTGTTCAATTTGTTGTCATATAATTTTTCATAATTTTCTCCTTAATATTTTGTATTTCTGTGGTGTTGGTTGTTAATTTCTCTTTTATTTCTGATACTGGTTACTTGAGTCTTTTCTCTTTTTTATGTGGCTGGGTATATATCCAAAAGAATTGAAATCAGGATCTTAAAGATATTTGCATTTCATGTGTGTGATAACACCATTCAAATAGCCAAGTCATGGAGGCGTTCTAAATGTACGTTGTTGAATGGATAAAGAAAATGTAGTATTTCAATACAGTGGATGTTATCCAGTCTTTAAAAAGAGAAAATCTTGTCATTTGTGACAAGAACCTGGAGGGCACTACACTAAGTGAAATAATCCAGACATGAAAAGAAATTGTACATGATTCTACTTATATGAAGAGTCTAAGATAGTCAAACTCATAGAAGCAGAGAGAATGGGGGCTACCAGGGGCTGGTGGGAGGGGAAAACAGGATGGTTTTGGTCAAATGGCACTATTGTGGTGATGTTTTCGTGGGTGTATACTTACTTCCGAACACATCAAATTGTACATGTTAAATATATACAGTTTTTGTATGTCCATCATAACTCAATCAATACATGTAGAACTACTTATTCATTAAAAAAAGGAAGATTATAGGAAAATATCCCAATACTTGGCAATCAAAAATATATTTTTTAAAAGATTATTTATTTTTGAAAGAGACAGAGAGAGCAAGTGGGAGAGGGACCGAGAGAGGAAGGCAGAAGATCTGAAGCAGGCTCTGTGCTGACAGTACAGAGCCCAATGCAGTGATGCAGTACTCAAACACACAAACCATGAGATCATGACCTGAGCCGAAGACAGTCATTTAACCAACTGAGCCACCCAGGCCCTCCTAAAAATACACTTCTAAATAATCCATGAGTCAAATTAAAAGTTTCTAGGAATATTGAGACTTCTGAGTGACTCAGATGGTTAAGTGTCCAACATTGGCTCAGGTCATGATCTAACTGTTCGTGAATTCAAGTCCCACGTCAGGCTCTGTGCTGACAGCTTAGAGCCTAGAGCCTGTTTCGGGTTCTGTGTCTCCCTCTCTCTCTTCCCCTCCCTGATGGCTCGCTCTCTCTCTCTCTCTCTCTCTCTCTCTCTCAAATAAACATTAAAAGTTTCTAGAAATGTTATATATATATATATATATATATATATATATATATATATTTATAGCACTAAATGCATACATTAGAAAAGAGGAAAAGCCTCGGAACTCCTGGGTGGCTCAGTCAGTTAAGTTTCCAGCTCTTGATTTTGGCTCAGGTCATGATGGAGCCTGGTGGCATGGGACTCTGAGATGAGTGTGGAGACTGCTTGAGATTCTCCTCTCCCTCTGCCCCTCCCCCATTCACGCGTGGTCTCTGTCTCTCAAAGAAGAAGGAGAAGGAGAAGGAGAAGAAAGAAGAAAGAAGAAAGAAGAAAGAAGAAAGAAGAAAAACCTTAAAGCCTTAGTCAAACATATAAGTTCCTACCTAAAGAACTTACATACATACATACATAAAGGCAAAAGCACACTTAAAGCAAGCACAGAGATGGAAATTATAAAGAGAAGAAATCAGTTAAATTAAAAACAAAATAAATAAAAAAATTAATCTTGAAAAGATTAATAAAGTTGACAAGCTTCTAGCAAGACTTGCAGAAAAAAAATTAAGACACCTATTACCAGTGTTAGAAATGGAGCAAAGGGTATTTCTACACATATCAAAATGATAATCAGGAAATAATTCTACACCATTAAGTTTAATAATTTATGTACAATAGAACAATCCTTAAAAACTCAATGTCCTACAATTTACCCATTATGAAATCAATAATTTGAAAGCTTTTTAACTATTAACTAAATCTGCAATGGAAACATTCCTAAAATAAATATTCAGGTTCAGATGATTTCACTAGAAATATTCCATTCCATTAAATGATTAAAAATTTATCACTAAATCTACACAATCTTTTTCAGAAAATAGAAGAGGAACACTTCGTAATTCCTTTTAGATTGGGACTATTGTTCTCATAGAAAACCAGATTAATATAGTACAAAAAAGTTAACTACAGATGGAAAACCCCCATGAACATAAATGCAAAATCTTTAACAAACATTATCAAATAGAATTCAATAATGTATAAAAAGAATTATACCTTAAAACCTTGTAGGATTTATTTTAGGGATGCAAGCCTCATTATTTTACAGTCCATCTTGTGACCCACCATATTAACAGGCCAAGAAGAAAAATCACAAGATCATATTAACGCAGGAAAAGGACCTGACCAAATTCAAAACCTATTCATGATATAATTTGTTTTTCTGAGAAAAATAGGACTATAGGGACTCCCTCAATGTGATAAAACAAATCTACAAAAGCCTTCAGTCAACGTTCTTAATGGTGAATCATTAAATACTTTTTGCTAATAGCAGGAACAAGGTAGGGATATTCATTCTCATTACTCTTACTTAACATAGTGTGGCAAATTCTAGCCACTGAAAAAGGCAAAAAAAAAAAAAAAAGAAAAAAAAAGAGAGAAGAGGCATTATTATTGGGAAAATAGAAATGAAATATTTCCTATTTGCATATGACATCACTGTCTACATAGAGAATCTCAAAGAATCTACAAACACACACAGACACACACACACACACACACACAGACACACACACATACCTACATAGAACTGATAACTGAATTCAGCAAGATCAGATCATACAAGATCAGCATATATATCAACTATGCCTCTATATGCTAGCAATGAACAGGTGGACACAGAAACATTGTAATTACAATTAGAATGACATTTACAATTGCTCAAAAAGTGAAAACACAGGTATAAACCTAGTAAAACCTGTATAGGATAGTATATTGAAAACTACAAAATGTTGGCAAAATAAATTTTTAAAAATGGTTGGAAAACTCAATATAGTAATGATTTTAATTCTCCCTAAATTGAAATGCAGGTTTTAGCAAAATTCCTATTAAAACTCCTGCATAATGTTTTATAGGCATAGACACAGTTATTCTAAAATTTATATAGAAAATCAAAGGAACTAAAATAATGAGAATTATTTTGAAAATTAGGAATTAAGTAGGAGAATTCAGTTGACTTGATTTTCAGACTTATTTTTTTTTTATGAAATTTATTGACAAATTGGTTTCCATACAACACCCAGTGCTCATCCCAAAAGGTGCCCTCCTCAATACCCATCACCCACCCTCCCCTCCCTCCCACCCCCCATCAACCCTCAGTTTGTTCTCAGTTTTTAACAGTCTCTTATGCTTTGGCTCTCTCCCACTCTAACCTCTTTTTTTTTTTTTTCCTTCCCCTCCCCCATGGGTTCCTGTTAAGTTTCTCAGGATCCACATAAGAGTGAAACCATATGGTATCTGTCTTTCTCTGTATGGCTTATTTCACTTAGCATTACACTCTCCAGTTCCATCCACGTTGCTACAAAGGGCCATATTTCATTTTTTCTCATTGCCACATAGTACTCCATTGTGTATATATACCACAATTTCTTTATCCATTCATCAGTTGATGGACATTTAGGCTCTTTCCATAATTTGGCTATTGTTGAGAGTGCTGCTATGAACATTGGGGTACAAGTGCCCCTATGCATCAGTACTCCTGTATCCCTTGGATAAATTCCTAGCAGTGCTATTGCTGGGTCATAGGGTAGGTCTATTTTTAAGTTTCTGAGGAACCTCCACACTGCTTTCCAGAGCGGCTGCACCAATTTGCATTCCCACCAACAGTGCAAGAGGGTTCCCGTTTCTCCACATCCTCTCCAGCATCTATAGTCTCCTGATTTGTTCATTTTGGCCACTCTGACTGGCGTGAGGTGATACCTGAGTGTGGTTTTGATTTGTATTTCCCTGATAAGGAGCGACGCTGAACATCTTTTCATGTGCCTGTTGGCCATCTGGATGTCTTCTTTAGAGAAGTGTCTATTCATGTTTTCTGCCCATTTCTTCACTGGGTTATTTGTTTTTCGGGTGTGGAGTTTGGTGAGCTCTTTATAGATTTTGGATACTAGCCCTTTGTCCGATATGTCATTTGCAAATATCTTTTCCCATTCCGTTGGTTGCCTTTTAGTTTTGTTGGTTGTTTCCTTTGCTGTGCAGAAGCTTTTTATCTTCATAAGGTCCCAGTAATTCACTTTTGCTTTTAATTCCCTTGCCTTTGGGGATGTGTCGAATAAGAGATTGCTACGGCTGAGGTCAGAGAGATCTTTTCCTGCTTTCTCCTCTAAGGTTTTGATGGTTTCCTGTCTCACATTTAGGTCCTTTATCCATTTTGAGTTTATTTTTGTAAATGGTGTGAGAAAGTGGTCTAGTTTCAACCTTCTGCATGTTGCTGTCCAGTTCTCCCAGTACCATTTGTTAAAGAGGCTGTCTTTTTTCCATTGGATGTTCTTTCCTGCTTTGTCAAAGATGAGTTGGCCATACGTTTGTGGGTCTAGTTCTGGGGTTTCTATTCTATTCCATTGGTCTGTGTGTCTGTTTTTGTGCCAATACCATGCTGTCTTGATGATTACAGCTTTGTAGTAGAGGCTAAAGTCTGGGATTGTGATGCCTCCTGCTTTGGTCTTCTTCTTCAAAATTCCTTTGGCTATTCGGGGATTTTCAGACTTATTATATCACTATACTAACCAAGACATGTGGTATTGATGGAGGGTGAGATACATAGATCAATGAAACAGAATGGATAATTCAGAAATAGACTTCTACAAATATGCTCAACTGATTTAAAAAAAATGATTTCTTGATTTTTGAAAGAGAGAGAGAGAGAGAGAATGCACACGAGTTGGGGAGGGGCAGAGAGAGAAGGAGACACAGAATCTGAAGTAGGCTCCAGGCTCTGAGCTGTCAGCACAGAGCCTGACTTGGGGTTAGAACCCAGGAACCGTGAGATCATGACCTTAGCTGAATCATACAGTCAACCGACTGAGTCACCCAGGCGCCCTGCTCATCTGATTTTTAAGGAAGTTGCAAAACAAATTCAGTGGAGGGAAGATAACTTTTCATAAGGAAAAAAAAAAAGAAGTGTTATCTAAAACCTAACATCTTACATAAAAATTAACACAACATTACCACAGACTTAATTGTAAAATGTAAAAGTATAAAACTCTTTGAAAAGAAGAAACATATAATTCTTTGGAATCTAGGTCTAGACAAAGAATTCTTTGACTGGACATCAAAAGTAGGATCCTTAAAAGGAGTAATGGACAAATTGGACATCATTTAAATTAACTTTTGCTGTACAAAGACACTGTCAGGGGATGGCAATGCAAGTTACAGACTAAGAAAATATTTGCAAACTAAATATTTCTTCAAATCGTTATGTATAGAATAAAGAACTCTTAAGATTTAATAGTAAAAGAAAAACTGTTAGAAAATGAGAAGAAAACATGAAGAGACATTTCACTGAAGATATAGGTGGCATATAAGCACATGAAAACCTGTTCAACATCATTAGCCATCAGGGAAATGTAGATTAAAGCTATAATAAAATATCATTACACACCTATCTGAATGACTAAAAAACAAAACAAACAAACAAAAAACAGTGACAACACCGAATGTTGGCAGAATCAGAAAAACTGAATCACTAATACTTTGCTCATTATATTTTGGGATGGTCACTCTGGAAAACAGTTTGGCAGTTTCTTCAAAAAATACACATCAAAGTATCATATGGTTCAGCAATTAAAACTTTTATCTACACAAAAACCTGTACCTGAATGTTATAACAGTTTTATTTATTATAGCCCAAACTGCAAACAACCCATATTTCCTTCAACAGGGGTATGGTTAAACAAACTGGCATACTCTTACTGCAGAATATTAGTCAGTAATAAAAAATGAGCAAAGTATTGATACATGTAGCAACTGGAATGAATATCCAGAGAATGATACTGAATGAAAAAAAAGTCAGTTCCCAAAGGTTTCATGCTGTGTAATTCCATTTATATAACACTCGAAATTACAAAATCAGAGAAATGGAGAGAAGATTTGTGGCCATTTACCAGTTAAGGAGGAAGTAGAGATAGGAGGGAAATGAGTGTAGCTGTTGAAGAGCAACATGAGTGACACCTGTGGGTATAGAAATATTCTGTACCTTGACTATACTATTGCCAATACCCTGGCTGTGTTGTTGCATTATAATTTTGCAAGACTTTACCACTGGGGGCAACTGAGTTCAGGGAACAGAAGGTCTTTCTGTATTATTTCTTAAACTGCACGTGAGTGTGCCATCATTTCAATTTTTTTTTAAAGTTTAATTTAAAAATTGACATAAATACTATGTGAGTAAAGACTCAGTTTCTGTTGAAGTTTATTTTTATAATCTACTTCTGTTCCATTTAGTCACATGTGGCAACTGGTGGGGGGAATGAGCTGTTCATAAGTTTCTACAGTAAAATCATCTAAATTTTCAAAAGGTAAATAATCTTTGTTTTGCTTGATTTCAGTGAACCAAAATTTCTATATATTTGTTGAAATCTTCAAATCTTCATCTCCCTTCAGTGAGATAACTGGAATTTTAAATTGTTTGAAACTGATGATTCATGGAATAGAATTTAATGACTGCTATTAATAAGATAGCTTTAGCATATAATTTTTTTGATGCAAATGCGTATGAGTTTTTGTTTAATCTCATTTTAACCTCAAGCTTATTTATGGAACAGTTGTCCTATTTAAATGCATGTCCCATTTAAATGTTGATTAGTTTGACCTACCTTCATACAGAGATCAGATTTAGATTAGTATAGGTATTCCCCTAGTGATTGTCCCTTTAGTATTTTCTCAGTGTGGTAGGGATGTATGATTTTATTCCATTTATGCTGAGCTCTTGGCTGATTCATAACCATAGCTTCTATTCAAAGCCAAAATGAATTATAGGTTCTTTGGCAAGTATACAAGAGAATATACTTGCTTTAAGAAATGTTTACCATAATACCAACATTGTATTATAGGAATTTGTATTTAGACTTCTTAGGAAAACATTCGTAACATCATTTACAACACCATCTTTCTTGTTGTTGACATTATAGAACTACTTCCTTCCCAGCAGACCTTTACACTCCTCCAGGATGCCTTTGGGACACTGCCAGGCCATGCTTATAATCATTGTCATGGGGGTGCTCTTGCATCCAAAACATAAACCTCTATTATCAAAAAGTGAACTATGTTTTGGAAAGTATATGTATAAGAAAGCAGAAGTTGATCTAACAAGTTGTACTTGTTAACATTGTTTTAAAAAAATATCAGGGAGTACTTTTCCAAATTCCCTGAGGAGAGAATAAAATAAAATGAATCTAAAATCTTTAGAAACTATTTAGTTAGGAACTAAGGAAAACTTCTTGATGTACAGGTTTGTCAAGAAACCAAAATCTCAGGTCACCTGGGTGTCTCAGTCCATTAAGTGTCAGACTTCAGCTCAGGTCGTGATCTCATGGTCTGTGAGTTCGAGCCCTGCATTGGGCTCTGTGCTGACAGCTTGGAGCCTAGAGCCTGCTTCAGATTCTGTGTCTCCGTCTCTCTTCCCTTCCCCTGCTTGCACTCTGTCTCACTCTGTCTCTCAAAAAAAATAAGTGTTAAAAAAATTTAAAAAAAGAAACCAAAATCTCTACTAATGATGATAAATCTCCAAAATCTTAACATCCAGTAGCAGAAAATTCTAAATTTTAAAGTCATCTTCCCATAGACCAGAGTTTCTCAAGTTTGTCACTCTTGACAGGATCAACTAATTCTTGGTCAGATAATTCAGAGGGCATCATGTACATTGTAGGATATTTGGCACCATGTCTGGCTTCTATCCACTAGATGTTACTGTTACTCTCCCAGTTGTGATGAAAAAAAAAAATGTCTCCAGGCCAAATGTCACCTGTGGGAGGAAAGGGAGCTACTGCTGTAGATCATTAATTGGCCTTCCATATGTTAAAGGGGAAAGTTGATGTCTAAGGTTTTAGGAGTCCTCCTTTTCTATCCTCAGCAATGACTGTTTCTAACCATCTTTACTTTACTGCAACATCTAGTCTTGTTTCCTTGCCTCATTCCTCTTTCAGGTGATGTTCTTACCTTATACATCCCTTCAATGTTCCTAGTGAGTTTCCTTTCCTATTTTAATATGACTCCTTCCTACCTTCTCTTTTTCAAATCTCTCATTTCTTTTTCCTCCTCCCTCACCCTCAGCTAATTTATTTTTTTCTCATTCTTGGTTTAAAATATTGCAACAATTAGGGGCGCCTGGGTGGCGCAGTCGGTTAAGCGTCCGACTTCAGCCAGGTCACGATCTCACGGTCCGGGAGTTCGAGCCCCGCATCAGGCTCTGGGCTGATGGCTCGGAGCCTGGAGCCTGTTTCCAATTCTGTGTCTCCCTCTCTCTCTGCCCCTCCCCCGTTCATGCTCTGTCTCTCTCTGTCCCAAAAATAAATAAACGTTAAAATATTGCAACAATCAGGCAAGGACAACGACTGTGTTCTTTTCCTTCATGTTCTCTGTTTTCTGTCATAACGAATGTATTACGTCTGATCAGACCAAAAGATAGACCCTCCAACTACATTCTGGATTACATCTGCCTTTAAATTCTTCATACTCCCTCCTGTCCTTTCTCCTGCACCTCTCATATTTCCTTTTCTAGTAAATTATTCCCAGCATCATTAAAACCTGTTCTAAACAAACCTAAATAAAATGCAACTAAAATAAATGTGATTTTACATTTTTCCTACAGATTTTACCCCCAATTTATGTTTTACTTTTACATATACGTTCTCAGAACATCCAGCCATACTTTCCTCATCCTCGTCCTCATCCTCCTCCATCCTTCTCTTTTTCCTCTTCCTCCTCTCTTCTTCCGCTACTGCTGCTTCCCTTCTTCTTCTCTTCCCCTCCCTTCCTCCCCTTTTCCTCTTCCTCCTCCATTCCCCTCTTCCTCTTCTTCTGCAGCTTACCCTTCTTCTCTTCCGCCTCCCCTCCTCCTCCTCCTCCTCCTCCATTCTTCTCTTCTTCCTCTTCCTCCTTCTCCTCATCCTCTTCTGCTGCTGCTGTTTCTTCTTCTCTTCCTCCTCCCTTTCTCCTCCTCGTCCTCTTCCTCCTCCTCTTTTTAATGCAAATCTATATCTACTTTCTGTGTATTCACTCTTCAGTTCATTGTAAACTGCCCCAGTAGCAATTTCACTGAAACTGACTTCATTGATGAATTTCAGGTTGTAAAACCACATGGATACTTCTTTACTTTTTTTTTAATTTTATATATATATATATATATATATATATATATATATATATATATATGAAATTTATTGACAAATTGGTTTCCATACAACACCCAGTGCTCATCCCAAAAGGTGCCCTCCTCAATACCCATCACCCACCCTCCCCTCCCTCCCACCCCCCATCAACCCTCAGTTTGTTCTCAGTTTTTAACAGTCTCTTATGCTTTGGTTCTCTCCCACTCTAACCTCTTTTTTTTTTTCCTTCCCCTCCCCCATGGGTTCCTGTTAAGTTTCTCAGGATCCACATAAGAGTGAAACCATATGGTATCTGTCTTTCTCTGTATGGCTTATTTCACTTAGCATTACACTCTCCAGTTCCATCCACGTTGCTACAAAAGGCCATATTTCATTTTTTCTCATTGCCACGTGATACTTCTTTACTTTTAAGTTACTTAATTTTCCAACATTATCAATACAGTTGCCAACTTCTTTTGTCTTAGCCCTTTTCTTTTCTTTTTTTAAAGTTTTTTTTAAATTTTTATTTATTTTGAAAGAGATGGAGAGCAAGCTTGGAAGAGATAGAAAGACAGAATCCCAAGCAGTCTTCATGCCATCAGCCCAGAGCCCAATGCGGGGCTTGAACTCATGAACTGTGAGATTATGACCTGAGCTGAAATCAAGAAGCTTAATGAACTGAACCACCCAGGCACCCCTTAACCCCTTTTCTTTTCTTCTCTTTTTCAAATTTCCCTCTTCTGATTTTTCTCTTACCCTTTCTTCTTCTTCTTCTTCTTCTTCTTCTTCTTCTTCTTCTTCTTCTCTTCTTTTTCTTCTTCTTCTTCTTCTTCTTCTTCTTCTTCTTCTTCTTCTTCTTCTTCGTCTTCTTCTTCTATACTCTCTCTCTTCATTGTTAGCTTGTTTTCTCTATACCACTGTTTAAAGGTTGGAGCTGCCATTCTGATTTATATTTCACCTTATTTCTCTCAGAGAGTTAAAAACATTTTCTTCATAGAATTTATTATCTTTTGCAATTCATTATTAGGATTATAAACGTAACTTGCTCACATGATATGAATTCCTTGATGGCTGAAACCATGGCTGATTTTCCAGAATGCAACAAATTTCCTGGCATTCCATGGGACAATAAATGTTTTCTGAATGATTGTACTAACTAATGAATAAATGTGATTTGAGGTGATGCTCAGTGGCCACCTTAATTTAAGCTCAATTTTCTACTGACTTGCTTCTGATTCTGGAATTTCTGTTATTTTCCTTATAATAATAATTTGTCCTGCTCATGGAAAAATAGAAATGAATTCGGAAAATAACGTGTAAGAGCTGCAAAGGAAATTTTACCCACGTCTCAGTGTTGTCTAGGTCGTTGTCTCTTTACACGTGTTTAAGAGAATGGATATAAGAGAATAAAGGAGGAAGTGGAAGAAATTTTATCCTGGCACTACCACCTGGTGTTGCTGTAGTAAAAATGTTACTGGTTAGTAGTTATTTCATTGGACAATATCCGTATGTTACGTTTCACATACTGTCTTTGTTAGCAATCCCATATTCTCACAGAAAGGTAAAATATTTTTGACATTAATATATTAACGTCAAACTTCCAGTGAGTATCTGTCAAACACTCTCTCTCTCTCTTTCATATACTCTTTCGAAGAGTTAATAAGTGGGACAGAATTTATTATAGAATACTATAAAATCATGGGGAATTTGAAAAGGAAGCCTATATGCTTATAGCTCTGTCCCTTTTTCCTTCCCGTTAACCCCAACCAACATTTAATTCTATCATTGTGATTGAATTGCCAACTCACTCAACCTAAGTAACCATTTTCTCTTCTATTGCATGATCATCTGAGGCTGTCGTTTGGTCCACCTTATCAGTTCAATAGTTTGACTTGACTCTGTCATACCTTAGTGGCAATGACCAGCAGTGGCAGATAGCCTCAGGGCGTGTGGAGTTTGGCAGGGGGAGACTTACACTTGACACAAATATGAAACCTCTTTCTGCTTTCCCTTCAAATTAACTAATATGCTCTTGTTTTGTTGTTGACTGCTCAGAATTCAAATGTAATTTAGAGAGGTGTTTTTTGTTATTTATTAATTATTTATTAATTATTTATTTTTAATAAGTCTCAATTTTAATAAGATCCTCTGCATACACATTTGCTACTGAAAATTGAGCCACCACATCAAAAAAATTTTATTACAATTCCAATTTTTGAAAACCAGAAAGTCTAGCCTTTGCACCCTGCCCTAATTATAATTATGCTCTAGCCAAACAACCCAATATTCTCTATATATTCCTCCTGCACAAGTTACTTGGCTTCCAATCTGATGTTAGGTTTTCTCTTTTTGTTTTGTTTTTTTGTTTTTGTTTTTTACTGTTTTTATTTTTGAGAGAGAGAGAGAGAGAGGAGAGAGAGAGACCGACCATGAGTGGGGAAAGGGCAGACACACACACACACACACACACACACACACACACAGAATCTGAAGCAGGCTCCAGGCTCCTAGCTGCCAGCAACCCAGGAGCTCCATGTTAGGTTAACTTATCTTCATGACCTCAAGCTTCTCAAACACACTGGCAACATTCAAAACCTACTAGTGCTTTTTTGGGTCGTATCAAAAAGTGGAACTAAAGTATACTACAGGATTCCTCAGAAATTACTGGTATCAAGGTAGAAAAGACAAGACAGAGCTTGATTATCATAGATTATCAAAATATTATACAGTTTGTCTTAACAGAGTAGCTTTGTTTTATAATTTACTGGAAAGGTATATTTCTTTTCTAATCAACATTTTTTGAATAAAATTGAATCTACTGATAATGTGAGATCTGAGAACTCTGCCTACTCTAAGTAGGCAGTTATAAGTAGTTATAAGTAGTTATAAGATAGTGTAATAGTAAATAATATTTACTATATATAAAATTATCTACAATATAATATATACTATTAACAATTATTGAAAGAAGTCCACAGTACTGGCCTCCAAAGAAGAGAAGAAATTAGGCATGTTTTAGGAATACACAGAATGGAAACATCATTATAGACTATAGTAGTCTCTGAGTGTTTAAAACTAGTATTTATAAAACAAGAAAGATTATGCCCTATGATTAGGTTTTGAATGTACTCCTTTGGCAGAAGGCAGAGGGCAAGACAGAGCAGCCGAAAGAGAATCAGTGTGAAAAACAAGTGCAAAAGCTAGACAGTGCCAGGTACACACAAGGGAAAATGAATAGCTCTTTAAAAAAAAAAGGATTTAAAAATGTTACTTGGGATTTGCTTGAAGCATACATAGGAGTCAGTCTGTAAAAGGATTTAGGTAAGACATCAGGTAAAGAGGTTGAAAATTATATCTTTAAGGGGGAAAATTGACAGGCTTTTAAAATTTTAAATATGTAAAGGAAATAAGAAAAAAAATCTCCTCAAACCTCTTATTGATCCCATGTTTACAGTCACTCAGACTTCTTTGCACTGATGTGAACTATGCCATGGATCCTGGTAACATAAGCCCTCTGAAAATTACATCAAAGCTGAATATCTAGTTTATTGTCAATCTAAAGGAAATGTTATTATATTGTATATTTAAAGGTCATAAAATGCTGTCAATGAAGTTTGTGATTTTTTTTCTCAGATGAATGTGGTCATGAAAGCAATATGCAGGCAGATGTTTAATATAAAATATCCTTCACTTTCAGAATAAACAACATATGGGACAAGTAGCCATTTTACTTGATGTGCTGAAGTTGAAAATAGTTCAGAGCAGATCTGTTTTGATTTAGTTTATCTCTATCATAGCATGATGCCAACCAAGATGTTTTAGCAGATTACAATTAATATGGGGGCATATTGTTAATTTCTTTAACTTTAAAGCTGCTTTTTAAGTATCCTACTTTGTTCAATGATATGACAATGAGAGATATATTCACAGCTAGTGGAATTAAAAAAAAAACTTTTCTAATTAGTAAAGTGATATGTGGGACTTTTATATTCTGAATAAAAAGAGAAAGACATTCTAACCTGGAAAATGTTAGAATCAGAAAATATTATAAATAGGATTGATCTCTTTAATTGCTCAGATCTTGTCCAGAGAAGTAAATTGAGCTCAACTAATCCATTCTGTTCCTTTTTAGCATATTTATGGAAAATCAGGCAATTAAATGATGAAAGAGGGAAAAAATAACTGATGAATGCATTTTATAGTCACATATTTTATTTTTAGATAGAACTTCCAGTGTCATTTTATTGCAATAAAAAGTATTTCATATCAACCAAAGGAAATTTAACATTTAAGTTGCATGTTAAAAATAAAATACATTGTTTTCCCCCAATTCAAACTTACTATATTTAGACAACAAGAATGCTAACTATATAAAATGAATATTTTGGCAGGGAATTGATGGGCATCATGTATTAGAATGTATTTACATTCAAATGTTGTTTTTCTTACCCACCACCATCTTGTCACCCTAAATAAAGAGTTCATGAAAATATAAATGTAAAATTAGAATTACTTAATCTCACAGATGGAAGGATCTAGAAGTCTAGCCAATGCAAGACTGTTTTCTAAAGTACCTGTGACAGGTGGACACCCAGCCTCTGGTTTTATGAACATATATCACAGTGTTAATATGGATAGTCGCTGACTACTTACTTCTCTTGACCACTTGTCCTGTTATTCAACAAATCCTAATTTAGCTGTTTAACAAACGTGACAAAGGCAATAAAATATGTTCATTTATTTTTTTTTCTGCCAAATAGAAAACCACATTGCTGAGTTAGAACAGTTCCACTGCTCTCCTTGTTGATTCCCTCTTCACCTCCCTCATATGTAAGTACCACGGATGTTCTTGGCCACATCTTAGGCATCTGCATGTGCCTAAATTACCCAGGCAGAAAGCCCCAGTTAAACAGAATGCCTGCAGTTGATAAATCTCTAGGAATTCGTGGTAGAAAAATCTTTCTGAAGGAAGATGGGCTTGTCATTACCAAAAGCTACCTTTTTACGCCTGTAAGAGGTTTTGTTTTCTCTGCTGCATCTTAATGTGAAAAGGATTTTCCAACCTGGGAAGAAGCTTCTAGGTGAATTTTGTGGAGGCTTTCTTACCAGACAGATGAGAAGTCAAATCTGCCTCTGACATTTATTGATTTTTGGTCGTAGGCAAATTATGTAACCTTCTCAATTTCAGCCTTCTTGGGAAGAATACCAAACATATTCTAAAGGCAACCAACGGAATGGGAAAAGATATTTGCAAATGACATATCGGACAAAGGGCTAGTATCTAAAATCTATAAAGGGCTCACCAAACTCCACACCCGAAAAACAAATAACCCAGTGAAGAAATGGGCAGAAAACATGAATAGACACTTCTCTAAAGAAGACATCCAGATGGCCAACAGGCACATGAAAAGATGTTCAGCGTCGCTCCTTATCAGGGAAATACAAATCAAAACCACACTCAGGTATCACCTCACGCCAGTCAGAGTGGCCAAAATGAACAAATCAGGAGACTATAGATGCTGGAGAGGATGTGGAGAAACGGGAACTCTCTTGCACTGTTGGTGGGAATGCAAATTGGTGCAGCCGCTCTGGAAGGCAGTGTGGAGGTTCCTCAGAAAATTAAAAATAGACCTACCCTATGACCCAGCAATAGCACTGCTAGGAATTTATCCAAGGGATACAGGAGTACTGATGCATAGGGGCACTTGTACCCCAATGTTCATAGCAGCACTCTCAACAATAGCCAAATTATGGAAAGAGCCTAAATGTCCATCAACTGATGAATCAATAAAGAAATTGTAGTTTATATACACAAGGGAATACTATGTGGCAATGAGAAAAAATGAAATATGGCCTTTTGTAGCAACGTGGATGGAACTGGAGAGTGTAATGCTAAGTGAAATAAGCCATACAGAGAAAGACAGATACCATATGGTTTCACTCTTATGTGGATCCTGAGAAACTTAACAGGAACCCATGGGGGAGGGGAAGGAAAAAAAAAAAAAAAAGAGGTTAGAGTGGGAGAGAGCCAAAGCATAAGAGACTGTTAAAAACTGAGAACAAACTGAGGGTTGATGGGGGGTGGGAGGGAGGGGAGGGTGGGTGATGGGTATTGAGGAGGGCACCTTTTGGGATGAGCACTGGGTGTTGTATGGAAACCAATTTGTCAATAAATTTCATATATATATATATATATATATATATATATATATATATATATATACAAAAGAGTAACTAGTTGCCCAGTCTGTGGTGGATATTATTATATTTCTATACCTGTGTAGAATACGGCACTACTCTACCTCCATCTCAACCTAGTATTCTGAATTGGGAGACAAAGAGCTATGATTCTCATAAGGGAAAAAGATACTGAACTGGGCCATTAATTTGGGTTTACCTACAACTTTTTCCCCATGCATACATCATTTTCCCTTTTATTACCTGTTATTTATAAAACTACTTTATGTTCACTATAAAAAATACAGATCCATACCCATGAAAACATAAAAGCCTGTAACATACATATTATGTTTCAGGGAGTAAGGGAGATTTTAATTTTGTAATATTGATTAGCTAAATCAATGGGCTAATTTTCACTAGGACTTAGGCCATACACAAATTCAAGTTGGCTTACCAGGTGTTAAGAGAAAGATAACAGACCCCAAATGGAGTCACATATGCTAAGCCCAGGTCCCCAAACTAAGACTCAACTTCATTACACTTTGGACTCTCCCAGAAATGGAATCTTAACCCAGCCAACCAAGATTCACCTGAATAGCACTAGTTATATAGCTTGCTTTATAGACCCCTTCCATTCTCCGAAGAAAAGTAACTTCATTACAACCAACCCACTTTTTTGCCTGGTACAGCTACCTTGTTCCTGTTCCCTTCTGCCTGTTTTTCATTTGTATAACTCCTCAGAGCTCCTTTCTATTTACTGTATTGGATACTGCCCAATTCAAATAGATTTTCGTTCAAATAAACTCTTAAAATTTTTTAATATGCCTCAATTCACCTTTTTTTTAGGTCCTATGTGAAAAAAAATAGTTTTTATTTATCTTTAATTAAGAATATCTACACAGAGATAACAGATATAAAACATAAACTTAAAAAAAAAGTCAAGTATTTAGTGACTTTTTTACAGGTTCCATAGAGGTAAGGAGACTGAGATGTGACTGTTGACTTCTAATTGACCAAAAGTGAACTGCAGGCAGTATTTAAATAATGTTTCCAGAAACAGATAGTTAATTTCCATCTAAATGATTTATTTTTACAATTCTAGAAAAATAGCTAAATATAGTTCTAAGAATAGTTGGTTGGTTATTGGGAATCAGAAGAGAAATATAGATGGTTATGAAGATATAAAATGTAGTTGATTTCTGGTGTTCCTGTTAATTTCAAATTCTCTTACATTTTGAATTATTCTCTTTTTTGTTTTTGTTTTTAGTTTTTGGTTTTAGTTAGTTTGGGATAGACTTTAAAACCCTTTTCTGTCTTCTCACTCTAGGATTATTTTCCTGTTTTCTCAGTATCATTTTAACTAAAAAATCAAGTGAAAGAAAAGATATATATTTCAAACATAATAAGAAATATTCTCATTAGGTCCTATCAAATTCATAGCATAAATTTCTCTAATTCAGAGAGCCATTTTCATTGGTGTTTGGTATTTTGATTTTATGCTCACAGATTTCAGAAAAAGACTGTCAGACTAGATGAAATCCATTTCTAAGAAAAATGCAACATTCAAGTGCTATGAAAGGTTATATATCATGCAGTTTCTGGTATATGAAGTCATTTGAGTAACTACAGATGGGATTTAAAAAAAGATATACCAAATTATCAAAATAACTTTTTCAGATAAATTGCTAGAATAAAATACAAAATATCCAGAATTATTTTTAGTCAGCTTTTATTTATTACTGGCCCAAAATGGCATTTCTCTTATAGAATGGTTTAAAAAAGCAAGTTTCAAATATATAATTGTAAAATATTATGACTGGCCTAATTTTTTTTTTTTTTTGATAAAGTTCCAGAATGACTGGAGGCAGGCCCTTCCCTGGGTATGTTGTGGAAACTCAAACTTGTGGGGTCTCATTTCTAGAATAAGTGCTTAATGTATTTGGGATGGATTTTCAGCAACAAGTGATTGCTCTGCTAAGGTCATATAGAAAACCACAGCAGTACAATATCCGTGGCCATTCTGGGCCTGTGTCCTTTAGGCCAGATCTGTCCATAACAACAGATTATGTTTGATGGATACTCCCAAAAGTTAGTCAAAGTTTGGAACACAACTGAGGTAGGAATACACACTGGGCACAGGCTTATAATTCTCCCACTTTTGATATCACTATGTGAGAAGTGCTGTTAATTCAATTATACAAATTCATGTGTCAAAGTATATCCACTGCTCTGTGTGTCTAGGAAAAACAAACAAACAAACAAAACAAAACCCAAAACAAAACAGTAACAATGGAGACCTTTACATCTGAAGTCTCTTTTGCCCTCACCCAGTTATTAACTATGTTATCTCAAGCAAATTTCCAGGCTTCTGCCTCTACATCAATTAGTGTTATATAATGGAATAACTAAAGTCTATAATATAGAAAACAGAAGTGTTTATTTCTAATGCCTATTTGTTAGCTACAAGATCTGTGGCAATTGCTCCTCTGAAATTTGTTTTCTTCACTTATAAAATGAAATTACAATAATAACAATTACAGTAAATTTGTACTTATCCTTCAAAAATCAATTCAGTTATCATCACTCAAAGCACTATACCACCACCCACCACCCAGGCAAATGTATGCATCCACAATGCTTTTTTATAACAGCACTTACACATGGGTTTATAACTATTTCTTTGCTTTTTTCTCCCTACTATATAATGAACTTCTAGAAGGAAAAGATTGTTTTGCTTATTAATATTTTGCAATAATAGTGCAGCATATTATATATATATATATATATATATATATATATATATATATATAGCAGGCGTTCCATAAATGTTGACCAATACATAAATTCATAAACCCCCTTCCATTCATTCAGCATTTAATAAACATTTACCTCACCCCTATGGTATTCTAGATTTTAATTTTGTAATATTGATTAGCTAAATCAATGGGCTAATTTTCACTAGGACTTAGGCCATACACAAATTCAAGTTGGCTTACCAGGTGTTAAAAGCAAGATAACGGACCCCAAATGGAGTCACATATGCTAAGCCCAGGTCCCCAAACTAAGACTCAACTTCATTACACTTTGGACTCTCCCAGAAATGGAATCTTAACCCAGCCAACCAAGATTCACCTGAATAGCACTAGTTATATAGCTTGCTTTATAGACCCCTTCCATTCTCCGAAGAAAAGTAACTTCATTACAACCAACCCACTTTTTTGCATGGAATAACTACCTTGTTCCTGTTCCCTTCTGCCTGTTTTTCATTTGTATAACTCCTCAGAGCTCCTTTCTATTTACTGTATTGGATACTGCCCAATTCAAATAGATTTTCGTTCAAATAAACTCTTAAAATTTTTTAATATGCCTCACTTCACCTTTTTATTTATTATTATTATTATTGTAATGTTTTATTTATTGTTGAGAGAGAGAGAAAAAGAGCATGAGTGAGGGAGGAGCAGAGAGAGAGTGGGACACAGAATCCAAGGCAGGCTCCAGGGTCTGAGCTGTCAGCACAGAGCCCAAT
Organism: Lynx canadensis; assembly: GCF_007474595.2. Taxonomy (NCBI): domain Eukaryota; kingdom Metazoa; phylum Chordata; class Mammalia; order Carnivora; family Felidae; genus Lynx; species Lynx canadensis. The sequence continues at coordinate 102,044,071 of NC_044304.2, forward strand.
GCGGGGCTCAAACTCACAAGCAGTGAGATCATGACCTGAGCTGAAGTTGAATGCTTAACCAACTGAGCCACCCAGGCACCCCAGCCTCACTTCACCTTTTAACATACAGCATCTTCCATATGGCTTACTTATTAGAACAAAGAATAAGAGACATAATAAGTATTGTTATCTAGAGATAAGTTTTTACTTATTGTTTTATGTCTCTATATTCTACAACAAATGTATTCATTATGACTGAGTGGTAAATTTTCCTTATAATTGGCACTCTCATTTTTTTTTATTTTTTATTTTTTATTTTTATTTTTTATTTTATTTATTTATTTATTTTTTATATATATGAAATTTATTGACAAATTGGTTTCCATACAACACCCAGTGCTCATCCCAAAAGGTGCCCTCCTCAATACCCATCACCCACCCTACCCTCCCTCCCACCCCCCATCAACCCTCAGTTTGTTCTCAGTTTTTTAACAGTCTCTTATGCTTTGGCTCTCTCCCACTCTAACCTCTTTTTTTTTTTTTTTCCTTCCCCTCCCCCATGGGTTCCTGTTAAGTTTCTCAGGATCCACATAAGAGTGAAACCATATGGTATCTGTCTTTCTCTGTATGGCTTATTTCACTTAGCATTACACTCTCCAGTTCCATCCACGTTGCTACAAAAGGCCATATTTCATTTTTTCTCATTGCCACGTAGTATTCCATTGTGTATATAAACCACAATTTCTTTATCCATTCATCAGTTGATGGACATTTAGGCTCTTTCCATAATTTGGCTATTGTTGAGAGTGCTGCTATGAACATTGGGGTACAAGTGCCCCTATGCATCAGTACTCCTGTATCCCTTGGATAAATTCCTAGCAGTGCTATTGCTGGGTCATAGGGTAGGTCTATTTTTAATTTTCTGAGGAACCTCCACACTGCTTTCCAGAGCGGCTGCACCAATTTGCATTCCCACCAACAGTGCAAGAGGGTTCCCGTTTCTCCACATCCTCTCCAGCATCTATAGTCTCCTGATTTGTTCATTTTGGCCACTCTGACTGGCGTGAGGTGATACCTGAGTGTGGTTTTGATTTGTATTTCCCTGATAAGGAGCGACGCTGAACATCTTTTCATGTGCCTGTTGGCCATCTGGATGTCTTCTTTAGAGAAGTGTCTATTCATGTTTTCTGCCCATTTCTTCACTGGGTTATTTGTTTTTCGGGTGTGGAGTTTGGTGAGCTCTTTATAGATTTTGGATACTAGCCCTTTGTCCGATATGTCATTTGCAAATATCTTTTTCCATTCCGTTGGTTGCCTTTTAGTTTTGTTGGTTGTTTCCTTTGCTGTGCAGAAGCTTTTTATCTTCATTAGGTCCCAGTAATTCACTTTTGCTTTTAATTCCCTTGCCTTTGGGGATGTGTTGAGTAAGAGATTGCTACGGCTGAGGTCAGAGAGGTCTTTTCCTGCTTTCTCCTCTAAGGTTCTGATGGTTTCCTGTCTCACATTTAGGTCCTTTATCCATTTTGAGTTTATTTTTCTAAATGGTGTGAGAAAGTGGTCTAGTTTCAACCTTCTGCGTGTTGCTGTCCAGTTCTCCCAGCACCATTTGTTAAACAGGCTGTCTTTTTTCCATTGGATGTTCTTTCCTGCTTTGTCAAAGATGAGTTGGCCATACGTTTGTGGGTCTAGTTCTGGGGTTTCTATTCTATTCCATTGGTCTGTGTGTCTGTTTTTGTGCCAATACCATGCTGTCTTGATGATGACAGCTTTGTAGTAGAGGCTAAAGTCTGGGATTGTGACGCCTCCTGCTTTGGTCTTCTTCTTCAGAATTCCTTTTGCTATTCGGGGCCTTTTGTGGTTCCATATGAATTTTAGGATTGCTTGTTCTAATTTCGAGAAGAATGCTGGTGCAATTTCGATTGGGATTGCATTGAATGTGTAGATAGCTTTGGGTAGTATTGACATTTTGACAATATTTATTTTTCCAATCCATGAGCAGGGAATGTCTTTCCATTTCTTTAAATCTTCTTCAATTACCTTCATAAGCTTTCTATAGTTTTCAGCATACAGATCCTTTACATCTTTGGTTAGATTTATTCCTAGGTATTTTATGCTTCTTGGTGCAATTGTGAATGGGATCATTTTCTTTATTTGTCCTTCTGTTGCTTCATTGTTAGTGTATAAGAATGCCACTGATTTCTGTACATTGATTTTGTATCCTGCAACTTTGCTGAATTCATGTATCAGTTCTAGCAGACTTTTGGTGGAGTCTATCGGATTTTCCATGTATAATATCATGTCATCTGCAAAAAGCGAAAGCTTGACTTCATCTTTGCCAATTTTGATGCCTTTGATTTCCTTTTGTTGTCTGATTGCTGATGCTAGAACTTCCAGCACTATGTTAAACAACAGCGGTGAGAGTGGGCATCCCTGTCGTGTTCCTGATCTCAGGGAAAAAGCTCTCAGTTTTTCCCCGTTGAGGATGATGTGAGCTGTGGGCTTTTCATAAATGGCTTTTATGATCTTTAAGTATGTTCCTTCTATCCCGACTTTCTCAAGGGTTTTTATTAAGAAAGGGTGCTGGATTTTGTCAAAGGCCTTTTCTGCATCGATTGACAGGATCATATGGTTCTTCTCTTTTTTTTTGTTAATGTGATGTATCACGTTGATTGATTTGCGAATGTTGAACCAGCCCTGCATCCCAGGAATGAATCCCACTTGATCATGGTGAATAATTCTTTTTATATGCTGTTGAATTCGATTTGCTAGTATCTTATTGAGAATTTTTGCATCCATATTCATCAGGGATATTGGCCTGTAGTTCTCTTTTTTGACTGGGTCTCTGTCTGGTTTAGGAATCAAAGTAATACTGGCTTCATAGAATGAGTCTGGAAGTTTTCCTTCCCTTTCTATTTCTTGGAATAGCTTGAGAAGGATAGGTATTATCTCTGCTTTAAACGTCTGGTAGAACTCCCCTGGGAAGCCATCTGGTCCTGGACTCTTATTTGTTGGGAGATTTTTGATAACCGATTCAATTTCTTCGCTGGTTATGGGTCTGTTCAAGCTTTCTATTTCCTCCTGATTGAGTTTTGGAAGAGTGTGGGTGTTCAGGAATGTGTCCATTTCTTCCAGGTTGTCCAATTTGTTGGCATATAATTTTTCATAGTATTCCCTGATAATTGTTTGTATCTCTGAGGGATTGGTTGTAATCATTCCATTTTCATTCATGATTTTATCTATTTGGGTCATCTCCCTTTTCTTTTTGAGAAGCCTGGCTAGAGGTTTGTCAATTTTGTTTATTTTTTCAAAAAACCAACTCTTGGTTTCGTTGATCTGCTCTACAGTTTTTTTAGATTCTATATTGTTTATTTCTGCTCTGATCTTTATTATTTCTCTTCTTCTGCTGGGTTTAGGCTGCCTTTGCTGTTCTGCTTCTATTTCCTTTAGGTGTGCTGTTAGATTTTGTATTTGGGATTTTTCTTGTTTCTTGAGATAGGCCTGGATTGCAATGTATTTTCCTCTCAGGACTGCCTTCGCTGCGTCCCAAAGCATTTGGATTCTTGTATTTTCATTTTCGTTTGTTTCCATATATTTTTTGATTTCTTCTCTAATTGCCTGGTTGACCCACTCATTCGTTAGTAGGGTGTTCTTTAACCTCCACGCTTTTGGAGGTTTTCCAGACTTTTTCCTGTGGTTGATTTCAAGCTTCATAGCATTGTGGTCTGAAAGTACGCATGGTATAATTTCAATTCTTGTAAACTTATGAAGGGCTGTTTTGTGACCCAGTATATGATCTATCTTGGAGAATGTTCCATGTGCACTCGAGAAGAAAGTATATTCTGTTGCTTTGGGATGCAGAGTTCTAAATATATCTGTCAAGTCCATCTGATCCAATGTCTCATTCAGGGCCCTTGTTTCTTTATTGACCGTGTATCTAGATGATCTATCCATTTCTGTAAGTGGGGTGTTAAAGTCCCCAGCAATTACCACATTCTTATCAGTAAGGTTGCTTCTGTTTATGAGTAATTGTTTTATATACTTGGGGGCTCCGGTATTCGGCGCATAGACATTTATAATTGTTAGCTCTTCCTGATGGATAGACCCTGTAACTATTATATAATGTCCTTCTTCATCTCTTGTTACAGCCTTTAATTTAAAGTCTAGTTTGTCTGATATAAGTATGGCTACTCCAGCTTTCTTTTGGCTTCCAGTAGCATGATAAATAGTTCTCCATCCCCTCACTCTGAATCTAAAGGTGTCCTCAGGTCTAAAATGAGTCTCTTGTAGACAGCAAATAGATGGGTCTTGTTTTTTTATCCATTCTGATACCCTATGTCTTTTGGTTGGCGCATTTAATCCATTTACATTCAGTGTTATTATAGAAAGATACGGGTTTAGAGTCATTGTGATGTCTGTATGTTTTATGCTTGTAGTGATGTCTCTGGTACTTTGTCTCACAGGGTCCCCCTTAGGATGTCTTGTAGGGCTGGTTTAGTGGTGACAAATTCCTTCAGTTTTTGTTTGTTTGGGAAGACCTTTATCTCTCCTTCTATTCTAAATGACAGACTTGCTGGATAAAGGATTCTCGGCTGCATATTTTTTCTGTCTAGCACACTGAAAATCTCGTGCCAATTCTTTCTGGCCTGCCAAGTTTCAAAAGAGAGATCCGTCACGAGTCTTATAGGTCTCCCTTTATATGTGAGGGCACGTTTACCCCTTGCTGCTTTCAGAATTTTCTCTTTATCCTTGTATTTTGCCAGTTTCACTATGATATGTCGTGCAGAAGATCGATTCAAGTTACGTCTGAAGGGAGTTCTCTGTGCCTCTTGGATTTCAATGCCTTTTTGCTTCCCCAGTTCAGGGAAGTTCTCAGCTATGATTTCTTCAAGTACCCCTTCAGCACCTTTCCCTCTCTCTTCCTCCTCTGGGATACCAATTATGCGTATATTATTTCTTTTTAGTGTATCACTTAGTTCTCTAATTTTCCCCTCATACTCCTGGATTTTTTTATCTCTCTTTTTCTCAGCTTCCTCTTTTTCCATAACTTTATCTTCTAGTTCACCTATTCTCTCCTCTGCCTCTTCCATCCGAGCCGTGGTGGTTTGCATTTTGTTTTGCATTTCATTTAAAGCGTTTTTCAGCTCCTCGTGACTGTTCCTTAGTCCCTTGATCTCTGTAGCAAGAGATTCTCTGCTGTCCTGTGTACTGTTTTCCAGCCTAGCGATTAATTTTATGTCTATTATTCTAAATTCACTTTCTGTTATATTATTTAAATCCTTTTTGATCAGCTCATTAGCTGTTGTTATTTCCTGGAGATTCTTCTGAGGGGAATTCTTCCGCTTGGTCATTTTGGATAGTCCCTGGTGTGGTGAGGACCTGCAGGGCACTTCCCCTGTGCTGTGGTGTATAACTGGAGTTGGTGGGCGGGGCCGCAGTCAGTCCTGATATCTGCCCCCAGCCCACCGCTGGGGCCACAGTCAGACTGGCGTGTGCCTTCTCTTCCCCTCTCCTAGGGGCGGGATTCCCTGTGGGGTGGCGTGGCCCGTCTGGGCTACTTGCACACTGCCAGGCTTGTGATGCTGGGGATCTGGCGTATTAGCTGGGGTGGGTAGGCAAGGTGCACGGCGGCAGGGGGGGCAGGCTTAGCTCGCTTCTCCTTAGGTGATCCACTTCAGGAGGGGCCCTGTGGCAGCCGGAGGGAGTCAGATCCGCTGCCGGAGGTTTGGCTCCGCAGAAGCACAGAGTTGGGTGTTTGCGTGGAGCGAGCAATTTCCCTGGCCGGAACCGGTTCCCTTTGGGATTTTGGCTGGGGGATGGGCGGGGGAGATGGCGCTGGCGAGCGCCTTTGTTCCCCGCCAAACTGAGCTCTGTCGTCCGGGGGCTCCGCAGCTCACCCTCCCTTTGTCCTCCAGCCTTCCCGCTTTCCGAGCAGAGCTGTTAACTTATGACCTCCCAGACGCTAAGTCGCACTTGCTGTCGGAACACAGTCCGTCAGGCCCCTCCGCTTTTGCAAGCCGGACTCGAGGGCTCTGCTTGGCTGGCGAGCCGCCCCTCCGCCCCGGCTCCCTCCCGCCAGTCCGTGGAGCGGGCACCGCCTCGCCGCCCTTCCTACCCTCTTCCGTGGGCCTCTCGTCTGCACTTGGGTCCGGTGACTCCATTCTGCTAATCCTCTGGCGGTTTTCTGGGTTATTTAGGCAGGTGTAGGTGGAATCTAAGTGATCAGCAGGACGCGCGGTGAGCCCAGCGTCCTCCTACGCCGCCATCTTCCTGTCGAGTCTCGGCAGTCTCATTTTCAAAGGTCAATGCAATCACTTATGTCCCCTAACAATACAGTACTTTAAGTTCTTTCTTGTAGGAATAAAAAAAAAAAAAAAACAATCTCAACACTTATGCTTTGAAATATTAAGAATAATTGTCTCTGGGGTGATATTGGAAGATTATCTACTTCTTTTCTCAAGTACTTTCTTTACTCCATTATTTATTTTTTCAATAAGCATGTATATTGGGGCCCCTGGGTGGCTCAATTAGTTAAGTGTCTGATTTCAGCTCAGGTCATGGTCTCATGGTTTGTGAGTTCAAGCTCCACTCTGCACTGTCAGTGCAGAGCCTGATTTGGACCCTCTGTCTCCCTCTCTCTCTGTCCCTCTCCTGCTCACTCTCTTTCTCTCTCCAAAATAAATAAATGTGTTTTTTAAAACATATATATAAACTTATCTAATCTTATAAAACAAGTTATTTTTCTTTCAGAAATTAAAACCTCATGAGAATGGTAATTAAAACCTTATGAGAATGGTGCCCAAATGAAAATCGAAGATCAGTGAAAACTGAAGAAAAATGAAGATTATAACATTTTTATAATTTTTAAAGAATTACTATTTAAACAGTGATTTACCAAAATTAAACTTGACACAATATAAAGTCAGTTATTAAAATCTTCCTTAACATTGTGTCCTCATAGTCAGTACCAAGGCTTTGGGGGATTAGGTGGTCTTCAAAGCCTGTAATCCCACAGAATTTATCACCTCTCAGGACAGGCAGGTCACAGTCTGGGCAGGGTTTTCCCAGCTTTTTAGCAGATAGCTTTGTTATTTTGAAAGAATTTGGCTCTGTAGTTTTTTCTCTTCACACTCAGTATTCCCTCTACCACCTGCAAGCCTTCATCCAGCTGATCCTAAATGTCCTAAATGACTTCCTGCCCCTAATTGTTGCCCAGTGTTGTTTCTTTTTATTATAGGTTGGCCCACTTCCTTGATTTAATACCACTAATTTTCTAATCCTACCATTTAATTATGGATTCATCACATTCAGCATACTCTTGAATTTCTGTAAATGTATGTATTTGTATGTTATATTTATTTATTTGAGTGTTATATTCATTGAAGAGGCTGACCTTTGAGTCACACTGAATCCTAGTTTGACTACTTATCTGAAGAGTGATCCTCAGTAGGATATATAATAATGCAAACCTCAAAGTCCCTAAAAACAAGTCAATAATGTTGATTTAGAAATAGGTAAGTACCTTGTATAAGCTATATAAGAGAACAGGTTGTCAGTGTAAGGTATCTGTTATTATTTTAAGATTCTATTATGATTTTTAAGGCCAGCCTTATTCTCAAATTCTTGTTGGGTCTTAGAAGGTGGAGGAAGGGCAGTAAAGTATCCTCCTGAGAAGGCACTTTGAGACGAAAAATTGAAGCAGGCGACTTCATACATTTTACACAGTTTTATTCAGGGAAGCTAACTAATGGGGGATTAGGTGGGCTACAATCCATAGACATGCAGCTAGCTAAACTCCACAAAGTCTAGACCTTAGCATATAGATTTTATTGAGTGAGGGAATGTGCAGAGGACACAGTGGTCTAACTCTTAAAAGACCTTGTGGCACCGTTTGTGCATCAGAAGGAGGGGAAGAGACTATACTCTTCTACTTGATATCTAAACAACTACTCGATATGTAAACAACTTAAGTGAAGACCAGGACAAACCTTCACCTATTTATTCTAGTCAGGGCATTCATTAACCTGCATGGAATCTGGAACACGTAGCCCTGAGGGAGGTGAGTAAATCAGATAGAAAGCCAAAGATGAAGTCGGTATTGTCAGCACTCCTACACTAGATATTACTACCTATTGTTTCCCAAAAACCAAAATAAATTTCATCCCAAGCATTCTTGACCTTATTCTTTTGTCATTAGACTAAAAAAGTTAGTGATAATCAGTATCTCTTATTCTTCCTCAGTCAGATGAATGCTTTTTGATTCTTGTTTCAAAATCTCTTGCATATCAAATTTATGACCTTTTGACTTCATGCTCTGACTGTTGTGATGGCTTATTTATTTATTTATTTACTTATTTAGTTTTGATTTTTGAAGACTTGACTTCAAAGATTTGTCTTTTCAAGCATAAGAGACTCTTAAAAACTGAGAACAAACTGAGGGGGGGTTGGGAGGGAGGGGAGGGTGGGTGATGGGTATTGAGAAGGGCACCTTTTGGGATGAGCACTGGGTGTTGTATGGAAACCAATTTGACGATAAATTTCATATATTGAAAAAAAAAACAAAAAAAAAAAAACAAAAAAAAAACAAAAAACAAAGATTTGTCTTTTCAAATTAAAATTTTATTTTATTTTATTTTATTTATTTTATTTTATATCTCAGAAGCCTCTGAAGGCTATCCTTCTTACATTTGGACTCTAAGACAAAACTATTTGTTTTTTATTTTTTTTTAATGTTTTTATTTTTTAGACAGAGAGAGACAGAGCATGAGCAGGGGAGGGGCAGAGAGAGAGGGAGACACAGAATCCAAAGCAGGCTCCAGCTCTGAACTGTCAGCACAGAGCCCGACACGGGGCTCGAACTCACAGACTGTGAGATCATGACCTGAGCTGAAGTCAGACACTTAACCGACTGAGCCACCCAGGCACCCCGACAAAACTATTTGTTCTCCTGTACCAATTCCTCTGCCAACCAAATATCTGTTTTGTCCTCATTATAGACTCAGGACTTTCCACTAGCTCTGAGACACTGCTCCCTCATTGTGGCCTTGCTCATGGAGTTAGCTCCATCTGCCTCAGACCATTTCCCCACAAGTTGTTACTTATCCCAACTCCACCATTCCTCAAGATAAAGTAACTTTTCTGTGAAGACTTATTAGGATACATCTGACCTTAAGTAATCTTTCCTTGCTGTGAACTCCTAAAGCCCTTACTTTCAGCACTGCTTTCAAGACATCACTTTTTACTGTGTGCACAGTTCCAGTCTCTCTCTTTCCCCTGTCCCTTTTCTCCTCTCCCGGGTAGGCTCCTAAACACAAGAAAGGACACTTTATGCAACAGTATCTTACGCACTGTATCTGCCACACTAGCTATTCAGGATAGATGGTCCATAGATCTTCAGAATTTCCAGTTCATGTAATTTATGAGGTGGGAGAAATTTTAGAGTACGTCCAACAAATTTTAGAACTGAGGAAACTGAGTTTATTTGACCCATTCAAATTCATAGTTTTTAAGTAGCATAATTGGTACTAAAATGCCAATCTAATTTGTACATTTATATCTACCAACTATAAACTTCACATTCGTTATGGGTGTATAATAGATATTCTAGTTTGAATAATTCTCAATATGTAGATTAAGATGCCTTATTTTTAATATCTTAGGTCAAAGGAAATATATCTCTCAATGAAACATACATATACTTCACCACTTTTTCTGAAATTATATTTGTGATATATTTCACTGTATTTTGGTTCTTACAGTTCTTTCAGCATACTTCGTACAGTCTTACTTCAGGGCCTTTGCATTTGCTGATACTCTACTTATAATGCTTTTCCCCTATCCCCCTTCGTCTTGTGTAGTTGACACTCAGATATTAGCCTCTCATGCAGTCTTCCATGCCCCTTTCATTTAAAAGTCTATTTCTTCCCCCAACACTTACTATCTCTGCCCTTGACTTTATTTTTGCCCATAAAAGTAATGTCATGCAATATGTCATATATTTTTCACATTTATTTGCTTGTTGTTTCTCCTATGTGGAATATAAGTTCTAGGAGAACCAAATTTCTTTTATTGAGATTTACTATTCCGTCCCCAATGCCAAAATATAGTAGGAGTTTAGCCCATGCCTGTTAAATGTCACTGTGCCAAAAGAGAGTATTATTCCATAGGTATTCTACACTTTTATGCTTCTAAACATATTTTTGTTTCTTTAAATAGAAAAATAAATAATATATCTAATTTTAGAAACGTCTTGTGACTCTTCAGGTCATATTTGACATATTGGCTGGCCTACGTAGTAAGTAGAAGACTACCAAATATGACAACTACAATAAAGGTATAGAGATTGTGAACCTACTTAATTAAAAACTGAGCCTTCTGATTTTATCTGTCTAGGCAGGAAAATTTGAGTTGAACTTGATTCATTAAAAAGGCATTTTCCTGAGAAACCTCTGGAAAGTGTTTTAACTGAAAACTTGAACTCAAGTTGGTAGCAGTTTGTCCTATGCCTTACTGCAGAGTTAGTTTTTAAGGAGAAAAAAAAATGTTCTTACAGTGCATTTAATTTCCAAGTCCCTGTAACAACTTAAATCCTAAAAATAATTCATCTTTTAATGTTGAAACAAACTTTGGGAGGAAGACAATGAGTCATGTTATCAATTCCTTAACGATTTGGATAATTCCCCCCAGCTCTGTATAACATATTATATATCTAAATGTGTTTCAGATATTTTATAATGCTCCTAGTAGTGACAAAAATTTTAAATTTGGGAGATCTCTAGAACAATTTCTCTCAAATTGAAGAGTGAGGAAACACATGCTTTCAATACTCTCCAACTTACTATAGTGAGACAACCTAAAAATGTCATATTTATGAGCAAGTTTGGCATTTGTATATTTATGGAAGAAAATGGTACCTTGGTTGCAGAACTAGTTTGACATGAGAATTGAAGTTTCCACATTTTTTAGAAATATTATGTTTTCTCTACCTCTAAACCTTCCTGTTTAGTCAGAAAAATAAATAAACACAATGATATGGTAAGTATTCGAAAGATACTTTCAAATGCTATTGGCACAGAGAGGGTAAATGTTTAGTTTTTCTTGACTGAGATGGTCAAAGGAGGATTCTTTTGGCAGGTAGCATTTAAGTTGGCCCTGAATCATGAATAAGAAGGGGACCTAATATATACAGGAAGTAATGGAATTTCAGAAAAAAATATTCAGTCGGAAATAGGGTATGACAGGCAGTGAACTTAGAGGTAGTTTCAAATGGTGGGAGTTCAGGGCATGTAGTGTGGAGCTGGGGATTGAGCTTTAAGAGGTGTGATTGTAAAGGTTGGAAGATCATCAAAGGTCTTTATTTGATGCTCATTAGTATAAATCTTATTTGGTAGATAATACAGTTTTATTGCTATACAGAAAACAGAATAAAGCAAGGTGATCAGTTTCTAAATATAAGCAAAAATTATTCGTCATATCTATACTATTTTGGGAGCAAAGAATATTAGATATAAACACTATGACTACATATATTCTGATTTTCCATGAATACTGCTGAGAAGGAAATGAGAAGTTCAATAGTGAACAGTGTAAGGAGATTTAAATTATATGTTCTAAGATTATTTTGATTATAATGAGTACTAATAGAAAGTAGGTGAAAATAAAGTACTCTTTCTAGTAATTGCAGTTCCATCTATCTTCTGGATCATATGTTTTAGTTGTTTAAAATTTTTAACATTATAAACATTTATAAGAATTATCTCATGCATGAATTTTATTTTATAACATAATTAATTTTATGTCTAAAAGTATTTATTTCTTAAGTCTATTTTCATTGCTAAAAGAAATAATTTAACTTGCAAAGAGTAGAAAAATATTCTGTGCTTTAATCCTATTCTTCCATTTCAGATACCAGAGCTTTGAAAAGAATGCTTTCATTGTTCAGGAACTTTTTATTTAACTCTGAAATTCTGTTCCCCTAGAGGTTTTGATGATAATGAAATATATCAATTGAGTAAAATTGATAAAAACTTATGACCCACTGGAAAGTAGAGATCTTCCATTCTCCAAAAAGGAGTCTAACTTCACCAAATACCTAAATATAAATTATTCTGAAAATACTTATGTATCCTTCTGATATATTTGAACTATCCAAATACAGAGACCTATTACCAACCAATGTCATTTTATCATTGTTTAATGCTTTGGCTTATTATTATTTCATCAATATTATTATTCTCAGGAATACCTTAGGTAGGCCTAAATTTATCACTCAGGAAGTTTAATTCCCTAATTGAGGCCTTTATTTTTGACAGACTTTTAAAATTATTTGGTGTGCTATGAATTTAATTCTCAAGTCTTGAATAATTTCTTTTTTTGTTCTTTGATCTCAGAAGTTGAATAAAAATTGTTTCATAATAGCATTCTTGTGATATAATTCACCTAATTTACATACCATATAATTCACATTTTTAAAGTGTATAATTCTGTGGTTTTTAGTATATTCATAGAGATATACAACCATTACCCACTCTCCAATTTTAAAACATTAACATTATCCCTTTATTCATTTGAATTACTTCTAATTCTTCCTTCCCTCCAGATCCTGGGAGCCACTCCTATACTTTTTGTACCTAAGGATTTCCCTATTATGTACATTTTATGGAAATGCAATCATACAACATGTGGTATTTTGTGTCAGGTTTCTTTCAATTAGTATATTTTCAGGGTTTATCATATTGTAGTATATATTCATGTATCAGTTGCTCATTGCTTTTTTGTGTATAGTAATGTTCCATGTTATGGAAAAACCATATTTAGTTTACCCATTCATCAACCGATAAGCAGTTAGGTTGTTTCAAATTTTGAGCCATTATGAATACTGCTATGAACACATTTATGTATATGTTTTTACATGAGCATATTTTCTTATTTCTTGGGTATACACCTATGAAGGGAATTTCTGGGTCATATGTTAACTCTGTGTTATTTTGAGGAAGTGCAAAACTGTTTCCAAAGGTGCTGTACCATTTTATAATCACACCAGTCATATATGAGGGTTTCAATTTCTGTACGTTCCTTACCAATTCTTGTTACTGACTGTATTTTATATTATAGCTGTGCTAGTCATAAGATATAAAATATCTGTTCATTATCATGACTGTAGGGACCTCAGTCTGTGGGAGGTCCCCACGGTCCTGTGTGTGTATATGTGTATGTATTTATGTCTATAGATAGATAGATCAAAACTTAAAAAAATGTACACCTTAAATATCTACAGTATACTGTGAGTTAATTATACCTCATTTAAGCTGTTAAAAATGAAAGAGAAATTAAGACATTAAAATCAACAAAAACTGAGAGAATTTCTTGCTGGCAGACCAGCCATATAAGAAATTCTTAAAGGAATCCTTCAGGCTAAAATGAAAGGACACTAATCACCAATTCAAATAACACACAATAATATAAAGAATACCAGTAAACGTAATTTCAAACTTAATTATACCAGACAACATAAATTCATGTTGTTTGTAGGTCATTTATTCTTCTATATAGCTATGAATACTATGAAAGTTATGACAGTATTGAAGTTTCCAATTATTATTATTGAATTATTTATTTCTCCCTTAAATTCTATCACTTTTTGCTTCACACATTTTTGTGTTCTGTTCCTAGCTGCATAGACATTTATAATTGTTATTTTTTCCTGATGATTTGACTCTTATCAATCACAAATGCCATCCTTTGTGCCTAACAACACTTTTTGCCTTAAAAGCTATTTTATATGATATTACTATAGCTTCTTCAGCTCTTTTTATTTCTGTGTGCTTGGGTATATATTTTTCCATCCTTTTAGATTCAGTCTATTTTATGTTTGAATCTAAAGTGTGTCTCTTGAAGAAATTATATAGTTGAATCCTGTGTTTAATTCATTCTGTTAATCTTTGCCTTTTGATTAGGTTGTTTAATCCGATTACATTTAATGTAATAATTTTAAAAATAGGAGTTATGCCTACAATTTTGCTATTTGTTTTCTATCATGTTTGATTCTTTATCTTATCCATTATCTCTTCCTGTGTTGAATAAGTTTAAGTAATAATATTTCTACACTAACACTAATTTTCTTGTTTTTCTTTTACTAAAATTTTAAACAATTTTCTTAGAGATTGCCTTGGGGTTTGCAATTAGCAACTTAATTTAAACCAGTTTAGGTTATAGCAATACAATTTAATTTCAATAAAATTCAAAAAGTTTGCTTCAATACAGATAATTTTTCCTCCATCCTTTGTGCTATGTCAAGCAAAATACATTTTTATACATCATAATTTCATTAAGAAAATTTAAAAATTATTCTTTATTATTTACCTTTTAAATTATATAAGAGAAGAAATTTTTAAAAGAAAATACATTTATGTTATGTTTTATATTTATCTTAGCAGTTAACATTATTAGTGCTCTTCATTTCTTCACATGGATTTGTAATATTTTCTACTGTCTTTTCATTTCAGTTTGAAGGATTCCTATTCATATTTCTCAAATGGCAGGTCTGGCAGCAAAGAATTCTGTTTTGTAATACAGCTTGAAGTCCAGAATTGTGATGCCTCCAGCTTTGTTTTTCTTTCTCAACATTACTTTGGTTATTTGGAGCCTTTTCTGGTTCCATACAAATTTTACAATTGTTTGTTCTAGCTCTGTGAAGAATGCTGGTGTTATTTTGATAGGTATTGCATTGAATATGTAGATTGCTTTGTGTAGTATTGACATTTCAACAATATTTGTTCTTCTAATCCATGGCCATAGAATGTTTTTCCATTTCTTTGTGTCTTCTTCAATTTCTTTCATAAGATTTCTATAGATTTCAGTGTATAGATCTTTCACCTCTTTGGCTGGGTTTATTCCTAGGTATTTTATGGTTTTAGGTGCAATTGTAAATGGGATCGATTCCTTGATTTCTCTTTCTGCTGTTTCATTATTGGTGTATACAAATGCAACTGATTTCTGTACATTGATTTTATATCTTGTGACATTGCTGAATTCATGTGTCAGTTCTAGTATTTTTGTTGTTGTTGTTAGAATCTTTTGGGTTTTCCACGTAGCATATCATGTCATCTGCAAAGAATGAAGTCTGACTTCCTTCTTGCTGATTTGGATGCCTTTTATTTCGTTTTGTTTTCTGATTGCTGAGGCCTGAACTTCCAAAAGTATGTTGAATAACAGTGGTGAGAGTGTATATCCTTGTCATGTCTCTGACCTTAGGGGAGAAGTTCTCAGTTTTTCCGCATTGGGGATGATATTAACTATGGGTTTTTTGTGTATGGCCTTTATGATCTTGAGATATGTTCCGTCTATTCCTACTTTCTTGAGGGTTTTTATCAAGAAAAGATGTTATATTTTGTCAAATTCTTTTTCTGCATCTGTTAGGATGATCATATGATTCTTATCCTTTCTTTTATTAATGTGATCTATCACATTGATTGATTTACAGATAGTGAATTAGCCCTGCATCCTAGGAATAAATCCCACTTGACTGTGGTGAATACTTCTTTTAATGTATTGTTGGATCTGGTTGGCTAGTATCTTGTTGAGATTTTTTGCATCCATGTTCATCAAGGAAATTGGTCTATAGTTCTCCTTTTTAGTGGGGTCTTTGTCTGGTTTGGGAATTAAGGTAACGCTGGCCTCATAGAATGAGTTTGGAAATTTTCCTTCCATTTTTATTTTTTGGAACAGTTTCAAAAGAATAGGTGTTAACTCTTTAAATGTTTGGTAGAATGCCCCTGGAAAACCATCTGGTCTTAGAGTCTTGTTTGTTGGGAGGTTTTTGATTACTGATTCCATTTCTTTACTGGTTATGGATCTGTTCAAATTTTTTATTTCCTCATGTTTCAGTTTTGGTAGTTTATATGTTTCTAGAAATGTGTCCGTTTCTTCCAATTTGTTGACATATAATTGCTCATAATATTCTCTTTTTACTGTTCTGAAAATGGCTTAATTTCGCCTTAATTTTTGAAGCACATCTTTACTCATCATAGAATTCTTGGTTTACATCATTTTCTTTGAGCCCTTTTTGACTATGTCATTCAATTGCCTTTTGGTCGCCATGATTTCAGATCTGACATCAGATATTCATCTTATTGGGGAATCACTTGTACATGATGAGTCACTCCTGTCTTGTTTCTTTCAAGTTTCTCTTTTTCCTAGACTTCTAGTATTTTGACTATGATGTACATTGATGGTGACTTCTTTGAATTTATTCTGTTTAAATCTGTTGAGCTTATTGCATGTGCAAACTCATGCTTTTCATCAGTGTAAGGTAGTTTTAACCATTGTTCCTCTGAATATTTGTCTTGCTCCTTTATTTTTCCATGCTTTTGCTGGTACTCTCGTTATGTATATTTTGGTGCACTTGAGGATCTAAGGTTCTGTTCATTTTTCTTCTTTCTGTTCCTCAAGCTATATAATCTCCATTGTCCTATATTTCTATATTCAAATTTGCTTATTTTTTTTACTACCAGCTCAAGTATTATGTTGAGCCAAGATAGTAAATTTTTCATAACAGTTATTATAGTTTTCAACTTGAGAACTTCTATTTGTTTTTGTAATTTCTTTCTTTTTAATCATATTGTCTATTTGGAAAGAAATAACTTTCTCAACTTTTTAATCCTTTATACATAGTTTTCTTGGTTTCTTTGCACATATTTATAGGAGCTGGTCTAAATTCTTTGCCTAGAAATTTTAATCTCTGGACTTTCTCACTGATAATTCTTACTGTCTATTTTTTCTACCAGGTATGAGACATGTTTTTCTGTTTCCTTGTGTATCTCACAATAATTTTTGTTAAAAACTGGACTCTTCAAAGAATATATATTAACAAATCTGGAAATCAGATTCTCCACTTCCTTTCCAGAATTTTTTGTTTATATTATTTCTATTTGTCTGCTTAGTGACTTCCTTGAAATAATGCTGTAAAGTCTGTGTTCATATGTGGCCAAGTGATATCTCTGCTGACTTAGCTTAGTATTTGTATAATGATTAGATACAGATTCATTTTAATTCTTTGAAACAATAAATCTACCAACCCTTGCAGCAGAGATCTGTGTATGTGTTGGGGGATATTTTCAACACTTCGACAGTTTACAATCCTGCTGTAATATTCATTTTTTCCTTTTGAAGATTAATAGATGAGAGATTATGATATTCTGAGATCTTTTTTGGACATATGCATAGTTCTGTACTTCAGTGTGGCCTTCTAGATCTTGGAAATATGGCAGAAACTTTCAAAGGCCCCTATAGACATTTCATTCTCCAGACCTTTTCTTTCTTTCTTTCTTTCTTTCTTTCTTTCTTTCTTTCTTTCTTTCTTTCTTTCTGTTAACCTCTTATATTCCACCTGTTTTCACCAACTCAGGCATCTACATTGTGAAACAATTGTCTCTAATATTATTTCAACAATTACTCTGAATATAAGGGTTTTGTCTGATTGTTTGTTTTACTGAGTGAGCTCTGAGTCAACTCAAATAAAGACAAACTCTAAGCATAAGGCTTTTCTAAGGAGCTGCCATATATGTCAAATAATGAACATTTTTCTGGGTTGGCACTTTTTGGAGAACTCCAGACACATTGTGTTCCCTCTAGGCTAAGGAAAATACTAGTTGCTAGGCTGCTGGTATTCACAGATAAAAGACTATTAATCTTCAAGCCTACTATGGAGCTGGGGAGAGGGTAATGGACATAGGACAAGTTAAAATACCACCAAGCTTTGTTATTTCTGAGGGTCAGCTATTTTCCTTGCATAAACACTCCTTAAATTATAAGAGTGATTAATTTCCAGAATTTTAATAGTTGATGCATACAATGATTGACAGTGTTCTTGTTACTTTTATGGAGAGGCAGATTTTTTGGAGATACTTATTCCATCAGTCTGAAAGCATGTCTCAAATGTTTTTTATACTTTAACAAAATCCTACAACTAATATATCCTTCAGCTCAGTTTTAGATACCAATGCTATGTTTTCTGTATGATTACTGAAATATATATGTTGTTTCACTTTTAAGGCAATTTATTCCATTTTTTAGACCATAATGACATCTCTTATAGTAAAGTCAGACAGCCAGGACATAAATCACTGGTATTTCCTGGATTCCATGCTGAAACTCAAAGATATCAACAATGCTTCATTAGTTTGAATATTTCAATTCTTCTACAAGGAAGGCTGCTAATGTTAAACAACTGTATTAGAATGACAAATAAATTTTTGAGTATCCCAAAGTAGAAAGCACTGCCTTTTAAAGATGGAATCGTGAAAATAAAATGAGAGCCATATTTCTCTGCCAAAGATAATAGCATCAAAGGAAAATGCATGTATGTGTTTTTGTGGAAGGAAGAAACAAAAGAGGACACACTGAGAGCTGAGGACATCCTGTACCCCATCAGGGTGTAGGCTTGGTGCCAGAAAAGCCAATTTCATCACTTGTAGCAACTGTGTACCACATATATCACATGGATTGTTTCTCACTGGCTTGTGTCACATCCATCTCAGAAAAACTCTCAATATTTAACCAGAGAGACAATAACCATTTTATCAATTCTCTCTCCTAATTACTTTCACCCTTAATAAATGGTACAGAAAAATGTCCTAAGGCTATAAGTCTATAAGCACTAGATGCTGTAGTAATTCTGTATAATCTAATGTACTGGGCAGTGACTGCATTAAGAAATTGGAAACAGATTAGGGCACAAATTGAGGGCTTTATATCCATGTCTATCTGCATAATTATCAAATATTCCACTCATGAACTTCAAGGGACTTCTAGGAATAAAGACACTGAAGCAATGCCTCATATCTTTAGGAATTTATTTGCTTTGGAATAAGTATAATATGATGGTTAAAGCAGAGGATGAAGAGAGCCAATACAAAAGGTACTTTTCTTCCTATATTGCTATTAGCAAATTAGCATTATTTTTTATATCTTATGCTGATATCTAGAAGAATAAGAGCAGTTTGGGTATAGAGTAAATTTTTGTTTAATGTAACTGACTTTAATGTAGTAAAAATTGAACCAATATGATGCTAAAATACAGGAGAAAAATTAGGATTGTTCAACATTTAGTAAGTACCTGTCATGTAAAAGATGAAGGAATGTGGCATGATTCTTATCTTTGGGAAATTTAGAGAGTAATAGTACATATGAATCGGTGCCACTCCCGGACAGTCCTAAATTTGAGGACACTCCATGGCTATAATGGTCATATGCCCAACAACTTGGTCATTACTTTATCATTCCTCCCTGAATCTTCACATGAGATTTGCTACCTTTCCAGTTGTTTATTGTCTAAGGATTATCATAAACTACTTTAAAATAAACAAATAAATATGAGTCTTTAACAATATCAACAAAAGTAAAGAATAAAAAATAAAATTATTGAATTGATTGATTTTGGATAATTGATAAAGCAATTTCAGTAAATTCATGAAAGTAGTTATTAGAGTATATTAAAAGATAAACTGAAACATATTAAAATTTTAAGAGTTTATTTGAGCAAAAACTATTCAATCAGGCAGCATCCAGTCTAGCAAATAGAAAGGAGCTCCAAGGATCTATACAAAATGAAAGTTTTCTGTAGGCAGAAGGGAGAGGGAACAAGGAAATTATACCGGCAAAAAAAAGAGGGTTGGTTGTTGTAAAGTTACTTTTCTTTAGGAGATGATAAGGCCTATCAGGCATATTATCAAGCTGGTGTTGGTCTGGTGATTACTGAGTGACAGGTTTAAGATTCCTTTTTAGACCTGAAATTGTACAGAGGTCTTGGTTTGGTGATACAACTCCATTTGAGGCCTCTTGTCTTCTTTTTTAAAAATTACAGGTGGTTAAAAAGGAAGTGATTTTTTTAAATTATAGACAGCATAAAACATGATTATTTCAGAAAGTTTGACTAAATGGAAAGATAAATAATATGACAATTTGAAAAAATGGGTTAATGAAACACAACCCAGGCAGTCCAAGTTGTGTAGAACATAGAAATGTGCCAGACACAAAATAAGCCTTCAAGAAATGGTTAAAATATTTGTTATGATGATGTTTTAAAAGACAAGAAATCATTTATGTTGTTTCATTATAGAGAATTAGGTCAATAGGTGGTAGTCATTTAAAAGCATACTGGATCTATTCCAGTATGAACTTGAACAATTTACTCAAAAACACTATGTGGCATTGCAGGAATAATGTTGGTTTAAGAAGGGAATGAGATGGGGGTTGTCATGACACAACATCTTACTAACTGCACTATCATGTTAGGTGGGTAATGCAAACTTTTGAGCACTTTGTGCAATTTGTCATTTGTGAAATAAAGATTGTTTAGAAAATCAGTTATTATAACCCATGTAAAATCTCCTAGCAAACTTACTGGCACATAATGAGCAATTGATAAATGTAGGCAATTGATACTTTGTAGAGAGATCTTCACTGAAAGTGCCCAAGTTGAGATGAGTTGTTGGGGATGTTAGAGAAGAGGTGAAAATGGATGACTTAAACGTGTGCTTCAGGCTTTAGTATCTTAATACCCTTTGATGAAGTGTCCAGCATCCTTAAGGTTTTTACACTGGCAAAGACTAGTATTAGTTATGGATTCTGAATGCTTGCTCTTTTCAAGTCATCTCTATACTCTATGAAAAGATACTATTTACAGCAGATGCAGCTTCTGTCAGCAAAAAATATAGTAGCTGAAATGATGCAGGCAGGCTGGGTCCAAGGATTTGAAGGGGAGTCCTGCAGGATGAGCCAAGAGTGCCCCTGGCTTCACGCAGAATAAAAATTAAATGCAAGCTGGAGAAAGTTAAAGCAGTGTTTATTGAATAGCGTGAATGACAGAGTATAGCAGATAGAGTGGGAAACTCAGAAAGGAAAGGAGAATGAGTCTCCTAGATGCTTGGGTTTAGGGGTTAATATAGGAAAGGGTCTAGGGTATGTTTTCCTTCAGGAATCCTGAGTAGGGACCAATCAAAGGTGAGTGTCGGGTGAACAATAGATGTTATTCTATAAGTCACTGAAGGTAAGGAGTATTGATGCCAATTTTAGCTGAGTTTTGTTCAAAACTGGAAGATGTTTGTGATCTAACTCTCAGATGTTATCAGGTATTTGGAGCCTAGGACAAAACTCAGGGAATGATTAACTTTCTTGATTCCCTCTTGAAGTGGGAACATAGCTTCTTTGGCTTATCAGAAATGGGGCCTAGAAGAAAATCAGCAGAGATGGAGCCTTTCTAAAGTGAAGACTCTGGCTTTCCTATCTCATAATTATGAGCAAAAGTAAAGTCAGCTTACTAGAAAGGACATTTTTACTGAACTCAAACTGCCCCTTTCCTTTTATTTGGACACAGGCTTTTAGAATTCATTGTAGAAAAATGTCCCCAGTTGTACATTATTTTTAAAATGCATATTCCCTTTCTTGAAAAATGGGAGTCATTTCATGTTATATAATTATTTCCAAAGCTTATTGGTTTATCTTATTATCTGAGCCATTCATTAGTTTGGAAAAAAAAAGTTTATTAAATTAAGAATTTGGGGCAGGAAAATATTTTTAAAATGAGCAGGCTTGAAAAGTGCTTGTTTTATTCCTATTTTCCTCCAACTATATATATATATATATACACATATATATATATATGTATATATATATATATATGTGTATACACACACACACACACACACACACACACATACAAAACTGGTAAATTTACTGTTAAAGTTTTATGCAGCTTTTCAAAATTTGCAAGTCAGAAAGCTGGATGGTTATGATAATCCTTAGGTATTTGATGGGCTCTAGGTACTTTTGTTATTGAGTGTAATAAGATATCTTTATCCCCAGGATGAGGTCTCATGTTAAATGGCTTTGAAGCATTGTCAACTGTTTGGAGATTTTTGAAATATTGTCTGAAAAGTAGATTTAGAGCTTTCATCTGGTAAACTGAAATATGAAATCACATTTAGTGTTCAGGAAAAGGTTTAATAAATGCAAATATCTCACAGTAGTGGGTCATTCTAAAAATGCACTGCCCTTCTGTGCTTGAATCCCTCTGCAGGAGCAGCTTTTAGCTTTTGGGCTTTGATTCTTACTTTCAACCATGGAAGCTACAGCCTACAACCACTTGCTATTTGTGGCGTCGAGTTTCCAGTCACTAGTTAGGGATGGATATTACATAAGGCGATAATACAGACTGAGAAAAGAAGAGGGCTCAGGACAAAGAATCACCAGCACTTAGATGTTTGGTGAGGGAAAAGACAGAAATGAAATGCCTAGAGGATGCAGGCAACAGGAAGAGGTTTTTAATAAGGTAAAACTAAGCAGGTCTGTCAAATGCTCATGGAAAGTTATATATTTAAATACATATTTTAAAATTATATAATTTTTAAAAATTTTATAAAATTATATACAAATTTTTAAATAACATTTGTATATATATATATATACATATATATATATATATATATATATATATATAATTTTTAAATATAGAAATTCAGGGTGCTTTTTGTAGTGCTGGACATTGGAACCTGATTTGGAATTAGGAGTAAAGCTTGAAAGATGGTTCAGGAAGTAAAGGAACCTTGTTAGGTAACAGTATTTTCCAAGACATTTGACTGGAATATCCAATAGAAATAAGACTGGAAAGATAACAGAGTTTAAATCTTTTTTTTTTTTCAACGTTTATTTATTTTTGGGACAGAGAGAGACAGAGCATGAACGGGGGAGGGGCAGAGAAAGAGGGAGACACAGAATCAGAAACAGGCTCCAGGCTCTGAGCCATCAGCCCAGAGCCCGACGTGGGGCTCGAACTCCCAGACCGCGAGATCGTGACCTGGCTGAAGTCGGACGCTTAACCGACTGCGCCACCCAGGTGCCCCAGGATAACAGAGTTTAAAGGGAGTTTTTGTTGTTGTTGTTTGTTTGTTTGTTTATTCGTTTTGTTTTGGAAGTGATTATGGAGAAGACAAGATCATAAGTCTATAGTCAATGGAGCAAGGTTCCCGAGAAAATGGAAAGAGAAGAAATATTGATGTCACACTAAGGAGGTAGTTATTGAGAAGCGGAGGGGAGCTTCTTTCATCTTAAAATTACAGAAGAGGGAGAAGATTTGTACAAATGGAGACAGACTCGGGATTAGAAGCAGGGAGTTGAGGAAGAAGCTAATCTGTTGGCTTTGTTTCCTCTGTGAGCTATGAAGTGAGGATGATGTATTGAAACTAGGGAGTAGAGGAGAGTGTGGAGATCTGAGGAGAGTAGCAAAGTTATTAGATAGTTGGTAGGGACTATGAAAGATCTATATGTCTAGAAAAACATAGCAAGGTGGCCTGGCAGCCTTGAGGACTCCCTTATGGTTAGTGATCATGAATTTATAGTGAAAACAGTCTGTCCATTGTAATTTCTCCACCAACACTGAATTTGGGATTGTGAGATGAGCTGTGGGGGGTGGGACATAAGTGTCCAAGAATTAAGGATGTTTGCAAGAGAGTGACAGTGGTTATGGATCATGAATGAATGAGGAATAAGGAAGGACATAAAGCCAGGAACAGGCTGAATGATTCAGTGTAACTAGGGCAAGGCCTTATGAATTCCAATAATTTTTTTTCATAAAGGATTAGACACTATGGCCAATGAGAGGGTTATGGAAGTTGTTGATTGCAGGAATGGAGTCAGAATGTAATAATTTTTGAATGAAGTACGGTGGACAAGAATGTCATTAAAGATAAGTAGACAAAATTGTTGGTATTGATGGCTTTAGAAAATCCCATGCCCCTATGATAATGGAAAAGGATGATAAGGAAGACATTAAGGAACATACTATTGGAAAGAAAATTAATATGGAATTGTATTAAAAAGAGGGGAAGGTGGTATAACTGGATAGTATCCGCCTTGAAGGAGAAATGGAGAATTTTGTAGACTTATTTTTAATATAGAATATAATTTTCTAGAAGCCATATTTGGGAGTGAACAAGGCACTGATCTCACCTCCTGGTCATGACATATATGAAATAAATGGGTACATTTGAAACTTGAAAGGCAAATTTATACATTGCTAGTTCTAAAAGGAGGATTGCTGATTTCAGGTGGTCATCAATGTGAGGTAGATAAATGCAGAGCTACTCACATAAAAAAGTCTCTCTCACTGTACCCCTCTCTAAGTATTGTGACAATTATATTTATCATGTGTTGGGTGCTTATTGTTGTACACCAGACATATTGTAGACATTATTTTATTGCTATAGTAGCATTTGCAGGTGGTTATTTTTATTCTATAATTCTTTTTTTTTCCATTTTTTTTATTCATTATTGAGAGAGACAGAGACAGCACATATGGAGGAGGGGCAGAGAAAGGGAGAGAGAGAGAATCCCAAGCAGGCTCTGCACTGTCAGCACAGAACCTGACACGGGGCTCAAACTCATTAAACCATGAGATCATGACCTGAGCTGAAACCAAGAGTCAGACACTTAACCAACTGATACACCAAAGCACCTCTATTTTTATTTCGTATTTACAGAGAAGGAAAACTAAAGTTCAGAGAGTTTAGGTAGTTTCCTTAAAGTCAACCACCAAGTTAATATTATTGTTGCAGTTCCAAATTAGGGTTATTGAACATAATTCAATCTCAAATCAACTTAATCCTTGTAAGTCTCAGTGTCCTTACCTTTAAAATTGGAACAATGTTAACGCCTACCTCAGAGGGTAAGCTAATCATGTAAATACTTAGAACTCTGAGAAATATGCATTAGTGACTCTATATTAGGAAAAATATAAAGTACTTCTATACATTTTTCTGTTTGTACTTGGTTATGTAGTTGCAGGCTACTGCTCCCATTTTGCCAATATAAAATACAATGCATGCTTTAGAGGAGATTCTTTTTTAAAAAGGTAAAATTGCATATATTGAAGGTGTACACTGTGATATTTTGATATACATATACACTGTGAACTGATGACTACAGTCAAGCTAATTAACATACCCATCACTTCACTTAGTTGCCTTTCTTTTGTTGTTGTTGGTGTGCGATCAAAACACTTAAGATCTACTCTGCTATTTGCATCATTGATGAACCTGGAAGATATGCTAAGTAAAATAAACCAGATACAGAAAGACAGATACTGCATGTTTTAGCTTATGTGTGAAATCAAAAGTAGTCTAACTCAAACTCATAAAAGCAGAGAGTACAATGGTGGTGGCCAGGAGCTGGGCAGTAGAGGAATGGGGGAGATGTTGGTCAAGGGTACAAAGTTTCAGTTATGAGGATAAATATGTTCTGGAATTCTAATGTGCAGCAATGTGACTATGGTTAATAATGCTCCATTGTATACTTAGATTCCTTATTTCTGATGATTAGGAAGATGGTCTTAAAACAATAAGTCTAGAGAAAGGGAACATTAACACTTTACACTCAAATTTATCTTAAAAGTTTATTGGAAAGCACCATGTTAAACTGATGATCTTTTTAGGATGGACGATTCTTACCCCCATTAAAACCTGAAATTTGACGCTTCCTCATGAATAAAAATAACTCAACCATCTGTGCAAACTAAGAAAAAAATTGACCATCATTAATGGCATGCTTGCATCTGCTACATTTGTGAGTGTGAAGGTAGTAGGACAAGAGCAAAAATGGGTGGACCTGGCTGACA
This sequence comes from Lynx canadensis, assembly GCF_007474595.2. Classification (NCBI taxonomy): domain Eukaryota; kingdom Metazoa; phylum Chordata; class Mammalia; order Carnivora; family Felidae; genus Lynx; species Lynx canadensis. The sequence continues at coordinate 102,069,713 of NC_044304.2, forward strand.
ATGATTAAGTAAAGTGCTGGCATAATGGAGTATGATGGAGTATGCCCATGGTGAATCACTATGCCTGAATAGGCTTTCATATTACGGACGAGGACAATGTACATTTTAACATGGATGAGAGCTGACTGCTTTTGAGGAAAAGGGGAACACGCCTCACATGACTCTGTTAAAGTGACTGCTAGCCTACGAGGGCATGGTAACTCGATTTCATTTGATAAAAATAAGTAATGTCAAATGGAGCAATTATTTTCTGCTAATATGGATCCTGTTGCTTGAAATTTAATTAAGGTTTCTTTGGAAGCTATACAGTGGTGCTTGAACCATGGAATCTTCTCCATATTTCCGATATAGTTTTTATGAGCCTTTAGGTAGCAGTGAGCTGAGGTCATGTTAACAGAGGTATGCATGTCCTATTTAATCTTATATGACACTTGTTATTTTATTACTGTTTCATCTACTTTGGTGTAAGCCTGTGATACAGCAGCTTTATCTTCACGTGTTAAAAATGTCCTGCCATTGTTATACTCGACAGGCTGGCTGTCATAAAGTCAAAGCTCTCAGTGTTCTAGGAAATGGAAAAATATAACAAAATGTCCACAATCCTAAGAAAATTGTTTAAAACTTACTTAGTGGCTGAGAATTGGAAACTTCATAGGGAAGATAGTACCCCAGAGTGGAGAAACCTCCTGTCCCCTGCCTCCACCCATCCTCTTCTACCCACCAATGAAGAGAAAGTGAATCAGAAGGGCCAGAGGGGGTCACATGGTCCCCAGAAGCAGTGTGGCTATGGCTGCTCCAGGAGAATCTTCTTAAGGAGCTGAGACACATTCTTGAAAGCTGTTTAGAACCAAGACAGCATTCTCTGTGCCTTCAACAAATATGTGTTTTGACTTCCTAATACACGTTTTCTCTACCTCTTTCATAGTAGGAAAAAAATAAATGAATAAAAGACACCCAACCCGAGTTCTTTCACTGTCTTTTTCTTCCTGTCTGTCAGGTTTTGGGAAAACTAAAATGAAAAAAAAGTTGCCTGCTTCATTTTCTATGATGGACTCAACCTAAAAGAGAGAAGCAAAGGTGGCAAATCCTACTTGTGGTGAAAGTCTGATGAAGAAAGAGTTGATTATAAATTTATTTAGTGGTCTAAACACCAAAAGTTACATATCAAGGTGTTGAAAATGAAAATACCATGCTCCTTTAGCAGCAATTATACGAGTTGACACAACATTTAAAATTACAGCTTAGAGGGGTGCTTGGGTGGCTCATTCTATTAAGGGCCGACTTCTGCTCATGTCATGATCTCACAGTTCATGAGTTAGAGGCCTGTGTCAGTTGAGCTCTGTGCTGACAGCTTGGAGCCTGGAGCCTGCTTTGGATTCTTTGTTTCCCTCTCTGTCTGCCCCTCCCCCTTTGTGCTGTGCACGTGTGCGTGCTCTCTCTCTCTCTCTCTCTCTTTCTCTCAGAAATAATAAACATTAAAAAAAATTAAAACTAAAGCTTTGGGTACAGAGACTGACAACTGTGTATTTATGGGAAAAGGCTGAGAAAATGAGAAATTAGAACTGTCCTGGGAAATAACAGTCATTTTGCTTATTCTACATATAAAGATCTAAAGTTCTAAAAATAATTAAGCTTATCTTTCTTTCTTTACCTTTTAGCAGTCAATGAACATCTTTCTGAAGTTGATTTTTTGACTACCTTCTTTTCAAAGATTTTATACCAGAAACTATGGCATATACTGTAGATGTTAGGTTCTTCTTTTTAGATGATGTGATACAGATATAATTATTGGAAATGCAAGAATAAAGGACATTTTACCCTCTCTTTTACACATTATTTGTGATCATGTCTTCAAAAGCCACAGATAGATCAATGTGTTAAAGAGGCAGGCAGTAGGGGAAAAAAAGATAAATAAACAAAATTCCATCTAAAGAGAACCACACATTCTTTGCTTCAGTCAGTAGATTTTCTCTATTATAAAATCATACTTTTCAGAAGACACTTGTCATAAGTGACCTCATGAGTAGAGTCTCACATAAAAATATCACACAAATTCTCATTAAGGGAAGTGACAGAATTTATGGATTGGTTATTAAAAAATATAAAATATCAGAGTTTGTTATAAAGTAATTGAGATTGCTCAAGAAAACATAAAATCATTATTATTGAGAAACATTGATTTGGAGATGTTTACAGGTATCTTTTAAAAAGGAACATAAATCATAACAATAGAATAGCTGGTCAATAGAATCTAAAATTGTAATTTTAGGTAAAGGAAATTAGATTAAGAAAAGAGTGCTGAAGTGTGTGTGTATGCATGTCAGAAATTACAGTAAACCTATAAACATAAGAGGAGGTGAGTGATCAAAATGGTAAAAGCATTACTTGTTCTTATTTCCCTGTCACTGCCCTTTTGTAAAACCTGACACCAATATCTTATTGGATCTATTATGTTATTAAGAAGGAAATTATTTAAGGTGAGAAAGCATTTGAAATAGTGATTTTATTTTCTTGAATTATAGATAAAGACATCAAACATGAAGCCCTTCACCATCGTTACCTAAATTCTTATTTTCATTGAAGTACTGGTGATTTTTTCAAGTTTTTATTTAATTCCAGTTAGTTAACAGTGTAATATTAGCTTCAGGTGTACAATATAGTGATTCAATACTTACGTACTACACCCACTGCTCATCACAAGTGCCCTCCTTTTTGTTTTTTAAATTTTTTTAATGTTTATTTATTTTAGAGAGAGAGAGAGAGTGAGGGTGGTGCAGAGAGAGAGAGGGAGACAAAGATTCCAAAGCAGGCTCCCGGTTCTCAGCTGTCAGCACAGAGCCCAATGCGGGGCCAAACTTATGAACCGTGAGATCATGACCTGAGCCGAAGTCGGACACCTGAGTGAGCCACTCAGTCTCCCCTCACAAGTGCCCTCCTTAATCCCTGTCACCTATTTCACTCATGCCTCCAACCTACCTCCCCTCTGGTAACCATCAGTTTGTTCTCTATAGTTAAGTCTATTTCTTGAGTTGCCTGTCTCTCTCTCTCTCTCTCTCTCTCTCTCTCTCTCTCTTTCCCTCTCTCTCTCTCCATCTCCCTTTGCTTATTTCTTAAATTCCACATATGAGTGAAATCATATGGTATTTGTCTTTCTCTAACTTATTTTGCTTAGCATAATGCTTTCTAGTTTCATCTACATCGTTGCAAATGCAAGATTTCATTCTTTTTATGGACATTGCATATATATGCCACATCTTCTTTATCCATTCATCAGTTGACATTTGGCCTGTTTCCATAATTTGGCTATTATAGACAATGCTGCTATAAACATCAGGGTGCATGTATTCCTTCAAATTAGTATTTTTGTATTTGGGAGTAAATACCTAGTAGTATAATTTCTGGATCATAGGGTATTTCTATTTTTAACTTTTTGAGGAAACCCCATTATGTTTTCTAGAGTGGCTGCACCAGTTTGCATTCCCATGAAGTATTGATGATTTTAAATGCCTACTCATTTACTGTTTTGTGCAAACAGCACAAGTCATAACAATTACTTACTTTAAAATTACCTGCTTACTCTATGATAAACATGTTTTTGAAAACTCTACATGAATTTACTCATTTCATTCTCTCAACAACTCTGTAATTTAGACATTATTGTTATACCCAGCTTACAGATGTAGAATATGATGCTTAGAAATGCTGAGTTTTTTTGTCTGAGGCTTCATAGCATTTCAGGTGTGAGATTCCATCCAGAGCTTATGTTTTTAATCACCATAATATTTGTTCTTCTGAATGTGATGGACACTGGAGAATCCTTCTGTTGTTTGTGTCCTTGTGATGATTAGAACTTTCCCTTCACTACAGTTGGATCGTGGCTGGGAACCAAGTCAAACTATTGATTTTATAGGAAGGGTTCACATTTCATCTGGCACTTTCTTCTTGCTTTTTCCAACAGCAGCTGTTGAGGGCTCCAACAGACAGTCTTTAAAGGCTTCTGTTTTGACAATCAAAGAAATGATATAGAGAGCTTTATCCTCTGTCACCAAGTACTGCACGTGGGAAGAAATCCTTATTCCACTCTGTGAAAATATGGTAATATTTCCTCCACAGGGCTAATGAATTAGCTTATTAATTTTACTCCTGCCCTGTGCCTTCACTTTTCCAATGGCTCTCAGAGTCATTTAAGGTGTTTGGGTAAATCCCATGTATTTTGCTTTTGTCTGGTAGCAAACATTCTGGAACATTTTGGTGTGTTCTTGCACTGTATCTCTTCCCCAACTATGACACATGAAACTTTACCACAAACAGGAAAGGTCATTCTTTCCATGACTACATTTTTCTTGGCAGCCCTATCAACATCCATCTCACATATCCTAACAGTGTGTCAGTTTCTTAAATTTAGTCAATGATCTTTAGGGATTCTCTGTCATATTTTCATTCAACACTAACTTCTAGGGAGGCTGATTTGGACAGTGGAGGTTTCCAGTGGTTTCTGATTTACAGAAACATGTGATGTTTCTTATGAGGGATGAGTTTGTCACAACTAAATCTACTAAAACACCATGGTGTTACGTTGCCACCATCCTTATCATTGACCTTCATATTTCAACATAAATAAGAGACACGATAATAGTTTCCCCTATTGAAGAGAAACAGTCAATTTAATGTTTTATCATATTCCATTTAAATTTGAACTCAGCAAGTCAATAATGCAAAATTAAAATATATCTATAAACCTAATTGAAATTTGCACTTATATTCAGGATTTTGGAGTTTCCTTAAAACACTGCTATTTTTCTTTATATATGATTTACTTATAACATATTTGTTGTACATAAACTAGAAAATTTTAATGTTTATTTATTTCTGAGACAGAGAGAGACAGAGCATGAGTCAGGGAGGGGCAGAGAGAGAGAGGGAGACACAGAATCTGAAGCAGGCTTCAGGCTCTGAGCTTTCAGCACAGACCCCAATGCGGGGCTGGAACTCACAAACTGTGAGATCATGACCTGAGCCAAAGTCATTCGCTCAACCAACTGAGCCACCCAGGCACCCCAAACTAGAAAATTTTAAATGCTTGAGCCATAGACTGTATAAAACCTGGAAAAATCTTTGTATATCTTTCTATATACATATAGTTTTATAAACACAGACCCATACTTATATGTCCTTTGTGTGTGTGTGTCCTGTGTGTGTGCGTGTGTGTGTGTGTGTGTGTGTGTGTACACAGAGGTATATACTGATGTGGAAGCACATATACATTCGGTACCATAAAAAATTATGTTTCTTCTCTTTGTCTTTTTTTCCCCTCATTTAGGAATGAAAGCTCAATAATGCAGTCTTTAAGCAAATGATCAACTCAGTTTTCACTTTTGTAATTCAGTTTTGAGGCTTTTAACAGATGCGAAATATACATGAATTGGAGTAACTTTATAATTAAATAAATTGCGACGCATGTAATCTATACAATAAGTCATGTTTTTCAGTCTGTGGTGCCCTTTCAATTCTCTGCATGAGATTTCTGTCTAAAAGGCACTAATAGAGACATTCTGATCTTGAAAAGAAAAGTGAGGAAAATCAACATCTAAAACTCAGAAAAGTCCTGGGTAGTAAAAGGTCTTTGTTCTGCGGAGTGTTCTCCCACAGAGGAACAGAATTTTCTTTTAGCTTTTACATTTAACTCCCAGGCTCTGAAATATAATAATCAAAGCTCTTTGCTACCTTATGTTGAAGCTCCTGTACATGAAATCTTTTTATTTAACAAGAAATGGAATTCTTGCCCCCAAATAATTTGATGAAAGCTTCTACATTTGCCAGTTAAAAATATCTTTTTTATTATGATGTTACAAGAAACTCCTGGTAGGCCACTGGGATAATTAGAGAAGACGGGAGGATATTTAATGAGTTTTCCAGGGTGCATTTGAGAATGCATCATATGTTATCACGTGTGCCTGATAATTTTATCTTTCTCTCTCTAGATGTCAAGGTACCCTGGTGTTGGAATGCCTAAATTAGAGATCCAAGACAATAATGAAACCTAGAAAAATCTAACCTTTTTCAAACAATTTTGTAAGGGGTATAAGGCTTCTTCCTCTATCAGCTGCTCTGGGCCTTATATTCTTCCTCACGGGCTGGTTAATATAAATAAGTTAATAGCTCAACTCAAGGAAACATGTGTTTTGCCTTTTTAGAGATTGAAAATGCCAGTGTCTGTTAGTAAAGAGAGAAGAAACATAAGTTAGTGCCCTTGCATATTGTTCTGTATTCCTCATGCACCTTGATGATCTGACCTTGCTTCTGTGAGCATGGGAACAGGAATTTCAAGCTAGATCTGTCAGGCTAGATTCCTCTCATATGGTTTCTCGAACAACTCAAAAGAAACTAAGTGATACTATCCAGCAAAGGCTTTGGCACAAAATCTGCTGGATGGGCTGTGGGTGGAGATGCTGAGCTAACTGCAAGAGCACTAGGAAAGTTAATGGCCAAGATCCGTGGTGGTCTGACCTACCACTAATAGGGAGAAGAGGAGGAGGGACTTTATTTTTTTAATTCTTAGCATCAAAAAATAGTGAGTACAAAAACAAAAGCACTGTAATCCAAGAAGCGGTCTGTCATAGGGCCTGAACTCTAAAGAAATTTAAATATATGCTTAGGATTTCAATCTAGGGATGATCCAAGCAGAATGGGAAAGGCTAACTGGAAGTGAGATGAAAAATGGGTACACACTACTGTGATTCCTTATAGCTCACGTGAGGGCCACTTGCCTCAGAGCAGCAACCCAGATAAAGAGGCAGCATAAATGTCCACAAGTTTTTAATAGCATGGGAATAAAACAAGCATTGCTCTCATGTAGGTGGCATTTCTAGAACTGGATGCTTCAGATCAAGGGTTAGCAAACTGTGGTCGACAGGCCAAATCTGGCAAACTGTTTGTGTAAATAAAGTTTTATTAGGACACAGTGCGACTCATTCTTTTTGTATTACTAGCTATGGTGATATGCAGAGTGCTGCTAATTTTCTCTGCCAGCTATAAAGACACAGCAGAGTAATAGTAGCAGAGAAGTTAGGGCCTGCAAAACCCAAATATTCAGTATCTGGTGCTTTCAGAAAATGTGTGCAGATGCTTGCTTTGGCAGCCATGTTAGACTCACATACTCTGAAGTGCCAAACAAATCAGAAGTAACCCCATCCTGTTTTGTATAGAGGCTGAACCAACAGTGGATAAGAGTTCCAATTCTCCATATCCTAACCAACACTTGCTACCATTTGGTTTTTGATAATAGCCATCCTTACAGTGTGAGATGATATCTCACTGTATTTTTTGTGTGCATTTTCTTGATGATTAATGCTTAGCAATTTTTTTCATATACTTTCATATACTTTTCATATACAAAGCCTTTTGCTTTGTTAAAATTCAGAGTATTTTGTTTATTTGCTATTGATTTGCAGGAGTTCTAGGTTGCCCTTTAGCTCTTAGTTGTTTCCTTTATTGTGCAAAAGCTTCTACTTTTGCTTTTGTTTTCATATTCAAGAAATTTTTTGCCAGGACCAATGTTAAGATGATGGTCTCCTATGTTTTTTTCAGAAATTTTGTAATTTCAGGTTTTATGTTTAGGTCTTTACTCCATTTTTGAGTTGATTTTTGCATATGATGTAAGAGTTCAGTTTCATTCTTTTGCATGTGGATATCCAGTTGTCCCAACACCATTTGTTGAAGAGACAATGCTTTCTCCATTGTATATTGTTTACATTCTTGTTGAAGATCAGTTGACTGTGGATTTATTTCTGGCCTCTCTCTGCTATTCCGTTGGTTTATGTGTTTGTGACTTTTTTCTGTTTGTTGTTTGTTTTTGTTTTTGTTTTTTGAGAAAGAGAGGAGAGAGAGAGTGAGAACATGTATGTGCGAGCAAGGGAGGGGCAGAGGGAGAGGGAGAGAGAAAATCTCAAGCAGGCTTCACGTTCAGTGCAGAACCCAATGCGGGGCTCGATTTCACGACCATGAGATCATGACCTGAGTCTAAATCAAGAGCCAGACATTTAAACTGCCTGAGCCCCCCAGGTGCTCCTATGTGTCTTTTTTTTTTTTATATTAGTACTATATTGTTTTAATTATAGTTTTGTAATATATCTCAAAATCAGGAAATGTGATGTCTCCAGCTTTGTCTTTCTTTCTCAAGGTTACTTTGGCAATTTGGGGTCTTTTCTCATTCCGTATAAATTTTAGGATTTTTTTTTCTATTTCTATAAAAATATCATTGCATTTTGATAGATTACATTGAATTTATAGGTCATTTTGGGTACTATGGATATTTCAACAATATTGAATCTTCTAATCTATGACCTTGGGATAGACTAAAATGAGCTTTCCATTTATTTGTGTCTTTAATTTGTTCATCAGTGTTTTGTAGTTCAGTGTACAGATCTCAAAGAGATATTTAAACTCCCATGTTCATTGAAGCATTATTAACAATGGTCAGGACATGGAAAAAATTTAAATATTCATTAATATATCATGGATTAAAAAATGTCACACACACATACAGTGGAACATTATTCTGTTATAAAAAAGAAAGAAATACTTCCATATGTGATAGCATTGTGACAATATTAGGACAATGAGGACATTATGCTTAGTGAAATAAGTCAGTCACAGGACAAATACTACCTGATTATACTTATTTGAAGAGTCTAAAATAGTCAGACTCACAGAAGTAGAGAGGGGAATACTGGTTGAAATGTACTTACATAATAGAAGAAACCAATCTGAAAGGCTACATACTGTATGACTCCAACTATAGGATGTTATGGAAAAGGCAAAACTATGCTGTTAGTAAAAAACATCATTGTTTGCCAGAGGGAAGAGGGAAGGGTCAGATGAATAGACAAGCAAAGCAGAGAGAATTTAGGCCAGTGAGACTATTCTCTGTTATACTGTAATGGAGGTTATATGTCATTATCCATTTATTCAAACCCATAGAATGTACAACACCAAGAGTAGACCCTAACATAAATGATGGACATTATGGATAACAATGATGTGTCAATGTAGTAGGTTCATCAATTATAATATCAAACATTCCTTTCTATTGGGAGATGTTGATAGTGGGGAGACTATATATGTAGAGATAAGGGATATTTTGCTCAATTTTGCTGTCAACCTAAAAGTGCTCTAAAAATTAAAGTATTAAAACTTTTTTTTTAATTCAAGTATAATTAACATTCAGTGTTACATTAGTTTCAAGGAGACAATATAATGATTGAACAATTCTATACACTACTCAGTAGTCATCACAATAAATGTACTCTTAATCCCTTTCACTTATTCCCCCACCTCCCCTCTGGAAACCACCAATTTATTCCCTGTATTTAAGAGTCTGGTTTTTATTTGTCTCATTTCTTTCTTAATTTGTTTTGTTTTTTAAATTCCACATAAGACTGAAATCATATGGTATTTGTCTTTCTCTGATTGACTTATTTCTCTTAGCATCATAGTCTCTAGATCCATTCGTGTTATAAATGATAAGATTTCATTCCTTTTTATGGCCAAGTATTATTCATTGCATGTATTTCTTTTTCTCTTTATCCATTCATGTATTTATGAGCATGAATTGCTTCCATATCTTGGCCTTTGTAAATAATGCTGCAATAACATAAAGATATATATATGTATATATATATATATATATATATATATACACACACACACACACATACATATCTTTTATTTTTTATTTTTTATTTTTTTTCAACGTTTATTTATTTTTGGGACAGAGAGAGACAGAGCATGAACGGGCGAGGGGCAGAGAGAGAGGGGGACACAGAATCGGAAACAGGCTCCAGGCTCTGAGCCATCAGCCCAGAGCCCGACGCGGGGCTCGAACTCACGGACCGCGAGATTGTGACCTGGCTGAAGTCGGACGCTTAACCGACTGCGCCACCCAGGCGCCCCTACATATATATCTTTTAAAATTACTGTTTTCATTTTTCTGTTTTCACTTTGGGTAAATACCCAATAGTGGAATTACTGGATCATATGGTAAAGTCTATTAAAATAAGAAAAAGAAAATCTACAAAAACAAAGGATGCTGACATATAAATAAAATATTTAAAATTTGGACTATAAAAAAATAGAACATCTTTTTGTTGTGTAGACCACAGAGCCACAAGCTTGTGGAAAATACAGAAGCAAATACAAGGTATCAGAAGAAACAATATAAAATTTCATTAAGGACCCTTCTTTATTTTTATTTTTATTTTTTAAAGGTTATTTACTGTGAGAGAGACAGAGACTGCATGAGTGGGAGAGGGGCAGAGAGAGAGGGACAGAGAGGGAGAATCCCAAGTAGGCTCTTTGCTGTCAGTGCAGAGCCCGACGCGGAGCTTGAGCTCATGAACCTGTGAGATCGTGACCTGAGCAGAAACCAAGAGTCAGATGCTTAACCGACTGAGCCACTTAGGTGCCCCAAGCACCCTTCTTTAGACCAGGGTTTCTCCAGCTCTACAATTGCTATTTGGGTCTAGATAATTATTTATTGTGACAACCAGAAATGTGTCCATAAATTGATCAATATCCTCTGAAGGACAAAAATGTCCACAGTTCAAAACAACTGTTGTAGACCTTGCATTTTTAATATCTTTATCGAGATATAATTTATATACCATAAAATTGACCCATTTTTTTTTGTTTTTGTTTTTGATTTTTTTAAAGTAGGCTCCATGCTCAATGTGGGGCTTGAACTCATGATCCTGAGATCAAGACCTGGATGCTCCACTGACTGAACCATCCAGACACCCCTAAAATTGACCCATTTAAAATGTATAATTCAGGGGCGCCTGGGTGGCGCAGTCGGTTAAGCGTCCGACTTCAGCCAGGTCACGATCTCGCGGTCCGGGAGTTCGAGCCCCGCGTCGGGCTCTGGGCTGATGGCTCAGAGCCTGGAGCCTGTTTCCGATTCTGTGTCTCCCTCTCTCTCTGCCCCTCCCCCGTTCATGCTCTGTCTCTCTCTGTCCCAAAAATAAATAAACGTTGAAAAAAAAATTTAAAAAAAATAAAAAAATAAAATGTATAATTCAAAGTAAAGTTTTGTATTTACAGAGTTGTGCACCTGCACCACAATCGAGTTTTAAGATCATTTCATCACCCAAAATTACCCTTCCACCCCCACTGCCCCCACTGGCAGTCACTTCCTCATTCTTCTCAGCCTTAGATAACCACTATTGTACTTTCTGTAGATCCACGTTCTATAAATTTGCCTAGTCTGAACCATTTTTGAGAGGAAAGTCCAATTCTAAAAGAGACAACCGTGGTTATTAGTATTGAGACTTACCGCATATTTGGAAAGGATGCTTTTTGCAGAAAATGATCATATTAAAGAGTCAAATCAGAAGGAAAAGGTGCAGTCTGAAATAGAAAAAGCTTGAAAGTTTCCACAGATCTCAAAATCCCATGAAAATGCTCTGAAATCCCACTCCTCAGCTTCTATGTCACCCTCACGTATCGAATTAATCTCCCCTCTTTCTGGGTTAAAACTTTCAGAATGGAAAAATGCCACATATTTTACTTCTTTATTCTCTCTTTTATCCTCTCTTCTTTTCCAACAAACTACCAAGCCAGAAAACACTTATTTTTCTTTTACTTCTATCTTATAATTACCCCTGTCTTCCTGATTGAGGCTAATGGCAGGGCATCCATGGTACACAAAGGTGTTCTTTGTTTGTTTGTTTGTTTGTTTTTTCTATTTGCCAAAGAGAAAATTAGGTTGTGAATCTTCCAGGCCTAGGTTTTGATATCTCTAAAGAAAGAGAAATATATTTAGAAATCTCTCACGATTTAATAGCCTGGTTTGCAAGCCTATTGTATTGAGCGTGGTTCTACTTTGAGGGTCAGAAACTAATTATTAATTGCCTTTTGCTCTTTGCAACAAATCTTAATATCCTTCTGCATCCTCTCTCCTGTCCCAACCCCCTGCACTGCTCTAGCAGCTGATACTTTGCATTAATTAACCTGGCCTTCTGAACTCAGAGATGGTAAAGAGATAAGTGCATTTGTTTCCCACTCTCTTAACTCACCTCTTAAAAAGTAGCTACATTGTAAGCTCTTTTGTCTTACCTGTGTCCCAGAACCACTGTGTCCAGAAACTTCCTATCACAGCTGAAATAATTTGGTGCCCGCCTATAAGATATTTTCTGTCTATCCTGTGACAAGAGAAGGTCTTGAGGCACAAAGACCTGGGTGCTTGAACTAGGAAGCCATCAGCTTGTATAGTATTGTTTACCACAGCTACAAATAGCTTCTGGGGTGGGTTGAGAAGATATAGATTGGGCACTATAGCATTGGCTACCTCATGTGATACTTCAGTTAAACAATTTGTCATTTGTTCCTAAACAAACAAAGCACTGAACTATCCAAAAGAGAAAACAAAAACAAAAACAAAACAAAAAATAGGAAATACTTGGAAACACATAAGACATTTTGTAGCACAATCAAGTTGAGATTTATGGCAGTTTTATACCTGCTTCTAGTAGGTGCCTTTATTATAAGAACAAAATAATCCTGTTCTACATTGGGGTGTCCATCTCATCATCTTATGCGTGGATGTCTTGCCTTAGTGACCTGCCAAGTGTCCTAGTTCCTTGAGGACCATAGCAAGATTTTGTCCTGTCACTCTAATTTCCCAAGGACTACAACATTGAACCCAAGCCCAGAAGTTAATGTCCTGCTTGTCACATGCTCACTCAAAAGTTTTACCCTTTGTTGGCTCCCACGTAATAACTAACCTTAAACAAAGTAGAATGAGAGACCCACAACTTTTTAACAGACGTGGCTTTTAAATGTTATAGGATATGGTCTCTTTCTCTCTTTCTTTCATTATTCTTTACATATATCTAGATACATCTCTATACATGTATGTAGTTAAAGTGATCACTATTGTTTAAATGAGATATGTTTCTCCTTTTCCACAATGTGGGAGAATAGAGCAAGTTAATTTCCATTTCATTTTTTATACCTTTTAGCAAAAATTACACAATATGAAGGCCAAAGAGATTTATTGGGGGTGGGAGTGGAAGGCAATATTGGGAGGGTAAGGTAAAAATTTTCCAAGTGATAAAAATTTCCTAGTTCCATAATCACCCTCCCCAAACCCCTTGGCACCTTTATGTGTGTCTGGAAATTTCACACCACTCTAGGGGCACCTGAGGGACTCAGTCGGTTAAGCGTCCGACTTCGGCTCAGGTCATGATCTCACGGTTTGTGAGTTCAAGCCCTGCGTCAGGCTCTGTGCTGACAGCTCGGAGCCTGGAGCCTGCTTCTGATTCTGTGTCTCCCTCTCTCTCTGTCCCTACCCTGCTATCACTCTGTCTCTCTGTCTCTTTCAAAAGTAAACATTAAAAAAAATTAAAAAAAAAAAAGAAATATCACACCATGCCTATGTGTGAAATGGAGGGGTATAGACCACACTAATAAAGTGAAAGGAATTGAGGAAATCTGCACTAACTCTTGGTACACTTGAACATGATAAAATGGGGAATGAGAAAGATTGATGGTCAAGAGATCTGGGTTTTACTTTGTCACTAATCAGCTAGATAAATGGCAATTTCTTACCACCACAGGCATGAATTTCCTCTTTTATGAAATGAGAGGAGTTGTTAATATTTCTAAGGCCCCTTCCAGTTCTCTATAGCTCCGTTCAAGTCAGAAATTCTCATGGATGGTGTCTCATCCTTCATTTCCTCTCCTTTACCATCTTCCCACCACTTTAGAAGGGCTAGTTCACTGGCTGGGATTCCAGTTGGTATGAATAACAGAATACCTGATTAAAACAATGGCTGAAAGTAAGGGGTTTATTTCCAGCTGTAATAATAAGATCAGAAGTGGGTTGATCAGAGTTTATGCAGCTGCTTAACATATTCATCAAAGATGTGGGCCAATTTTTTTTCTCTTTCTTCACTCATTACCATCATTCTAATAGTGGAAGGTGATTCCTGTACTTCCATACTTCAAATATGTATTTCAGGCAGGAAGAAGGAGGCTGGAGAAAAATGAGGGCAGATGTCTGTCTGCTGAGGACAGAGACATAAGCCTCTATCTCATTGGCTGGATTTTGTTGCAGGGACCTATACACCTCTACAAGCTGTAGGGGCACACAGAATTCATTTTCTATCTCTCTAGTAAAGAAGCCAAGGGGGAAAAGGATCGAAAGGGTACTGTGAGTGAACTAAGCCACAGCACCTGCCAAGGTTGGTATTTTGGAAAAGAGAGCATTAATAGGAATTTTTTTGTCTGTGGGGCAGTGAGAAAAGTTTTGTATTTTACTCTGATCTTGTTCTAATCAGAGAAATTTTCCTAGCAGACAAACATATTGTACACATACACGAATTGTAGATATTTCATTAAATGAGAAATTGAATGTAAAGGATAATTTTATGTTGCCAGTACAAGTTTCAGGATTGGCTACGCTAAATCATAATGTTTATTTATTTATTTTTAATATGAAATTTATTGTCGAATTGGTTTCCATATGATATCCAATGCTCATCCCAACAGGTGCCCTCCTCAGTGCCAATCACCCACCCTCCCCTGCCTCCAACCCCCCATCAAGCCTCAGTTTATTCTCAGTTTTTAAGAGTCTCTTATGGTTTGGCTCTCTCCCCCTCTAACTTTTTTTTTTCCTTCCCCTCCCCCATGGTCTTCTGTTAAGTTTCTCAGGATCCACATAAGGGTGAAAACATATGGTATCTGCCTTTCTCTGTATGACTTATTTCACTTAGCATAACACTCTCTAGTTCCATCCACGTTGCTACAAAAGGCCATATTTCATTCTTTCTCATTGCCAAGTAGTATTCCATTATGTATATAAACCACATTTCTTTATCCATTCATCAGTTGATGGACATTTAGGCTCTTTCCATAATTTGGCTACTGTTGAAAGTGCTGCTATAAACATTGGGGTGTAAGTGCCCCTATGCATCAGCACTCCTGTATCCCTTGGGTAAATTCTAGTGGTGCTATTGCTGGGTCATAGGGTAGATCTATTTTTTTTAACGTTTATTCATTTTAGAGACAGAGAGAGACAAAGCATGAATGGGGGAAGGTCACAGAGAGAGGGAGACACAGAATCTGAAACAGGCTCCAGGCTCTGAGCTGTCAGCACAGAGCCCGATGCGGGGCTCGAACTCACGGACCGTGATATCATGACCTGAGCCAAAGTCGGTCGCCCAACCGACTGAGCCACCCAGGCGTCCCTCTATTTTTATTTTTTTGAGGAGGCTCCACACTGTTTTCCAAAATGGTTATACCAGTTTGCATTCTCACCAACAGTGCAGGATGGTTCCAGTTTCTCCACATCCTCTCCAGCATCTATAGTCTCCTGATTTGTTCATTTTAGCCACTCTGATACCACTGGTTAGGTGGTATCTAAGTGTGGTTTTGATTTCTATTTCCCTAATGAGGGGTGATGTTGACCATCTTTTCATATGCCTGTTGGCCATCTGGATGTCTTCTTTAGAGAAGTGTCTATTCATGTTTTCTGCCCATTTCTTCACTGGATTATTTGTTTTTCAAGTGTGGAGTTTGGTGAGTTCTTTGTAGATTTTGGATACTAGCCCTTGTCTGATATGTCATTTGCAAATATCTTTTCCCATTCCGTTGGTTGCCTTTTAGTTTTGTTGATTGTTTCCTTTGCAGTGCAGAAGTTTTTATCTTCATGATATCCCAATAGTTCATTTTTGCTTTTAATTCCCTTGCCTTTGGAGATGTCTCAAGTAAGAAATTGCTGTGGCTGAGGTCAGAGAGGTTTTTCTCCTGCTTTCTCTTCTAGGGTTTTGATAGTTTCCTGTGTCACATTAAGGTCCTTTATCCATTTTGAGTTTATTTTTGTGAACGGTGTACGAAAGTGGTCTAGTTTCATCCTTCTGCATGTTGCTGTCCAGTTCTCCCAGCACCATTTGTTAAAGAGACTGTCTTTTACCCATTGGATATTCTTTCCTGATTTGTCAAAGAATAGTTGGCCATACTTTTGTGGGTCCAATTCTGGAGTCTCTATTCTATTCCATTGGTCCATGTGTCTGTTTTTGTACCAATACCATGTTGTCTTGATGATTACAGATTTGTAGTAGAAGCTAAAGTCTGGGATTGTGATGCCTCCTGCTTTGGTCTTCTTCAATATTACTTTGGCTATACGGGGTCTTTTCTCGTTCCATACAAATTTTAGGACTGCTTGTTCTAGCTTCGAGAAGAATGCTGGTGCAATTTGATTGGGATTGCATTGAATGTGTAGATAGCTTTGGGTAGTGTTGACATTTTAACAATATTTTCTTCCAATCCATGAGCACAGAATGTTTTTTCCATTTCTTTATATTTTCTTCAATTTCCTTCATAAGCTTTATGTAGTTTTCAGCATACAGATCTTTTATATCCTTAGTTAGGTTTACTCGTAGGTATTTTATGCTTCTTGTTGCAATTGTGAATGGGATCAGTTTCTTTATTTGTCTTTCTGTTGCTTCATTATTTGCATATAAGAATGCAACTGTACATTGATTTTGTATCCTGCGACTTTGCTGAATTCATGTATCCATTCGAGCAGACTTTTGGTGGAGTCTATCGGATTTTCCATGTATAATATCATGTCATCTACAAAAAGTGAAAGCTTGACTTCATCTTTGCCAATTTTGATGCCTTTGATCTCCTTTTGTTGTCTGATTGCTGATGCTAGAACTTCCAACACTATGTTAAACAACAGCGGTGAGAGTGGACATCACTGTCGTGTTCCTGATCTCAGGGAGAAAGCTCTCAGTTTTTCCCCATTGAGGGTGATATTAGCTGTGGGCTTTTCATAAATGGCTTTTATTATGTTTATTTGTTCCTTCTATCCAGACTTTCTCAAGGGTTTTTATTAAGAAAGAATGCTGAATTTTGTCAAAAGCTTTTTCTGCATCGATTGACAGGATCATATGGTTCTTATCATTTCTTTTATTAATGTGATGTATCACATTGATTGATTTGTGAATGTTGAACCAGCCCTGCATCCCAGGAATGAATCCCACTTAATCATGGTGAATAATTCTTTTTATATGCTGTTGAATTCGATTTGCTAGTATCTTATTGAGAATTTTTGCATCCATATTCATAAGGGATATTGGCCTGTAGTTTTCTTTTTTTGCTGGGTCTCTGTCTGGTTTAGGAATCAAAGAAATGCTGGCTTCATAGAATGAGCCTGGAGGTTTTCCTTCACTTTCTATTTTTTGGAACAGCTTGAGAAGGATAGGTATTGTCTCTGCTTTAAATGTATGGTAGAATTCCTCAGGGAAGCCATCTGGTCCTGGATTATTTGTTGAGAGATTTTTGATAACTGATTCAATTTCTTCACTGGTTATGGGTTTGTTCAAGTTTTCTATGTCTTCCTGGTTGAGTTTTGGAAGTGTGTGGGTGCTTAGGAATTTGTCCATTTCTTCCAGGTAGTCCAGTTTGTTGGCATATAACTTTTCATAGTATTCCCTGATAAATGCTTATATTTCTGAGGGATTGGTTGTAATAATTCCACTTTTGTTGATGATTTTATCTATTTGGGTCCTCCCTCTTTTCTTTTTGAGAAGCCTGGCTAGAGCTTTATCAATTTTGTCTATTTTTTCAAAAAACCAACTCTTGGTTTCATTGATTTGCTCTACAGTTTTTTTTAGATTCTGTATTGTTTATTTCTGCTCTGATCTTTATCATTTCTCTTCTTCTTCTGGGTTTGGGGTGTCTTTGTTGTTCTGATTCTCTTTCCTTTAGGTGTGCTGTTAGATTTTGTATTTAGGATTTTTCCTGTTTCTTGAGATAAGCCTGGATTGCAATGTATTTTCCTCTCCGGACTGCCTTCGCTGCATCCCACAGCGTTTGGATTGTTTTCTTTTAGTTTTCATTTGTTTCCATATATTTTTAAATTTCTTCTCTAATTGCCTGGTTGACCCATTCCATCTTTAGTAGGGTGTTCTTTTTTTATTTATTTTTTTTTTTTATTTATTTTTTTTTTAAATTTTTTTTTTCAACGTTTATTTATTTTTGGGACAGAGAGAGACAGAGCATGAACGGGGGAGGGGCAGAGAGAGAGGGAGACACAGAATTGGAAACAGGCTCCAGGCTCCGAGCCATCAGCCCAGAGCCTGATGCGGGGCTCGAACTCCCGGACCGTGAGATCGTGACCTGGCTGAAGTCGGACGCTTAACCGACTGCGCCACCCAGGCGCCCCTAGTAGGGTGTTCTTTAACCTCCATGCTTTTGGAAGTTTTCTAGACTTTTTCCTGTGGTTGATTTCAAGTTTCATAGCATTGTAGTCTGAAAGTGTGCATGGTATGATCTCAATTCTTGTATACTTATGAAGGGCTGTTTTGTGACCCAGTATGTGATCTATTTTGAAGAATGTTCCATGTGCACTCGAGAAGAAAGTATATTCTGTGGCTTTGGGATGCAGAGTTCTAAATATATCTGTCAAGTCCATCTGATCCAATGTATCTTTCAGGGCCCTTGTTTCTTTATTGATCCTGTGTCTAGATGATCTATCCAATGTTGTAAGTGGAGTATTAAAGTCCCCTGCAATTACCACATTCTTATCAATAAGGTTGCTTATGTTTGTGAGTAATCGTTTTATATATTTGAGGACTCCTGTATTCGGCGCATAGACATTTATAATTGTTAGCTTTTCCTGATGGATAGACCCTGTGATTATTATAGAATGCCCTTCTTCATCTCTTGTTACAGCCTTTAATTTAAAGTCTAGTTTGTCTGATATAAGTATGGCTACTCCAGCTTTCTTTTGACTTCCAGTAGCATGATAGATAGTTCTCCATTCCCTCACTTTTAGTCTGAAGGTGTCCTCAGGTCTAAAATGAGTCTCTTGTAGACAGCAAATATATGGGTCTTGTTTTTTTTTTTTTTTTTAATTCATTCTGCTACCCTATGTCTTTTGATTACAGCATTTAGTCCATTTACAGTCAGTGTTACTATTGAAAGATATGGGTTTAGAGTCATTGTGATGTCTATAGATTTCATGCTTGTGGTGATGTCTCTGGTACTTTGTGGTCCTTGCAACATTTCACTCATAGAAATCCCTTTAGGATCTCTTGTAGGGCTGGTTTAGTGGTGATGAATTCCTTCAGCTTTTTTTTTTTTTGTTTAGGAAGACATTTATCTCTCCTTCTATTCGGAATGACAGACTTGCTGGATAAAGGATTCTCAGCTGCGTAGTTTTTCTATCACATTGATGTTTTCCTGCTATTCCTTTCTGGCCTGCCAAGTTTCAGCAGATAGGTCTGCCACTACTCTTATGGGTCTCCCTTTGTAAGTTAGAGCTTGTTTATCCCTAGCTGCTTTCAGAATTTTCTCTTTATCCTTGTATTTTGCCAGTTTCACTATGATATGTCGTGCAGAAGATCGATTCAAGTTACGTTTGAAGGGAGTTCTCTGTGCCTCTTGGATTTCAGTGACTGTTTCCTTCCTCAGATCAGGGAAGTCCTCAGCTATGATTTGTTCAAGTATACCTTCAGCCCCTTTCTCTCTCTCTTCCTCTTCTGAAATTCCTATTATACAGATATTGTTGTGCTTGATTGCCTCACTTAGTTCTCTAATTCTCCCCTCATACTCCTGGATTTTTTTTATCTCTCTTTTCTCAGCTTCCTCTTTTTCCATGATTTTATCTTCTCATTCCCCTATTCTCTCCTCTGCCTCTTCAATCTGAGCTGTGGTTGCCTCCATTTTATTTTGCACCTCATTTATAGCATTTTTTTCACTCCTCATGACTATTTCTTAGTCCCTTGATCTCTATAGCAATAGATTCTCTGCTGTCCTCTATACTTTTTTTCAAGCCCAGCGATTGATTTTATGACCATTATTCTAAATTCTTGTTCCATTATATTGCTTAAATCGTTTTTGATCAATTCGTTGTTTGTTGCTACTTCCTGGAGTTTCTTTTGAGGAGAATTCTTTTGTTTCATCATTTTGGGTAGTTTATGAGGTGGCTCCAAACTGCAGGGCACTTCCCCTGTGCTGTCCAGAGTCACTTGTGTTGGTGGGTGGGGCCGCAGTCAGACCTGATGTCTGCCCCCAGCCCACCACTGGGGCCACAGTCAGACTGGTGTGTACCTTATCTTCCCCTCTCCCAGGGGCAGGACTCACTGTGGAGTGGTGTGGCCCCTGCTGGGCTACTTGCACACTGCCAGGCTTGTGGTGCTGCTTCAGTGGGATCTGGTATATTAGCCAGGGTGGATCCGCAAGGTGCACAGGATTGGGAGGGGCAGGCTTAGCTCGCTTTGCCATCGGTGGTCCACTGCGGGAGGGGCCCTGTAGCAGAGGGAGGGAGGCAGGTCTGTCCGAGGGATGGATCCACAGAAGCACAGCATTGGGCATTTGCGTGGTGCAAGGAAGCTCAGTGATGGCAACTGGTTCCATTTGGCATTTCGGCTGGGTGATGGGAGAGGGAGATGGCACTGGCCAGCACCTTTGTTCCCCTCCGAGCTGTGCTCTGTCTGCCCCGGGCTCAACAACTCTTACTCCCACTGTCCTCTTGCCCTCCTGCTCTCCAAGCAGAGCTGTTGACTTATAACATTCCAGATGTTAAGTCCCGCTGGCTGTCAGAACTCACGGAGTCCAGACCCTCCGCTTTTGCAAGCCAGACTTCCAGGGCTCTGCCTTGCCAGGTGGGCTGCCCCCCCCCCACACTGCCCCTGGCTCCCCGCCACCAGTCCATGTAGCAGGCATCACTTCTCTGCCCTTCCTACCCTCTTCTGTGGGCCTCTTGTATATACTTGGCTCTGGAGAGTCCATTCTGCCAGTCATCTGGCAGTTTTCTGGGTTATTTAGGCAGATGTGGGTGGAATCTAAGTGATCAGCAGGACGAGGTGAGCCCAGTGTCCTCCTATGCTGCCATCTTCCTAATCCATCTAGAAAAGTCTTTAAAAACTGTTTACTTTAAAATATTTTTATCTAGGGGTGCCTGGGTGGCTCAGTCAGTTGAGTGTCTGACTTTGGCTAAGGTCATGATCTCTCACTTCATGAGTTTGAACCCCATGTTGGGCTCTGTGCTGACAGCTCAGAGCCTGGAACCTAAATCACAATGTTTAAAGGTATTTCTATGAAGATAACATTATCTCAGCAGATTGATAGAACTAACCAGTTCTAAAAGTTTTAATAATTATTTGGTACATACAAATAAAATAAAGAATAAATTGTAACTCTTCCTTCGTTATCAAACTTACTCAGATCTATTTAGAGATATAATATAGCATGTTATTATTATTATTAGTCAGACTTCATCTGTGAATGATGTGGTTTTTAAGTTATCAAAGTGGCTCTTTTATACCAGTTACAACAGTCAGCTCGAAGAGATGTTGGTATTTTGAGTTTAAGATAATTTACAAGTTTATAGAGTTATGTTTGCAATTTTATATCTAAGTATAATACTTTTTAGGTAGGTGGAGCAAGATCCTATATTAATGTTAAAACTCTGATTCGTAAAAATATTGGCTAAACCTAGCTATTGACATGAAAGGAAAAATATTTGAGTTTTTTTTAATAAGGCAGCTACCTCCTTTGTGTTTTATATCTTCTGCAGAGTTTGTGTCCTCTACAATGAAAGGATGATTTCTGTAAAGTATTTGGACATAGACACTGTTTTATTTTTCTCCAGGAAAATTCTTAGTCAATCTCCCAAATTCTGAGTAGGAAAAAAAGAAGCTGATTTTGGCTAATCTGAATATCTCCTCGATAGTAAAGGAATACTAGACAGTGAATGGAGATGAAGGAAATACAAATTATTAAAGGTAACTCAGTCACTTGGTTGGCCTCTTAAAAGTTATAAATATTTATATAAATAAAAGTAACATATTCTAAAGTACCCATGCTTTCATTAAAAAAATACAATAAAGACTAAAAAAATGAAAGTTCCACAAGCTGTGGTGTTTGCTAAAATGCGGCAACAAGTACAATGCCATAATTTCTAAAATAGGTGAAATCAATCAAGGAAGTGAAATGTGAAGTTTGACATTTTTAATAAATTACACTATTTACTTCAATGCAAGTGACATAATTGAGGTAAATTAAATAGAGGAAAGGAACAACTGAGCGTAGCTAAATTATGTTTTAGTCAGTGTTCAAAGTTTTCTTTAAAATGTATTCAGAATTTGTTGACTTCTGCAAGAACAGAAGTTGGATTCTTTATATTATAAAGTCTGTCACTCATTTCAAGCTAACGAATTATTATATTCTTTCATAAATCTATATTATCATGGCAATGACAGAGATTATATACTTTTAAATAAATAACATTAGCACTGATGAAAATAAATATGGTTATGGGCACAATCATCGTGAGAAAAATTACTACAGGCTGAAATCCTGAGACTACAGTGTGTATAACACAGTTTCTCCAATGTTTATATTTTCCTAAAATTTTTTTCAAGGCATTACTACTGACATTATTTTAGTCAAGGATATTAAAAGGTAGAGAAGAAAGTAAAATACATATGAAAATGATCACTTTCTGTACAGATTTTTCCTTTTACTTCTGTGTATAATTAAGAGAAATCTAAAGCACACACAAAGTAAAAATTGTAATAAAATGAAGACATATATTTCTTTCTTGCTTTTTTTAATGTTCATTTATTTTTGATAGAGAGACAGAACACTAGCTGTGGAAGGACAGAGAGAGAGGGAGACACAGAATCCAAAGCAGGCTCCAGGCTCTGAGCTGTCAGCACAGAGCCTGAGGTGGGGCTCAAACTCACCGACTGTGAGATCATGACCTGAGCCGAAGTCGGATGCTTACCTGACTGAGCCACCCAGGTGCCCCTGTTTTAAGAATATGTAAGGATTTCCTTTTTCTTCTTAATTTGAGAAGATACTAAAAAACCTTCAAGTAAATAGTATAAAACAAAAGATAATGCAAAGATATTGGCCGAAAGCAAGCAAACATTTATATTAGGGAAAATACAAACATTAACAAATAATGTGAAACAATGCCCTATTTCAGTTGTTTTCAAATAAAAGTCAATTAACTTTTTAAATAAAAAAAAAACACTTCAAAGTTATATAACTGAAAATATTTTGGAAAAACATCTTAAGTATTATACCTATTATTGGAGCAAATGTCATGAAATTGGCCTTTTCACACTGGTTACATTTATCTAAATGGTTAATAGTCTTTAAAAGAGATTATATAGTATTATTACTGTTTGATTATAACAATTGGGCATTAACAATGTACCATAGAAAATTTTGACAGAATTCAACAAAAGTTCGTGTTCAGTGATGTGAATCAAAGCATTCATTCATTTATTCATCATTTTTCACTTATTTGATAAATATTAATTAAATATCTTATATGTGCCAGATACTGTTCTGGGCACTGGGGTTACTCTGGCAAACAATAAATGACCCCAGTTTTCTTTGTGTTCACATTCTAGTGAATTCCTGGTGTTTATAAAAGCATTACTTCTAGAGTGTCTGATTGGCCTAGTTGGTAGAGCATGCAACCCTTCTTGATCTCAGGGTCATGAATTCAAGCCTCACATTTGGTGTGGAACCTACTTAAAATAAAAATTCATTAAAAAGTATATATAGATATAAAAGTGTTACTTCAGAATGTTGGAAAATGTATACAAAAGTAAGAACCTGATTAAATATTGTAATGCATCTATAATATGTACTATTCTATTAAACATCATTTTTGAACACTTATCAACAACACAAACCAGACTGTAAATTATTATAAGCTTGATACAAAACCATATCTATATATTATAAATGCATACATGTGTATACACACTAATGTGTATGGCATATGTATACATATATAAATATTAATATGACTTCTGTTCTCTATAATATGTCCTAAATAACTGGTGTGATACTTAAAATAAAAATGAGTATGTAGGGGCACCTGGATGGCTCAGACAGTTAAGCACCTGACTTCAGCTCATGATCTCATGGTTTGTGAGTTCAAGCCCCGCGTCGAGCTCTGTGCTGACAGCTCAGAGCCTGGAGCCTGCTTTGGATTCTGTGTCTCCCTCTCTCTCTGCCCCTCCCCTGATCATGCTCATGCCCATGCTCATGCTCATGCTCTGTCTCTCTCTCTCTCAAAAATAAATAAACATTTAAAAATTTTAAAAAATGAGTATGTAGAAAGGTGGGGCTTTGTCTCCAGAGAGACTGGTATTAGAGGTAATTTTTCCCTCTTCCTCTCTTTGTCTGTCTCACTCTGTGTGTGTGTGTGTGTGTGTGTGTGTGTGTATTCTATATAATTACCTATTAAAATTATGACTTGGAAAAATAATTTAAAAATTAATAATTTATTTAGCTTTTCTGTTTTGAGTTTTTGGTGCTACCTTTTCATTCAAAAATGGAATTTAGATACAATTTTCAGTAGCTATTATGCCTCTTCCTTCACAAATATGTTGTCCTGGGTCTCCTTCCAGGTATGTGGTCGACTTGTCTTTTGAATTCAGAAATGACTATGCAGCATGTTGTGGTCCATAAAGTATAAGTAGAATAGTGATGTATAACATGACACCAAAGGATTTCAATTGTTACATAAGCTGCAAAAATAATAGGTAAAATAAACAGTAAGACACATGTTTTGTTTTTTTTTTTGTTTTTTTTTTGTTTTGTTTTGTTTTTAAATTTTTTTTTTCAACATTTTCTATTTATTTTTGGGACAGAGAGAGACAGAGCATGAACGGGGGAGGGGCAGAGAGAGAGGGAGACACAGAATCGGAAACAGGCTCCAGGCTCTGAGCCATCAGCCCAGAGCCCGACGCGGGGCTCGAACTCACGGACCGCGAGATCGTGACCTGGCTGAAGTCGGACGCTTAACCGACTGCGCCACCCAGGCGCCCCAAGACACATGTTTTGTAAGGACTCCCTATACAGAGCAAGACTCCCCTTAAAATACTGAGGAAAGTGCTTGTATAGTAAGTGTTCTGGTGTTTGCTTGCATTGAATCATTTAATTTCCCCCCATAACAATTGTATAAATCTCTTGTCTTCAGGGCTAAAGATTTATAATCCTGTATTACAAGGGTTTTGTGTCTCCAAGAAGCTGAGTGTATGGCACATCCCACTAATTCAGTTTGTCATTTTGCTTCCACTCTGTCTTTCTTTTCATCTCTGCTAAGTTCCAATGTTGATCCCTGTGTTTCAGGTGTCAGTCAATATGAAAAGCAATCCTGGGAGGATCTAGCTTTGAAATTACATAAAGGCTCTTTCTCATCAGGCTTAAGTTGTCCATGCATCAATGACCTTACAGGCTGTGGCTCACTGTGTGTTATAAACCTTTCCTTCTGCATGTCATTCTCAGTTAACAGAGGTATCCTGTCAACTCTATGATAGAACAATGCCTCCTGTAACTCTCCTTGGGGGTAATTTATCTTCTAGAATCTCCCTAAGCTTTTAACATTATTTACCTCAAAAATAATTTAAGTGTAGTTCTAAAGATCTTGACATGAGACCATCGCAGATGAAAGAAGGCTGACCACATTCCTGTGCTAAGTATACAAAATATCTATGTAAAGAGAGGTTTTATAATTTGGGGAGTTGTAGACCCCCAGAAGGTACAGAAGCAGTTAGACACATATAGCTTTTAATTCAAAAAATATTAAGAACTAATACTTCCTATCCTTAAACATATGGGTTTTCCACAGGATAAAAGCTCCTGTCTTCAATTTCACTTTGCAAAAATTAACTATATGCAAAAGTGCAGCAGTCAGCCATTAACAATCAAGTGCAAAGTTCAAAAAAACTTTTGGTTGCCTCTTCCTGTCTATTGCATTATTTGGAGTTGATCTGCCCTTTGTGCATTTCTGCTACCTCCTTTACCACCAGACTGGCCTTTGCTTCCACAGTTTCCCAGCATCTCTTGGAACTGACTGGCATATAGATTTACCACATTTTTTAGAATACCACTCTTTACTGATTTTTGAGACTGTGTAACAGTGAACATATTTGTCCTTGGAAACAGAATTTGTGGAAGGGGATTTTGAGGTTCTAAGCAATCAGGTGGAAAAGATATTTCTGACATTACTTTGAATCTTAGAGTGCTAATTACTTACTAGTATTTATTAGCAATAATTACTAATAAAATAGCTGATAATAGAATACCAATTAAGTAAATAAGAAACAAACCTTAAGAATCATTTTTTCTGTTTATGACTCCCTCATCCTTTATTCAAACATTTAAATCCTAAGTCCTTTTATGCCCTTCACATTAAAATGGCTACCAATCATCCTAACATGTATGGCAGTCGTGGATTACATTTTTGATGTGATAGCTCATAAAAGTGTCATTACCTTGTGACGTCATAGATTTCCATACAGATACTTGAAATATATATGGATGACTAAAACTCATTGCAATGTCTGACATATTGTTGCACTTGACCTACAGTTGATGAATGAAAGAACAAATGAATGAATGAGTGAATGAATGAGGTGATGTTAATGTATAGATTTGTGGCAATTCATATGGATAGTGTCCTATGGTCAGATTAGCCTTCAACAAACATCCAAGAATTCAACAAGCTACCTTCCAAGAATAACTTGATATGAGAAATTTTGTGTTGGGCCAGGACTGAAAACAAAAGCAAGATTTAAGTTTCAAAGATTATGCACATCTCTTTCTTTGGAATATCAGAATGAAAAACAAATAGCGTCCCTTACACCTATCATTGGAGACTCAGACTCTTTTAAATCACTGTTTACTCTTCTTCATGAAGTGATCTTGGTGTTCACAATGCAGTATAGTTGTTAAGATAGCTCTGATGGTCACATTCAAATTCCAGGCAGCTAGATAAAAAGAGGGCAGAGAAGGGCACACTCCCTCCTTTCTAAGGCCACACCTTATACAACATTTTCACCTCAGTGTCACTGACCAGATATGACCATACCCAGCTGCAAGGGTTGCTGACTATTTTGGTCTTTGGATAAGTAGTAATGTGTTAAGTTAAGGTTCTGTGATGCAAATGAATTATTTGGAGGGAATATTCTTTGTCATAATTCTTACTCAAGGGTGGACAACTTGACCTTCTAGTTATATGTAAAATTTAAAAGGTTAGCACAGAGAAATAAATACCATTTTTTTTCCTGAGTAATTAATTACCCTTAGAAAAGATGCAATGCTATGTCAAGATGTCAATTAAGCTTGTTAATTAATTACAAACAAAATATCAGAATTTAGAATGTAAAATTTTATAGGTACAGACACAGTTTAATTTTTATTTAAAGTATGCTAGATATGGTCTGCTCGTACTTGGAATCCAAACCCCACTTTCTTCTATGTGCCTTCCTATGCTGCAGAGATTACAGTGCTTAAAAATAGGACTAAATTTATGAAATCACATTGTAGCTAATGTTCAGGGTACCAGTTTAATTCCCTAAAGTTAAGTGTGATTACAATGGGTTAGAGCGTGGACGTGAGGGAGACACATCTTCCTGAAGTCTGTCAGATAGTGAACATGTTCCTTTACTTCTTCCACAGTGTTTGTCAAGTTCTGTCCCGACTCTCTCCCTCCAGCATCTTGGTTCACATACACACACACACACACACACACACACACACACACACACACACACTCCAAAATGTGGGTTCACACATACACACACATATCCTACACACATACAAACACATACACACAAATACACACCATGACATCATAGTAGGCTCTCAGTATGGCCAGTTCAGTCCCTGACAAAAGAATGAGTTGAAGGCATTTAAACAAAAAAAGATAACCAGTCTTCAGTCCTTAATCACATAGCTGTTATTCCCCATCTTGATCCAGGACCTATGAATGGTTTCAAAGGGAGCTCCAATCTTTAGGTTGCTTTATGATAAGATTTAAAAAATTAGGTCCTGTTTTTGCCCTTCCTCCCACTCCAACATTTTACTACTTGACTATCTGAAATAAAAATTATTTTTCTATAAGCATAATTGCATACCGAAGTAATTTTGAAAAGGCCCATTTAATTTTTAGAATAGAAAGCAGAAAAAAACTATTTCTACCTCCTGTTTTGGTACAAAGATTAAAAAGGTGTCTAAATATTACTCTCTCAGAAATGGTTGAAGTGATCTCCACATTTTCAGTTCAATTCACCAATTCTTTTTTCATTTAGGAGGGGATTGGAAACACCACCCCTCCCCTCCTCTCCCCACCCTCAACCCACATTCCTCACCCCTCATTTGCTGAGTGCATATTATGAGACACACACTGTGCTAGGTACCGTAGATATAAAGAAACATAAAATAAGATTCTTGCCATGAAGGAGCTCAATTTTAAATGGGGATACAGATGTGTAAATGGATTCGTCTTAACACTACACCTTAAGAGTTATAATGGAGGTACTGCTAAATTGTTTGAATGCATAAAAGATAAAGGGTCTAACTCTTCCAGGGGAGTCATAGGAGGCCAAGATGCATGCTTTTCACTTTATTAAAATAGAAGTAATATAGTATCCCAGGTTTTTGATAACTTATTGCTGTCCATTCTCACATTATACTTTCTCAATAAGTGCTAAGAAGGGTTAGTAGAAAGGATCATGTTAGGAAAACAGAAACCACCCTGGGTGTGATACAGAGACAGAGAGGGAGAGGAAGAGGAAGAAGGAGAAGGAGAGGGAAAAGCAGAAAGGGAAACAGAGGAAGAGAGATAGAGAGGGAGAGAGAGAGAAAGTTAAAAGGTGTTAGAAGGGCTTTAGGAAGAAGAGGTAAAAGATTAATAACCATCCTCTAAGGCAGTAATTCCTACCTCCAAGCATATATGCCCTTGAGTGATCTTTTCTGGTCTGTGTGACTAACAAGTTTTTGCAAAAGTGATGATATACCACTTTCTAGACTAGAATAGAAAGGATGTCGTGCCTTCTGCCTCTCTCTTTCTCTCTCTCCTATCACTCACTCAGGGGGAAGCCAGCTACCATGCTGTGGTGACACTCAAGCAGCCTTATGGAAAGACTCATATAATGAGGAATTGAGGTGTTCTCTCAACAGCCTGAAATGAACTGAGACCCCTGACCAATAGTCATGTGAGGGAGGGAGTCACCATGAAAGTAGATTCTTCAACCAAAGTAAAGCCTTCAGATGATGTAGCCTGGTTTCAGCTTAACTACTACCTCATAAGAAATACTGAGGTATGGAGTGCCTGGATGGCTCAGTCAGTTAGGTATCAGACTTCAGCTCAGGTCATGATCTCACAATTTGTGAGTTCAAGCCCTTCATCAGGCTCTCTGCTGTCAGCACAGAGCCCACTTTGAATCCTCTGTCCCTCTCTCTCTGCCTGTCCCCTGCTCATGTGACACACACACACTCTCTCAAAACTAAATAAACATTAAAAATAAAGAAACATTTTATTTTTTTTTAATTTACATCCAAATTAGTTAGTATATAGTACAACAATGATTTAAGGAGGAATAATAAAGAAATATTGAGGCAGAACTATTAAATAACTACTTCCAGATTCCTAGTCATCAGAAACTATGAGATAATAATTTTTGTTGTTGTTTGTAGCTGTGAGAAACAGTTTTGAAGTACTTTGTTACATAGCAATAGATATTAATACAAGGAATCTCGCAAGCATCTACCTGCTAATTTGTTGTTGGACCTACAGTTTCAGTAGGGACTGGATTCTCTAAAAGGCATCTCTTTTTGAAAACGGCTGTGGGAAGCCTGGGTGGCTCAGTTGGTTGAGCTCCTGACTATTGGTTTTGGCTAAAATCATGATCTCAGGGTCATGGGATAAAGCCCCGCATAGGGCTCCAGGTTGGGCAGTGGAGCCTGCTTAAGATTCTCTCTCCCTCTCCCTCTGCATCCTCTCTCTCTTTCTCAAAAAAAAAAAAAAAAAAAAAAAAGGCTGTCACCTCAGAAAAGCTATTGCCTTTGTCTAGGTAACTAAGTCTAGGATCACCCCAGTCTTGCTGCCACCATAACAGAAGTCAGAAGCAGGAAAATTTTATTTCTGTCTTCTTATCTCTTGTCAATACTGGTAAACCTTAATGGAAATTGGTTGGTTCCCTGGTTGAGGAGATGGGAAACCATGGGCCTTATAGAAATGTGTACAGACTCCCAGCCTCATAAACATAGAGCAGAGGCTATTTTTCTTTCTTTCTTTCTTTTTTAATATTTATTTATTTATTTTGAGAGAGAGAGAACATGAGCAAGGGAGGGGCAGAGAGAGAAGGGGACAGAGGATCTGAAACAGGCTCTGAGCTGACATCCCAAGACCCCATGCAGGGCTTGAACCCATGAACTGTGAGATCATGACTTGAGCTGAAGTCAGATGCTTAACTGACTGAGCCACCCAGGTGCCCTGAACAGAGGATATTTAAGATGAGTGTAGCACAGAGAGAAGATAACTAAAGGAACTATGCAGAATGTATTATAAGCTGTTTTATAGATGAAGATTCTATGGTTCAGAGTATAAATAACTTGTACAAAGTCACACAGCTACGGAATAGAAGAATTTTTGGAAAGAATAGAAGAATATTTCCAAAGCCTCTTTATGTGAATGAGCTTAAATAATGAAAATGTATAGAATGAAGAATTAAGTTTCTTATATTTATTTGTTATACAATTTTGTCTCAGACCACCCCTGACCTCCAGGGAGGAAGTGGAAACAGAAGGCACCTTCTTTAACATGTCATATGTAGACTCTTTTCTATTACCTTGAACTCATTTATAGGGCTTTTTACTGGCATAACATGTCCCTGGAAGAGGATATATTGACATTCAGACAAGAGCCTCCATCCAAGGAGTGAGCAACTTATTTCCCCTCCACCAGAAGTGAACTGTGAAACTATTGAAGCATGAAAAAGTAATGCGAGGGCAGGGGGAAAAGAGGTTTTATTTCTCTTTTCTGCCATAATAAAAAAGTCAAAATCAGGGAAAAATGTATCTTGAACATTATTTTTATAAAGTTAAAAACAGCCTGTTTGCAATTTAGTTGGTCCTATTGATAAAACTCAGGCTGGCTACTGGTCTCTGCTCAGAGAAAGGTGAATGGGAGAAGTTACTCTATTTGTGCCCTACTGCTTTTAGGAGAATGAACAAGACAGTGTAAAAGTCACAATTGCCAATTGTAGTAGAATTTCCTCTATAATTAATGCAATACTTAAGTAGTTTTTAAAGTTAAAGGAGTCCTACAAATGATGGAGGCACACAGGACATAATCATGTGCTTTCAATAAATGCCTGAAAGTGTACAACTTCCTTTGGGAGATATAACCTCTGGAAAAGCTTGCATTGTTACTCCCATCTATTTATTATTTTAACAAATTGTGTATTCTACAGAGGAATTTTATTTCCAAAAAAGATGAATTTACATAAAAGCAATTCTCTAATTCAAAGCCTATGGGGGGAACAATTTTAATTCCTTACATAATTTTATTGTCAGATGCAATACTGAATTAACTTCAGTTTCAAAAAAATATTGCCACATTAGTATTGTATGTGATCATATAATTCTCAAATATCTATTGTGTATCCTCTAGGACAGGGGTCAACAAACTATAGCCCATAGACCAAATCTGGTCTGCCACTTGTTTTATAAATAAAATTTTATTGGAACATAGCAACGCCTGATTAAAAATGGGCCAAAGACTTTAACAGACACCTTAACTAAGAAGATATACAGATGCTAAGTAAGCATTTGAAAAGATGCTCTATATCATATGTCATCAGAGAAATGCAAATTAAAACAATAGTGGCATACCATCATACACCTATTAAAATGGCTAAAATCCAGAACACCAACACCAAATGCTGACAAGAATGTGGATCAGCAGGAACTCTATGTCTTTGCTTATGTGGTGAAAAATGGTGCAGTGGCACTGGAAGTTATTTTGACAATATCTTATAAAACTAAACATACTCTTACCATGTCATTCAGCAACAGCACTCTCTGGTCTTTATCCAAGGAAGTTGAAAACAATTCTGCATAAAAACTTGCACATGAATATTTATTGCAGTTTTATTCATAATTGCAAAAGTTTGAAAACAGCCAAAATGTTTTTTCAGTAGATGAATGGATAAACTGTGTTAAATCTGGACAGTGGAATATTGCTCAGCACTAAAAAGAAATGAGCTATGAAGCCATGAAAAGACATGGAAGAACCTTAAATGCTTATCACCAAGTGAAACAAGACAATCTAAAAAGGCCACATACTGTATGATGCAACTATATAACATTCTGTAAAAGGCAAAACTATGGGGACATTGAAAGATTGGTGGCTACCAGGGATTGGGAAGAAGTAAGGATAAATGGGCAGATCACAGAGGATTTTAGGGCAGAAAACTATTCTATATGATTCTATAATTTTGGAAAAATGTCCTTATACATTATTCAGAGCCATAGAATGTATAACATCAAGAGTGAACCCTAAGTTAAACTGTAGACTTTGGGTCATAGTGATGTGCCAATATAAATCCATCAATTATAATAAATGCACCATTCTGATTGGGAATGTTGACAATGGGAGGCTATGCATGTGTGAAGGTATAGGATATATAGGAAATCTCTGTACCTTCCTCCCAATTTTGCTATGAACAAAAAACTTCTCTAAAAAAATATGTCTAAAAAGATTTGGTAACAACAACCACCTTTTCATACTATTTTGAGACTACCTTCTCTCTCTCTTTTTCTTTCTCTCCCCTTCTATTTTAAACCTGCTTTTATCATGACTGTACTCTAACAAATTTGTAGAATCTAGTCACCTGAAACTGTCTTCTATGTCTTAACACTCACTAATTCAGAGTTTCTCACCCTCAAGTAGCTTTCAGCCAATAATATGCTTGTAAAAGTTTGAAAACTGGCTCTCTGGAAAACAAACAAGCAAGTAAACAACAAAATATAACAACTTTTGATTGGTAGTACGTGCTATTTCCGTGGTGTAAATAGATGACATCATTGATTGTGAAGCTGGGAAGAGAGGCACTCCGATTTTACTTCATACAGTCCTCCATACCCTAATTTTAACTTTAATATTTTATGATTCGGTCAAGCTAACTGTTCTTTCATTATCTCTGTTGCTGCCATAAATTAGCAGAGAATTCCAGACTTTGTTTACTTCCTCTGGTGCCAACTAACAAATGCCATAAATTATGGCTAGTAGTACATAGGTTTCATCTTAAGAGCCAGTGCTGATTTATTGCTACTGAGTGTCTCTGACTAAGAATGGTTCTGAGGCCACATCCCAGCTCAGTAAGATAATTGTGAGCACTTACAGCTATTTACCATGGCCATGAAAGGACAGCCTCTCGATCAGTGTTTGAAACCTTATGTAAACGAACTTGTCATCAGGAGATGACTTAAAGGTGTCCTCCTCAGGTCTTCTAAACATTTTGACTGATTGGGACTTCTGGAGATAATGTTCTAATTTTGTTCTGAAACAAACATTGACCAGTTTGGGAAATTTAAGCCTGGGTAGGAAAGTAGCACCGTGATGGCTAGGCCATCAGACTCAGGCGAGTCCACATCTACAATCTAAAAGGACTCCCTGTAGCCACTTCTCTCCTTCAGACATAGCAGCAAACACTATCATGCCGCCTTATCCCATTCAAGATCATGTAATATTGTTGAGGAAATAAAATTAAAAGCAAAGTTTTCTAACAACCCAGAAAACCTTTCCACAAAGGTAGAACAGAAAAAGAAAAATGTTGAATAAGCATTAAACCACAATGTGATGTTCATTTGTTAAAGATAAGCATTAAACCACAATGTGATGCTCATCACATGCCATTTGTTAAAGAGATTGCAAGACAGAAGGAAATCTCACTTTTTATGTATAGCCAAGCCAGGACAGCCTATTACATACATGTTCTCAAGATAAATAGTAACTGGTCCTCAAGGAAGAGGAGCTGACAGTACATGGCTCATCCTAAATTTACTAGTAATGAAGGGAACATCTGTGTTCTATATTTGCTTTATCCAAAAGAAGAATAAACTTCTCAAATCTGTAGGACAGGAGAAAGTTTTGCAACTTTGAGCAGGGAGCCCACTGAAGTCTGGTCCCTACTTGCCTCAGTAACTGGGCAATAGGGGTGCTCTTAGGTTTTTGAGAAAGACATTCCTGGGGTTAAATCAAATATTTATTTCCCCTTCCTTGAAAAATTTTCCATACATTTCAAAGAGACAAAGAAAGGAATTGTGATGACAGGTTTTCTAAAGTCAAGTCTCTAAGAAAAGAGAGGAGATGAAATTTTTACTTGTTTGCAACAGTCTATTAAACCTCCAGTATTTTGCCCTTACAATCCCATAGTGATAATAGGTCTTAAATACTTAGATACACAAGTAACTTTATCTTTAATAAAAGTATGAGGTTATAAAAAGTAAAAATTACAGTTTACAAACTACATGGTATAGGTTAGATTTTCAGAAAACAGGCTCTGAGATTTGCATGCAAGGACTGTACTGGAAAATGCTCTTGGGAACATCTGTGAGAAGTGAGGGAAGGAGAATTGAACAGAGGGAAAAAGTACATAGCTATGCAGTTGCCATGGAGGATTTGGCCAATCCCATAGGGAACTCTGGAACTGAGGTTGCCTTATAGAGTTATTCCAAATGAGGCGAAGGGGCTGGGCTTTTACATACACCCTCTCCCACCACCCACATGGATCAATCATTCCATGCAGGCTCTGTTCAGGGAAAGGGAAAGGGAAAGGATATACCCTTAGGCATGGCAGCTTCCTTAAGCTGAAGGCAATTTCTGGAGTAGGAGCAGCTCTGAGATACTGAACTTCAACACCTCAGCAAGCAGACGGAATGAGGGCTTCAGTCCTGTATGGCAACTGGGCAGTACATCACAGGGTCCACTCTATTTCCTTATAAATCTTTTAATGCAGAGTAATGCACTTACTTATTCATCTATCTAATAGGCACCAGAAATTTCCTTTTGGAAGAATTAAGAGAAAACATAACTCTAAAAAATTAAAGTGATTTTCCAAATACAGTAGGAAATAAAGAAAAAAAGGGTACAACTTACTTAACCTATTCAAATCTCATTTGTTAACAAAGCAAATTTTTTTTTTCTTTTTTAGGTTTACACCTTTCTTGAACTGCATCATCCAGTGTTAGTTCAGGGATTTGGAACTGCAAGTTACCCTCATTCCATTCTATTCTGGGTTTGTGTTCTTTGACATTTAGCATTAGTTGGCATAAGATTTGGACTATTATTTTTTTCTATCAAACTGTGTTCATTTTTATTTGCTTTTTTTGCATAGACTTATTTGCATTTGGAACTTTTAATCAATTATACAGTAATGACTACAAAATGATAACAATATCAATGATGAGGGTGAGGATGATGATGATAGATATGGAGGGTTTACTGTGGACCAAGTATTGGACTAAGCAGTTTATATGCTTTATCTCATGACCATTCTATACAGTACTCATCATAATCCCCATTTTTTAGATAAAGAAACTGAGACCAAGAAAGATTAAATTAATATTAGAAAGCTCATAAATAGCACAGAATTGAATAAAAGTGGGTTGACTCAAATTCAGTGGAGTCTACTCTCTCAGGCAAGTTACGAATTACCAGTTCACCTCCTAACCAACCCACCACCCCCTACTTTAATAACCCCCATGACTAACCATCTTCCTACACCACTTTTTTATTGTTAACTATCTGGCTAGAAGATACATCATTCAATAAAGTTAGCATGGGCTTTGGACTCACAAATCTATGTTTGAAACCTACCTCTGCTGTATGGCAGCCAGTGGAAGTTAGCAAGTTATTTCACTTCTCTGAGCTTGTTTCCTTCTCTGAAAAAAAAATGGTGATGACAAAATCTACCTCATAGGAAGTAGCCATAAACTTTCTGGTACGTAATGGGCATTGAATAAATAAATGATAGCTGTTGTTATCGATAAAGATATTGACAGTTATTTTGCAAATATTTAGTAGCAGCATTGTTATCACCAAAGACTGAACTAGTGAGGAAATTTACTCACATAAAATTGATTTCCAGAATGAAGATGAGCAGAAAATTTAGGTTAGAATACTTGAAAGAGGTAGCAGCTATGGATTTCAGAATCTATACAGCTGAGCTATTAAAAAAATCCAGAATGATAAAAAAAATTGATGGTGAAAAAATAATAGAATTCTACAGATGGAAATTATTATAACCAAATAAAGAACCTGAGCCCACAAAGTAGAGTGCTTCTTTGAACTTGGTGTTTGGAAGACAAGTTAAACAAGTATTAAGTTTGTTTCTTTTGAATATATCTGTAGGATATAATCATAAATGTAAAATGATTTTTAAATCCTCAGGCATCAAAGAGTTTTTCATCATGTCAAAAAAGAGAAACTAAATGATTGCTAGTAACTGTTAAATTATATTATACCACTTTAAAGAAAATTATGCAGTCATTAAATATTTAAGAAGTATACCTAGAGAATGCATTTTTATTAAATTCTAATAGTAGGATGCAATATTATCTATACATACCTATAAGCACATACATGAGACATATATATTTCTTTCCCCAAATATATGTTGAAGGAAATAAATGAAAATACCATCAGTGATTCTCTTCTCATGGTAGAACCATGGACAATTTTTTCCTTCCTTCTTTTTCTTCCTTTCTTTCTGTGTAAAATTACAAATTTCCATAAAGAACAAACAGTTTATAAGGAAAAATAATCCTTGTTTAGAAAGAATCTGCCCTACATTGATGTGCACTTGCCTCCTATGCTCTTATTTTCCCTTGTAAGATCAGCTAATGTTTACCACTGTGGCACAAAAGGATGCAAATATTTACTTCCTAAACAGTAGGAAGGCCTTTCAAAGACACTAATGGTTGTAGGCACTCTTACAGATAGCTGATTAAGATTTGTGCACCCATAAAAAGTATAGAGATTAAAGGAGAGGCCTGAAAATGTATTCATAATTAGAGAGGGGACCAGGGTTGTGTTTGGGACATGATTTACTGGTAATCAGCAAAGAACAAACTGATTATTAGCTGTTCAATTCTTGTTGGTCTTAGGGGATTCCACTCAGTGGCCTAATTAAACTGAGCTTGAAGTCTTCATATCTCCATTCAGTGGCAATTTCATTATAATATTCAGTTCTTTGCATGAGATTTGCCTTCCCTCTCTTTAATCATATGTTTTGCATTTGTGTAACACCTTCCTTGATTAGTTTCTCTACAGGATTAGCTCTTGATAACTGCATGGTTTATGAAAGCAAATGTCATATATAAGACAATCTGGATATTAAGGTTTATTGTCAGTCTTGGAATTTTTCAAAAGGGAAAACAAACAAAGGACCTGCACTTGTTTTAATTAAAATGATTTTCTTTGCTTTCTGGACTGTTTATTTGTTTGGCTCTGAGTATTTTGTAGAGATAAGATTTCAGAAAGAAAATATCTCAATGATTGCAGAGAAATAGAAAAATATTTTATATTTTCAACTCAAACTAAGGAAATTTTTGTTAGTTTTGTTATACCCAGCATGTAGGTGACCCTCTAGGAGAACAGCAAGTCTTTCTGGCTCCAGGGTATCGCTTAGATTAGAAATGTTCTCAGTGCTTTGAAATATGCAGCAGAGGGGCTCTAGATGTATGTCTTTGTAACTCAAAACAAAGTAGTGATTTAGCAATTACCCAATTAATTTGATCAGTGTTGATGGCTAAACTGGGATTGATTTGAATAATGCAGCCTTTCACATGAATTTTTGGTAACAAAGCATTTGGGTAGGCCATGTAATTCATTGATTACCTAGTTCAATTACTAAATTTCAATTTCGTAGTGTCCAGCATAAACTTAGGTAGCCAAGGTTGGGCTGATTCTAAAATGGGGAAACAGAATAATTTCAAGACAGTATGGCTTATAATAAGAGAGATAAACATGTCTGTTATAAACAAAATAATCCCATAATATTGTTTCTGTGCCAGATTCTTTGATTAAAGTCACACATTTATAATGGCATCAGAATTTCACTTTCGAAAAGCAATATATCTTAATAACACTCTCTGTAAGCTGATAAGTAGGCCAATACAGACAAAACTTAGAAGCACTTTCAAAACTACTCTCATTTTTAAAAATTCCAGTACATATGTAGAATTGCACCATTAACAGTAACTGATATTTATTCAATGTCTACTGTATAAAAAGCACACTTTAAAACAGTTTCATTTGGCTAAATTAGAGATTTATCCATGGATACTTTGTTCATAAATGAATTCTGACTTACCTGGAATAAACTATTATGAAAAATTGAAGGCACACAGATAAAATTTACACAAAAGATTATATATCAATATAACCTATTGGCACAAAAGTGATGATGTAAGTAAGTGAATGTTTGATGATTCAGGTGACTTCCCTCTGCAGAATATATGCTATCACCATAGAAAAATCTGAAATATTTTTTTCAGATTCTTGATAAATTGTAGTTTATAGTAAGTAGTCTAACTGTAGGGCAAAACTATTTAATGAATTCTAAGTTAAAATGAATCTTAAGCCATATACTGTATTCATGAACAAGACCATCCTTTTCATGAAGACAAGGACTTAACTGGTCTTGCTCATGTCTATAGTTCTAGCATCTGGGAGCACCATTACACATAAGAGGTACTTGTGCAGTGATTGTTGAATGAATCAATCAATGAATTGATACCATGGAGGACAGAGGCAAAAATTCTGAAGCATATGCACAAAATTTGAAATTTTTTCTCTCTACTTTAAATCAAATATTGGTTTTTTGCTGGAGGAATAACCCTATAGGCTCCTTCTTGTATCCAGTTTCTTGGGAATATTTTTATTTCCTGGGCCACTTCTCTAAGCCATCCCTTTATAGGCATCAGCCTTTATCTTTGAAGTCAGCACCAATTTTTTCCACCAGATAGTAAGGATTTGAAAGCAGAACTAAAGTTTCTGTTTTTTTTTAAGTGATCTATACTTTATTTTAAAAAAAAATTTTTTTTTCAACGTTTATTTATTTTTGGGACAGAGAGAGACAGAGCATGAACGGGGGAGGGGCAGAGAGAGAGGGAGACACAGAATCGGAAACAGGCTCCAGGCTCTGAGCAGTCAGCACAGAGCCCGGCGGCGGGGCTCGAACTCACGGACCGCGAGATCGTGACCTGGCTGAAGTCGGACGCTTAACCGACTGCGCCACCCAGGCGCCCCAAGTGATCTATATTTTAAATATAATTTCACTCACCAGCTGTTTGTATGTAGACAGTTAAGTAATTTTCCTGACTTATAGCAAAACCATTAAGGTAATATTAAGTAACTTCTGGTGCTCGGTAATTTTTACTAAATAAGTAGCTATCATTATCATCATGATCTTAGTCATCGTTGTCATTATAATTGCTGTTATTGTTGACACAAATCTTCTCAGGAATTTTTTTTTAGTAATTTATATTTCCGATTGTGTAATATGAATGCAGTTTGAATAATTTTAGTAGTACACATTTCCTTGAACAATATTTTAATTTTTTTAATGTTTATTTTTGAGAGAGAGAGAGAGAGAGAGACAGACAGACAGACAGCTTGAGAAGGGAAGGGCCAGAGAGAGAGGGAGACACAGAATCTGAAGCAGGCTCCAGGCTCCGAGCCGTCAGCACAGAGCCGATGTGGAGCGTGAACTCACAAACTGTGAGATCATGACCTGAGCCAAAGTCAAACACTTAACCAACTGAGCCACCCAGGCTCCCCTAGTTTTGTTTTTCTTTTCAAGTTCTTATGTGCTAATTCCAAAAACTTGATCATCTGGAGGTGTCTTTGTACTGACCGTTTTTCTTCTTGTTTATGGGTCACAGATACCTACTATTTTTATGGTTTATCTATATTTTTATCATGTTCCAGACATTGTACATAAAATAACAATGGAGATCTAAGTAAAATTTAATTTTTTTAATTTTTTTTTTTTAATTTTCCAGGGAGTGATTAGGGTATGGAGCTTATAATTCAGATTTGTCCTTGAGTGAAGTTGAGCTGACACTGGACCAAAGCTTAAATTAGGTTGGACTTACCTGTGATTTGTCCAACTTAGGATCCCTACATGCCTGCCATTTGACTTTGTCTTTTTGATCTGGGAATAAATTAGACATATTTTGTTTCAGGTTATTTTGGTTCACCTGGGGATTCAATTCTGGCAGGGCTCCTGAACTCAAGCATGGCTATGATATGCCAGGGTATGTAATTTCTCTCTGCTTTCTAGTCTTTTACCCATTGCCATTCCCCCCACCCCCACTCATAATTAGGGTAATTATAGAGGGAGAATTGTTGGTGTGAGAAATTTATTGTAGCATTTGAGGTTCTTTCTCTCTCTAATATATCTCATCAGCTCATTGTGTTACCAAAAGATCAACTGACTTGTTGTCCCTGAGAAATCTTTCTCTCTCTATGGCAGGATTGTTCCTTCATCCATCTTCAGAAGAGAAAGGGCCATACTTTGACTATAAAAGCCAAAGGCCAAATTCTTATGTTCCGTGAACTCTGACAGCAGGGCTGAGGACACATGACATAAGGTTGGTCAATTTATTCTCTCCTTGACACTTTGAATTTAGGGAGTCTCAGGTAGAGAAGAAGATAATTTTGGTATTTGCGGTAACATCCAGTATCCAGTGCCAGTGATCTCAAATAGACTGTTTCTGTAATTTGACAGTCTTAGGAAATCTAGGAGTTTAGCTTCTCTAAATTCTACTAATTCCTCATATTCCCATAAATCCATTTCCCCAACCTAGTTTTCCCACCTTCATTATATACTACCAATGTTGTTCTACTTTATCTAGGCTGAGATGTTTCTCTTTTGTATGTATGTCTATGTGTTTTGATTTGAGTAACTTAATATGCCTTTTCTGCTTAAATAAGAACAAGTTATTGTTTTAAATTAATAAAATTATAAATTTAAATTGCATAGCAAGAGCTGGCATAGGTTTAGTGCTCTGAAAGCCTTATTTCTCTTGCCTTCTTCCCAGACCTCAATACAATTATTTGACTTCTTTTGTGTCCACCTTAGAACTGGCCACAGTGTTGAATACTACCACTCTCATATATGCTTGCCAAATGAAAAGATAAATGGATTACTGTGGGTAATATACTTAACTCTTAACTACCATTAGCTAATAGATTTTGTCCTGCCCCTTCATTTCAAATAACATCATATAAGTAAAATCTAGAACTGTTAAGAGTACAAAATATTAAAGACATGACAACACCTTTCTTGATATGATCTGATACTTATCAGTCTGTAAATTATACAATCATACAGAAATGACATTTGTTGATTTGTTTCATTTGTTTTCACCCATTTGAAATAACTTGAAATGGATTTGTGAATCAGAGAACATTTCTTGGCCACTCATTTAAGCAAGGAAGGCAAAGATCCATGAGTAGGAATTCTGTAGATATGTTTAAATTTATTGCTTTTATAAAACCAGTTAAATTATTCATAATTTAACATTTTACCAGATCCTTTGAAGGCAGTATTTAAAAGCATATGACTTAGAGCTCTAGTCTTCATTGTGAATGGAAAATTCACTCTCAAATCATCCAGACTTTCAAGTAATGTGTAGATGAGTAACTAAAATGATTACTTCAAATGAAGTACAGTCTAATCTACTATAACATCCCATATCATATGGAGTACTGTCTCAGTATTCTAAGAAAATTTTAGTGTCTACAGTGTCTCCTGCATTAAAAAATGAAACAAAAAACCACAAACCCTTAATTCAAAAGGTGCTGGCTTCAGAGATTTAATGATTTATTGTGTATAAGTAAAATAGAAATTAAAGCTATTTTTCAGCCAGATATGACAGTAAGAGAATATGGCCAGCTTTGCTTTGTAGTTTCTCCAGGTCCCAAATTTGTCAGTGTTTGAATAAGTTTAGTTACTGTTCCTCGACCAAAAAATAAAAATGTAGAATATGTACAGCTATTGGTCTTGATAGAAGAGTGGTATTCCATCATCACAGAGGTCCCTGGGAAACCATTTAAATAGTTTTATTGATTTGTCCCTGGTTGGCACATTTAGTTCAAACAGCTCCCAAGGAGCACCTCTGTACTTGAACTAGGATTCTTTTTTTTTTTTTTTTAATTGAAGTATAGTTGACATACAATGTTACTTTAGTTTCAGGTGTAAAACATAGTAATTCAACAAGTCTATACCTTACGCTATACTCACCACAAGTAGAGCTACCATCTGTCACCATGAAATACTATTACAATACCATTGATCCTTTCCCTCTGCTTGCTGTGCCTTTCATCCCTGTGACTTATTCATTCCATAGCTGGAAGCCTGTACCTTCTACTGCCCTTCATCCATTTTTTTCCCATTCCCTTCATCCACCTTTCCTCTGGCAATCATCAGTTTGTTCTCTATATTTATGGGTGTTTTTGCTTTTTGCTTGTTTATTTTTTTAGATTCTACTTAAAGGGAAAAATATGGAATTTGTCTTTCTTTGATTATTGCACTTAGCATAATACCCTCTAGGACTTTCACTTAGCATAATACCCTCTAGGACCATCCATATTGATGCAAATGGCAAGATTTCATTGTTGTTTTTAAAGTTTTCATTTTAATCACTTGATGCTTATCACAAGTGCACTCCTTAATCCTTATCATCTATTCATTTATTTCACCTTGATTTCATTCGTTTTATTGCTGAGTGATAATCCTTTATATAGCACATCTTCTTTATCCATTCATCTGTCACTGGACACTTTTTTTGCTTCCATATCTTGGTTATTGTAAACATGCTGCAATAAACATAGGAGTGTATGCATCTTTTAGAATTAGAGTTTTCTTTTCTCTGGGTGAATACCAGTAGTGGAATGAGCTAGGATTCTTGACCACTAGTGAAGAAACTACCAACACATAAGTTGCTGTCTTTTCCCTTCTGGTTATTTAGGTCTGAACTCATGTTGAGGTCTCAATATAGAGTTAAAACACAAGAAATTTGAAGAAAAAGTTTAATAGACTTTATCTTTTAGAGCAGTTTTAAGTTCACAGCAAAATTGAGTGGAAAGTACAGAGTCCCATATATCTCCTGCCACCACACATGCACAGCTTCCCTCCTTTTCAATCTTACACATCAGAGTGGTACATTTCTTACA
This sequence comes from Lynx canadensis, assembly GCF_007474595.2. Classification (NCBI taxonomy): domain Eukaryota; kingdom Metazoa; phylum Chordata; class Mammalia; order Carnivora; family Felidae; genus Lynx; species Lynx canadensis. The sequence goes on from NC_044304.2 coordinate 102,112,788, forward strand.
ATAGATGGACCTGCACTGACACATCATTATTACCAAAAGTCCATAGTTTACATGAGGATTTACTCTTGGTATTGTATATTTTATGGGTTGATAATGGCATGTATCAATCATTATAATATCATACAGAATAATTTCATTGCCTTAAAAGCCCCCTGTGTTGTATTTCTTATTCTTTCCCACCTAATCGCTGGGAACTACTGATCTTTTCACTGTTATATAGTTTTGTCTCTTCCAGAAAGTCACATAGTTGGAATTGTACAGTAGCTTCTTTTTATTAGTAATATGCATTTAAGTTTTCTATGTTGTTTTCATGGCTTAATAGCTCATTTCTTTTTAACATTGACTAATATTCCATTGTCTGGATGTACCATAGTGTCCCTAACCATTCACCTACTGAAGAATGTTTGGTTTCTTCCAAGTTTTAGCAAGTATAAATAAAACTGCTATAAACATCTGTGTGCAGGATTTTTATGAGAATGAATTTTCAAGTCCTTTGGGTAAATATCAAGGAATGGGATTGCTTGGTCATATGATAAGGGTTTGTTTAGTTTTGTAAGAAGCTGCCAAACTGTTTTCTAAAGTGGTGGTACCATTTTGCATTCCCACCAGCAGTAAATGAGTTTCTGTTGCTTCGCATCTTTGCCAGCATTTGGTGGTGTTATTTTTCTGAATTTTGGACATTCTGATAGGTGTGTGGTGTTATCTCATTGTGGTTATAATTTACATTTCCCTGGTGAAATACAATGTGGAACACCTTTTTATATGCTTACTTTCTATCTATATATCTTCTTTGCTGAGGTGTCTGGTAAGGTCTTTGGCCCATTTTTTTAATTAGGTTGTTTGTTTTCTTGTTATTAAACTTTAAGAATTCTTTGTATGTTCTGGATAACAGTCCTTCATCAGATATGTCTTTTACAAATACATTCTTTCAACCAGTTGTTTATATCTTTTTGTTATGTTGAAATTTGAGGCAATTTTTAATTGATAGTTTTATTATGGCATATTTCAAACACATACAAAAGTAGAGGGTATTGGACGTCCAATGATATCTGCTATGAACTTATGCTTCACCTATATCCTTTCACATTATGCCTTCCTCCCCACTCTACTGGATTATTTTGAAAATTCCAGACTTAATATTATTCACCTGAAAAGATTTCTGCACTCATCTCTAGACCAGAGAGATGTTTCCTTATTTTTAGGAAACATACTCACAATATCTTATAATCAACCATTCTTCTAGATCCATTAGAAAATGGGGTCACGAGGCAATTTGTTGCCCCTAAAACCAGAAAGATAACTGAATACAGAGAATCAGAGATTACCAGGAACAGAAATTGTAGCTGGAGCCTGGTAAGGACAATCAAAAGGTAATTGACTAATTGCTAGAGATTAAGTAGGGACCAACTTGAAAGGAAAAAAAAAATGTCCTGGAGGCCTAACTTTAGGAGATCCCCACACTTGTGTGAGTTTTTACCTCCAGGAGGCCCAACAGGCTCTCCAGGTAAGGATTAGAGGAAAATCCCATCATGCATCTGGCAGAGGGCAAAATATACTTTTCAAATACATCCAGAGTATTCTATTCTCATTAACAAAGTACTTCCCCCAAATGAATTTGTTACCAGATTCTAGCCAATATAGGGTTTAACAGAACCTAGGCAATGCAAAGGAATAAAAATATCTTAATTAAGCCTCGTCCAGCCTTCCTGTCTCATCTAAGGGAAGAAAATATCTGAAAAGCAGTGTGGATGCCACAGTCTAAATCACTGGCCCGCAAAAAGACTGAGACCTACTTATAGAAATATAGACTGTTTCCCCTCCCTTGCATCTTACCACCATCTCAGTAAGGTCCCTGTATAGTAATATGGGATTACAACTGAAAATAACTTTAAGGCTCATTCATGCTCTATTTAAGAAAGAGTCTCTAGAGAAATACAAAGATAACAAAGACCAAAATAAGGACACTAGAGAAAATTTTATACTCTGATCTAAAGTTGCAGCAAAGAGTAAACATAGCCCAATTTTTATCTAGATAAACATAAAACCTCATACTAAAGTGTAAATGACCTCAGTTTCTTTTACTGAATACATCATATCCAACATTCAATTTTAAAAAAAGTGCATACTGGGGTGCCTGGGTGGCTCACATGGTTGAGCGCCCAACTCTTGGTTTCAGCCCAAGTCAGGATCTCACAATTCACGTGTGAGATCAGAGCCCAGCATCAGGCTCTGTTTTGACAGTGGGTAGCCTGCTTGTGATTCTATCTCCCTCTCTCTCTGTCCCTACCACACTCACTCTTTCTCTTTCGAATAAATAAATAAACATTTAAAAAAGCATACTAAAAGGCAAAAAAGTAGTTGGAAGAGAAATAGTAGGCTTTAGAATCAAACTCAAATATGGCAGAGATGTTGGAATTATCAGACTAAAACTTTATAACAACTATGATTAATGCACTAAACTCTAATAAAAAAAAGGGGGATGCAGCATGAAAGAACAGATTAGTAATGTAAGCAGAGAGATAGAAACCCCAAGAGAGAATCAAGAAAAATTTTTAGAAATCAAATAAAATGTAACAGAAAAAAAGAAAGAAAGAAAGACAAAGACTTGGCAGTCCTGAGTAGACTGGACATGGCTGAGGAAAGAATTAGTGAGCTTAAACTCATGTCAGGAGCAGGAAAAACTGCCAAAACTAAAAAAAAAAACACAATTCAGTCCATATCACAGGCTACTAAGATAAAAAAAAAAAAAAAAAACAAGTGGACAAGTTACAAATTATTATATCAGACAGGAAATAGAGGTTATCACTACTGTTCCAATGAATAATAAGAGGATTATAAAAGAATGTAGGAACAACTCTATGACTTAAGATTTGATAATTTGAATGAAATGGACCAATTCCTTGAAAGATACAAATTACCAAACTTACATGAGGAGAAATAGATCTTTTGAATAGGCCTATATCTGTTAACAGAATTTAATCATTTAATAATATCCTTCTGAAATAGAACTAGGGGTGGCTGAGTGGCTCAGTGGGTTGAACATCCGACTTCAGCCCAGGTCATGATCTCACGGTTCATGGGTTCGAATCCTGCATCACGCTCTGTGCTGACTGCTCAGAGCCGGAACCCTGCTTCACTTTCTGTGTCTCCCTCTCTCTCTGTCCCTCCCCAACTTGTTCTCTCTCACTCAATAATAAATAGATATTAAAAAAATAAAAATAAAAAAAATAAACAAAGAACTAGGCCCAGATGATTTCACTGGTGAATTTACAAAACATTAAATCAACTCCCTAAAATTGCTTTCAGAAAAATAAAAACAGAGGGAATACTTCCTAAAACAATTTTTGAGGACAGAGTTACCTTGATACCAAAACAAACAAACAAATAAAATGACAAGGAATCAGTATTACAGACTGATATTTCTCATGAACATAGATGTAAAAATCCTAAACAAAAAATAATCACATAAAAACAAACAAATGTATCAAAAGAATCATACCCTACAACTAAGTGGCATTTATTCTGGATTTTGCAAAGGTGGTTCATCATTTAAAAAATAAGAAGGAGGGGCACCTGGGTGGCTCAGTCGGTTAAGCATCTGACTTCGGCTCAGGTCGTGATCTCACAGTCTGTGAGTTTGAGCCCCGTGTCAGGCTCTGGGCTGGAGCCTGGAGTCCACTTCAGATTCTGTGTCTCTCTCTCTCTGACCCTCACCTGTTCATGCTGTGTCTTTCTCTGTCTCAAAAATAAATAAACATTTAAAAAATTTAAAAAAATAAGGAGATAAGCAAACTGATTGGGCAAAAGGATGAAAATGGTGGATAAAGATACTTCAATGGAAAACTGTTAACCATGCCAGATGGTAGATTCTGTTGATTTGACCAGTTTTGGAGGTGAGAATGGGGGAAAGTCTCAAGAGATTTTTGATGCACATATCTTTAACCACATCTAATAATGTAAAGTAATTGCATGGTAATCTAAATAATATCCTGAAGTAAAGTAAGTATCCTTACTTTAAAATCAAAGTAAGCAAAACAAATTAAAATGCACTTGAAAAAGCTCCAAGGACACTGATCAGAGTGTATTATAAAAATAAAAGTCCCAATAGGAAATCTAAAATAGGAAGGACAATTGGGCCCGGAAATTTGGACATCACTGGTATTTATTCCAGTATTTATTCCATCAGTATTTGTTACTTATTAGAATGCTAATCTTTTTATATTCCTTGTACATATTTTCTAGAAGAAGTAAGCTCATTTCAAAAGACTGGTGGGGAGAGATAAAGTTTCCCAAAGAAACAAACAAATAAACAAAAATTTAAGGAGCTTGTGACATTTAACCAGTCCTGAAAGAAATATTAAAGGGGACTCTTTGAGTGGAAACGAAAGACCAAAAGTGATGAAGAATAGAAAGGAACAGAGAAAATCTTCACAAAGACAAAACAAGTAATAAAATGGTACTAAATACATGTCTATCAATAATTACTATGAATGTAAATGGACTAAATACTCCAATCAAAAGACATAGGGTTTCAGAATGGATAAAAAAAATAAAAATAAATAAATAAATAACAAGATCCATCTATATGCTGCCTATAAGAGACTCATTTTAGGCCTAAAGACACCTGGAGATTGAAAGTGAGGGGATGGAGAACCGTATATCATGCAGATGAAAGTCAAAAGAAAGCCAGAGTAGCAATACTTATATCAGACAAACTAGATTTTAAATCAAAGACTATAACAAGAGATGAAGTAGGGCACCATACCATAATAAAGGGGACTATCAAACAAGACGAACTAACAATTGTAAATATATATGCTCCCAACATGGAAGAAAACAAATATTTAAAAACAATTAATCACAAACATAAAGGAACCATTGATAATAATACAATAATAGGAGGGGACTTTAACACCCTTCTAACATCGATTGACAGACCATCTATGCAGAAAATCAAAAAGGAAACAATAGCTTTGACTCACACATTGGGCCAGATGGATTTAACAGATTTAGTCAGAACATTTCATCCTAAAGCAACAGAATGCACATTCTTCTCAAGCGCACATGGAACATCCTCAAAAATAGGTCACATACTAGATCACGGTCAGGCCTCAACAAGTATAAAAAGATCGAGGTCATACCATGCATATTTTCTAACCACAATGCTATGAAACTTGAAGTCAACCACAAGAAAAAAATTGGAAAGCGCTCAAATACATGTAAGTTAAACAATATGCTACTAAATAATGAATAGGTCAACCAAGAAATTAAAGAGGAAATAAAAAAAAAAAACATACATGGAAACAAATGAAAATGAAAACACAATGGTCTAAAAACTATAGGATGCAGCAAAAGCAGTTGTAAGAGGGAAGTACATAGCAATAAAGGCCTACCTAAGAAGCAAGAAAAATCTCAAATAAAGAACATAAACTTACACCTAAAGGAGCTAGAAAAAGAATAACAAATCAAAAAGAAAAGAGAAAGGACCCAAATAGGTAAAATCACAAATGAGAGAGGAGAAATAACAACCAACACTATAGAAATACAAACAATTATAAGAGAATATTGTGAAAAAATATATGCTAAAAAATTGGACAACCTGGAAGAAAGGGATAGATTCCTGGAAATACATAAACTATCAAAACTGAAACAAGAAGAAGTAGAAAACATGAACAGACCAATAACCAGCAAAGATACTGAATCGGTAGTCAAAAATCTCCCAACAAACAAAAGTCCGGAGCCAGATGTCCTCACAGGGGAATTCTATCAAACATTTAAAGAAGCGTTAATACCTGTTGTTTGCACACTATTCCAAAAAATAGAAATGGAAGGAAAACTTCCAAATTCATTGAGTGAGGGCATAATTACTCTGATTCCAAAACCAGAAAAAGACTCTACTAAAAAAAAGATAATCACAGGCCAATATCCCTGATGAGCATGGATGCAAAAATTCTCAACAAAAATATTAGCAAATTGAATTCAATAGTACATTAAAAAAATCACTCACCACGATCAGGTGGGATTTATTCCTGCACTGCAGGGCTGGTTCAATATTCACAAATCAATCAACCTGATACATCACATTAATAGAAGAAAGGATAAGAACCATATGATCCTTTCAATGGATGCAGAAAAAGCATTTGATAAAGTACAACATCCATTCCGGATAAATGCCTTCAACAAAGTAAGGATAGAGGGAACATACTTCAACATAATAAAGGCCATATGTGAAAAGCCTGCAGCTAAATATCATCCTCAATGGAGAAAAACTGAGAGCTTTTCCTCTATGGTCAGGAACAAGACAAGGATATCTACTCTCACCACTGTTATTCAACATAGTACTGGAAGTCCTAGCCTCAGCAAACAGAAAACAAAAATTTAAAAATAAAAGGCATCTAAATCAGCAAGGAAGAAGTCAAACTTTCACTATGTGCAGATGACATGATACTCTATATAGAAAACCAAAGATTCCACCAAAACATTGCTAGACCTGATACATGAAGTCATAAGATACAAAATCAATGTACAGAATCTGTTGCATTTCTATATACCAATAATGAAGCAGCAGAAAGAGAAATCAAGGAGTTAATGCCACTTATACTTACACCAAAACCCAGAAGATAACTAGGACTAAATCTAACCAAAGAGGTAAAAGATCTGTACTAAAAACTATAAAACACCGATAAAAGAAATTGAAGATGACAGAAAGAAATGGAAAAATATTCCATGCTTATGGATTGGAAGAACATTGTTAAAATGTCTCTACTGCCCAAAGCAATCTACACATATAATGCAATCCCTATCAAAAATACCACCAGCAGTTTTTGCAGAGCAAGAACAAACAACCCTAAAAACCACAAAAGACCTCAAATAGCCAAAGCAATCTTGAAAAAGAAAAGCAAAGCTGCAGACATCCCAATTTTGGGCTTCAAGTTATACTACAAAGCTGTAGTCACCAAGACAGTATGTTACTGGCACAAAAACAGATATATAGGTTAATGGAACAGAATAGAAAACACAGCAATGAACTTATAACTATATGGTCAATTAATCTTCAACAAAGCAGGAAAGAATATCCAATGGGAAAAAGACAGTCTCTTCAACAAATGGTGCTGGGAAAACTGGATAGCAAAATGCAAAACAATGAAGCTGGACCACTTTATTATACCATACACAAAAATAAATTAAAAATGGATAAAATACTTAAATGTGAGACAGGAAACCATCAAAATCCTAGAGGAGAACACAGACAATAACCTCTTTGACATTGGCCGTACCAACTTCTTCCTAGATATGTTTTCTGAAGCAAGATAAACAAAAATAAACTGTTGGGACTTCATCAAAATGAAAAGTTTTTGCATAGCAAAGGAAACAATTAACAAAACTAAAAGCCTACAGAATGGAGAAGATAATTGCAGATGACATATCTGATAAAAGGTTAGTATCCAAAATCTACAAAGAACTTCTCAAACTGAATACCCCAAAAAACAAATAATCCCATTAAAAAATGGGAAGAAGAAGACATATTTCCAAGGAAGACATCTAGATGGCTAACAGACACATGAAAAGATGCTCAACATCACTCATAATCAGGGAAATACAAATCAAACTACAATGAGATATCAGCTCATACCAGTTGGAATGGCTAAAATTAACAACAGGTGTTGGCAAGGATGTGGACAAAGGGGGAACCCTCTTGTACTGTTGGTGAGAATGCAAACTGGTTTAGCCACTCTGGAAAACAGTATGGAGTTTCCTTCCTAATATTTATAGCAGCATTATCAACAATAGCCAAATTATAGAAAGAACCCAAATGTCCATATATATAATGGAATATTATTCAGCCATAAAAAAGAATGACATCTTGCCATTGTAATAACATGGGTGAAGCTAGAAAGTATTATGCTATGTGAAATGACAGTCATCAAAAGACAAATACCAAGTGATTACACTCATATGTGGAATTTAGAAACAAAACAAATGAAAAAAACAAATGAGAAAAAAAGTGAGGCAAACCAAGAAACAGACTCTTTAACTATAGAGAACAGACTGAGGGTTGCTGGAGGGGAAGTGGACAGGGCAATGGTTTAAATATGTGATGGGTGGGGCACTTGGATGAGCACTGGGTGTTGTCTGTAAGTGATGAATCACCAAATTCTTCACCTGAAACTAATATTATAGTTCCAATAGATTCCAACTGATTGGAATTTAAATAAAAATTTGGAGAAAGAAAAGAAACATAATGTAAATGTAAAAATTAAAGACAATAAAAAAATACCAGTGATTGAAATTGTGCAGATCTCTTAGTTACTCTTTTCTTTTCTTTTTTCTTTTTTTTTCTTTTCTTTTTATTCTCTTCTTTTCTTCTCTTTTCTTTTTACAGATGCTTTGAATAATAACAAATGTCTAAATTATTGGAGATATTTTATAGCAAGAGAACTGAGCTTTTCACCAGAAGGATTTTCATATATTGCTAAAAAATTCTAATCCAGTTATTTGATCATTTGCAATGACACAACACATTTCAACTAGTTACACTACATTAAGGTTATAATAGCAGTATTGGCTCTTCAGGATAAAAGAAAATCCTGGTCATTAGTAATGGTCAATAAAATATTAACTCTGTATGAGAAAATGTCTTCTTTTAAATCAAGAAACACAATGTTATTATGCTGAAATGTTAATACTAATTTGATTATGAGATAGTAAACAAAATCTTTCCTAATCTTATTTATGCACTTATATTTTAAAATCAAGCAATATAAATATTGTTAAATAGCATGGTCATATATTAAAAGATGAAAAAATAAATTTTGTAGGAATTCCATTAACAACTATCATTCCATCCACTAATTTTAAATGATAAATGACTAACTGTGATACAGAAAGATCAAATAACCTGCACATGAGGACTGAATTGGTGAGTGGCAGGGCCAGTGTCATTATCAAGGCCTTTAGCTCTTTAAGACCTTTTGCAACTTGTTGGTCTATATTACCATGACCTATAAAATATCAAGTTTAATACTTATGTCTCTCCACCACTGAACATGTCATAGGAAAGTAGAATGAAATTAATTTCAAAAATATTTACCTTTCTCCCAGGATATGATAGAAAGAGGAGCCTGAAGAAGGTCAAATGTCAGTGTCACTGAGGTTTCTGAATCTATTACAATTCACATATAAGCAAATAGCCTAAAAGATATGGCTTTTATTTTTACTTAAGTTTACTTAAGTTTAATCTGCTCTTTAAATTATTCATAAGCATTCTGTTTATTAGTATATATTTATTCTGTATATTCCTAGGAAACATGTCTTATTTGCTCTTTGTAGATAAATTAGAAGTTAATGCAAAAATATTAAAAAGGACTTTAAAATCATCTATGATTTCTTTATTTAGAGATAATGACCTTAGTTCCCATACTTCTTTAGTTTTCCTTACTTGAACAATTTCTCAATCTTTCCATGACTTTCATGATTTAAAAAAATTCAGTTCAGTTATTTTGCAGTGTCTTCCTTAATTTGGGTTTTATCCCATGTGTTCTCATGATTAGATTCAGTTTGTATATATTTGGGACTAATACCACCGAGGTGACATATTTTTCTAAAGTTTATTTATTGAGAGAGGCAGAGAAAGAGACAGAGAGACAGAAAGACAGAGAATGTGCCAGTGAGAGGCAGAGAGGGAATCCTAAGCAGGCTCAGCACTATCAGCACAGAGCCTAACGTGAGGCTCGAACTCACGAACTGTGAAATCATGACCTGAGCCAAAATCAAGAGTCTGATGCTTAACTAACTGAGCCACCTAGGGCCCCCTATTTTTCTAAATGCAACCTATGAGGGAGCACATTGTTTCACTTTGTCCCATCTCAAAGGGATAGCTCTGATCATTTGATTAAGGTGGTATTGGTGAGACTTTTCCAGGGTAAAGTTACTCTTATTCCTCTTGTAATTAATAATTAGTCTTTGGGAGGGGCGCCTGGGTGGCGCAGTCGGTTAAGCGTCCGACTTCAGCCAGGTCACGATCTCGCTTTCCGTGAGTTCGAGCCCCGCGTCAGGCTCTGGGCTGATGGCTCAGAGCCTGGAGCCTGTTTCCGATTCTGTGTCTCCCTCTCTCTCTGCCCCTCCCCCGTTCATGCTCTGTCTCTCTCTGTCCCCAAAAAAATAAATAAACGTTAAAAAAAAAATTAGTCTTTGGGAAAGTAGACTGAAAATATATGAATATCTTATTTCTCATCAAACTTCACATCTTAACCTATTAATTTATATTTAAATAGATTCATGGTTTTTTATTTTGTCGGTGGATTAAGATCTATTACTATCATTATTAATTTTTATCCTTAAAATGTTCTTATTTGGTCATAGGAAAGGCATGTAACTGGTCATAGTGACTTTTTAATGTATCTACATTATTTGAGCTCTTTGCTTTATGGCACAAGATGCCCCCAGTTCTTCTCGTAGTTTCCTTGCCCCAGCCCTTAAGTCAGCATTTTTCTGAGGATTCCTGGTTTCACTTAGTGGAGAATGATATGTAGAAGCCACCCTGTCTAGTAGGTGTGCTCATTGCTCTAAGGTTTTGTTACTGTCCAGCCCTCTTAGTGGACAGAGCATATACAAAGCCAATTGCCAGGTTGCCTGCCATACTGAAGCTCTTCTCACCTTGCTCAATATCTGACACCTCTTACTCTATGGTGTTTCTGCTGAATACCCTCTTTGCTTTACCTTCAGCTTCTGGCAACCCGAGCTGGGATGCCTTTCTCCATGCATTTCCTCCTTACTCTACGTGGGGTCTTGTACACCACACTAGAGTACTCCTTCACCTGTACACTCTTCACAGCTCACATGGGCTCTGACATACCATGTTGGGCCACCCCACTTTTCACCCTAATCTGGCTCTTAGATCCCATGCCACAGCTACATCCCTGCAAATGCCCTGACACGACATGCTAGAAAATAAAGGGTCTCCTGCAGGTACTGAAGGCAACACTTCCATAAAACCTTCTCTAATACATGAAGGAAAGGATAAATCGCTGGCTCTGTGCCTTTTGCTCTACCTTTAGGTGTGTTTGAGGATTTGCTGTATGGCCCATTCTCCTTATAAACTAAACTGCAGAATTGTTAAAAACTCACTACACCAAATACAAGATAGATAAGAACCTAGCTAAGGTTATCTACTGAACCAAATTTGTGGTCAACATTGTTTATTAAATGAGGAGCAACCAGTATTGATGATGTGCAACTGCATTTGAGGATGAGTGCTCATCTATACATCTGAAGGAGCTGTGAGACTAACTGGTAGCAAAGGCTAATGGGACTCTATAGCTTATTGCTTCCTTGAGCTGAGGTTGTCTGCACATATTTAGTTTCATTTCTTGTGACCAAAACAAATGCGGAGTATGAAATCACCGGGACATCAGACGCTGAGCATAGAGCAGTCACACACCCATACTATGTTGTTGCCATGCATACTGTGATGTAGCCTGTCCTTTATCCTTTCTTAAAGATAATTCAATTTGGTGCTTGTTCAAGCCTATTACATTTTATAAATTCAGTTATCAAAACACATCTAAGCTCAGTAGAGTGGAGGGGAAATTGCAGTACTCTTAGCCCCTTAAAGAATATATGATCAGACCAGTCTTAGTTTAAAAGGAAGGTTATAGCATCTCTGTGTCCCCATATTCTGAAGGAAGAAAACAGAAAACAGAATTGTGCTTTTATGCTTATTATGGCCAACATCTGTAGGAGTCTTGATCTAACCTCTGAAGCCTTTGAAAAAGGTTGACTGAACAACAGAGTCAATCCTGGGAATCTGCCTGAGTTTTTCACCATGACGGGGAACTGGGTCCACAAGTCAGCAACAAAGAGGAGACAAGTATTTTACGTCAGGATGAAGGACAGGATTTGGACTAGTTATATATATTCTCTCCTCAGTTGGTTACGGAAATAGGACCCCTCCTTTGGATTAACCACATCTTTAGGTATCAAATAAAACAGAAGGAAGGACAGGGCTTACAAAGTAGGTACCACATAGGATAAGAATGACTACTTAAATAAAGGTAAGAATTTTCCACTTAATGTCCATAATCCATAATTGGAAAAACAGATCTCTACATAAAAACACTAACTGGACTATTTTTAAAAATTATAGTCTTTTAATTTTTGGGTAATTGCTAATTTCCATGCAGTTGAAAGAAGTAATCCAGAGAGAGTCTGTGTATCCTTTACTCAGGTTTCTCCGGTGATAACTGCTTGTAAAACTATAGTACTGTATCATTATTAGAATATTGTTATTAATCCTGTCAAGATACAAAAAATCTCTATCACCACCAGCATCCCTCATGTTGCCATTTTACAACCAAACCCACTTTCCTCCTATCATTATCCCCTTCTTAACCTTGGCAACCACTAATCTGATCTCCATTTCTATAATTTTATCTTTTTAAGAATATTATATAAATAGTTTCATACAGGTTTTTTTTAAATTAATAGACTTTATTTTTAGAAATATTCTAAAATTACTGAAAAAGTAAATAGATAATACAGAGAGCTCCAATATATACCAATATATACCATCCTCCCAATAGTTTCCCCTATTATTAACACCTTACATTAATAAAATACATTTGTTACAATTAGTGAGTCAATAATGATGGATGTGTTAATTAAAGTCTCTATATTATTCAGCTTTCCCTAGTTTTAATCTAATGTTGTTTTTCTGTTCCAGGATCTCATTCAGGATACCACATTGCATTTAGTTGTTATCTCTTGTTTGACTCCTCTTGCTTGTGACATTTTCTGAGATTTTCCTTTGTTTTTGATGACCTTGGCAATTTTGAGGAGTACTGGTCAGGTGTCTTGTAGAAAGCCTCTATACTGAATTTTGTCAGATGTTTTTCTCATTATTAGACTAAATAAGATAACAGAGTTAAAGTGCTATCTTTATCACATTCTATCAAGGGTACATTTTATCAACATGATTTATGACTTGATGTTGACTTTGATTACTTGGCTGAAGTAGTTTCTCAGGATTCTCCACTGTAAAGTTACTTTCGTTTTTCCCTTTTCCAACCTCTACTCTTGAGAATCAAGCCACTATGCACAATCCACACTTAAAGAGTGGGGAGTTATGCTCCCCTTTCTTTAGGATGGAGCACCTATATAATTTAATTAGAATTCTTCTGCATGGGAAAGCTGTCTCTCTTCTCTTGTTTATAAATTTACTCAGTCATTCATTTATAGAAGTATGAACTTTGGGATAATTATTTTATACTTTAGGTTACAAACCAATCCTAAATTACTTATTTGGCTACTCAGATTTTTCCAGCTTTGCCATTGGGAGATTACTCGGCTGAAATCACTTGGCTGAAATCAGCCATTTCTCCAAGGAGCCCTGATTCCTTTTATTAAGAGACCAAAGATTTGGGACCAGTTGTGCTTGTTGCAATTGGAGTGTCATTGCTTTTAGACTCTGTCAGTGACAAAGCATGAAAATATGTGTGTGCATACTAATACTAATAGTAATACTAATACTGTATGCATATATCTGTGAATATGTCTATATGCAACCTCCTGTATCTAAGTTAAATGTGTAGTGTTAATGATTTCTCCGACTCTAATCCATTACCACATGGATCATTCCAATTGTTTCTCTTTGCTAATATGTAAATGTCCAGTCCAACAACAAGAAACCTGGTTCCCACCACTCACTGTTCACTTATATAATTGTTAAACTGCAATGTACATGTGTAAGAACATATGTTTTATAGCACAAGCACTACAGCTTGTATCCAGTTTGACGAATGCATAATGTCATGTATCCACCACTAAAATAACAAACAGAATAGTTCCAATACTCTAAAAGTCCCCTGTGCTTCATCTGTTCATTTCTCTCTTATTCCCTAAATCCTTGGCAGTCACTGATATTTTTAATATCTTTATAATTTTGCCAAGCCCAGAAAATCATGTAATTAGAATCATGTAGTATATAGACTTTAAAGTCTGGTTTCCTTTACTTAGTGTAAACATTTCAAGTTCCTCCATGTCTTTTTGAGCTTAATATCTCATTTCTTTTTATCATGGAATAATATGCCATTATAGGGATATACCATATGCCATATAGGGGTATAGGGATAATGTGTGTCTATTTACATAATGAAGGACATCTTGGTTGCTTCCAGTTTTTTAATAAATAAATATTATAAATATTATAAATCAAATGACCGTAAGTATTTATGTGCAAAATTTTCTATAAGTTTTTTTCTCAACTGAGCCAAAACACAATATCAATTGGAACATGATTGCTGGACTGTCTAGTAGGCTTTTGCTTGGCTTTGTAAGAAACTGTCTTCCAATGTGGCTCTTCCATTTTACATTCCCACCAATAATAATTTAAAGTTACTGTTGAACTGTAACTTCACATGTATTTCATTTTGTTGATTTCTGGGTTTTAGATATTGTAATAGGAGTGTAGTGGTATCTTACCGTTGTTTGAGTTTACAATTTCCTAATGACAGATAATATTGCATATCTATGTGCATATTTGTTATCTGTGTATATTTATGATGGAAGATCTGTTCATATCTTTTGCCCATTTTTTAATTGTCTGTTTTGTTACTATTGAGATTTCACAGTTCTTTCTTTATTTGGATACAAAAGTGTTTTAGCAGAAATGTCTTTTGCAAATATTTTTTGTCAGTCTGTGACTTGCCTTTTCATTCTCTTAGCAGTGTCTTTTGTAGGGCAGATGTTTTTAATTTTAATATAGTTCAGCTTACCAATTTTTTTTCATGTATTGGTATTGTATCTAAAAACTCATTACAAAACCCAAAGTTACCTAGATTTTTCTCATATCATTTCTTCTGAAAGTTATATCATTTACTATTTTATATTTGGGTTTATGATCCATTTTGAATTAATTTTATAAAATGTATAAAGTCTGTTTATTTTTTATTTCCATGTGGACATCCAGTTGTACCTGCACAATTTGTTAAAAAGACTATCCTTTCTCAACTGAATTTCCTTTACTCCTTTGACAAAGATCAGCTAAATACTTTTGTGTGGATATATTTATGGGCATTTTATTGTGTTTCATTGATCTATGTGTCTATTCTGTCACCAGTACTACTGCTGTCTTGATCACTGTCGCTTTATAATAACTATTGAAGCTGAGTAATGTTAATTCTCTAATTTTGTTCCTCAGCACTGCATTGGTCATTCTTGGTTTTTGCCTTTCTATAAAAATTTAGAGGGGCGCCTGGGTGGCACAGTCGGTTAAGCGTCCGACTTCAGCCAGGTCACGATCTCGCGGTCCGTGAGTTCGAGCCCCGCGTCAGGCTCTGGGCTGATGGCTCAGAGCCTGGAGACTGTTTCCGATTCTGTGTCTCCCTCTCTCTCTGCCCCTCCCCCGTTCATGCTCTGTCTCTCTCTGTCCCAAAAATAAATAAACGTTGAAAAAAAAATAAAAATTTAGAATCAGTTAGTTGATATCCACAAAATTGTTTCCTGGAATTTTGATTAAAATTGCATTGAATCTATGGACCAATTTGGGAATAGCTTATATTTTAACAATATTGATTCTCCAAACCACGAACATGAAATATTTCTCCATTTATTTAGATATTCTTTGATTTCTTTCATGAGATTTTATAGTTCTTCACGTATAGATCCTATGCATATTTTGTTAGATTTATACTTAGGTGTTTCTTTTTATTTTGGTGTTGATGAAAATGGTGTTATATTTTTAATTTCAAATCCCAGTTGTTCATTGCTGATATAGAGTATTTGACTTTTGAATATTCATCTTGAATTCTGTTGAGATAATCACTTATTAGTTCCACGAACTATGTTATTGTTGTTTATTCCTTGGAATTTTCTTTTTTTTTATGTTTATTTATTTTTGAGAGAGAGAGAGTCAGAGCATGAGCAGGAGAAGGGCAGAGAAAGAGGGAGGCACAGAATTGGCTCCAGGTTCCGAGCTGTCAGCACAGAGCCCGATGTGGGGCCTGAACCCACAAGCTGTGAGATCATGACCTGAGCCGAAGTCGGACGCTCAACCTCCTGATCCACCAGGCGCCCCTATTCTTTGGAATTTTCTACAAGGCAATCATGTTATCTTTGAACAAGGACAATACTGTTTCTTTCTACACAATGTGTATACCTTTTATTAACTTTTATTGTATTATTATAGTACAATAAATATTATAATCCAATAAAATATTAATAAGCATGATGACAGGGGAGATCCTTTCTTTGTTCTGGTTTGTAGAAAGAAAGCATGCAATTGCTCATCACTAAGCATTTGGTCATAGTATATAATCCTTTTTATGTGTTGCTGAATTCAGTTTGGTAGTTTTGTTGAGAATTGTTACATCTACATGTGTAATGGATGTTGGTTTGCTGTTTTCTAGTAATGTCTTAGATTTTGGTATCAAGATAATACTGACCTCTTTGAGTGATTTGGAAACTATTTCCTTCTCTTCTAAGGTTTGTAAAAGATTTGAAGTATTGGTGCTAATTCCTTTTTAAACATTTGCTAAATTTACCAGTGAAGCAATCTAGCCCTGGGCTTATTCTTGTGGGGAAAAAAAAATTGATTGCTATTTCTGTCTCTTTATTTGTTATATATCTATTCTGATTTTCTATTTGTTCCTTTTTTCAGCTATGTCAAGGTATAATTGACAAATAGAACTGTAAGATATTTAAAGTCTACAGTGTGATGATCTGATAGACATATACAGGATTCCCATATCAAGTTAATTAAACGTCCATCACCTCACATATTTACCTGTTTTTTGTATATGTGAGAACACTTAATAAGATGAGTAAGGTCTGAGGATCTAATGCATAACATGGTGGTTATAGTTTTAATTCTTCTGGAGTCAATTTTGGCACTTTGCATTTTTCTAGAAATTTTTCCCTTTCATCTAAGTTGTCTAATTTGTTGACATACAGTTGCTCATAGCATTCTTATAATCCTTTTAATTTCTGTGAAAGCAATATTAATGTCCTTTTATTTATGTTTTTAGTAAATCAATTGCTCTGTCTTTATCTTGGTCAGTCTAGCTAAAGGGTGTCAATTCTGTTGGTCTTTTTAAAGAACCAACTTTTGATTTTGTTCAAATTGTATTTGTTATATACATTTTCTATTTATATTGTTTTAATTTTGCTCTAATCTTTATTATTTCTTTTCTTCTGCTTGCTTTGGGTTAATTTGCTTTTTTATTCTAGTTTGTTAATGTGAAAGGTTAGGGGTTGATTACATTTATTTCAATGTATTTTTTTTAATTTGCTTTGTGATTTCTTATCTGACCACTGAGTATGTAGGAGTATGTTGTCTAACTTCTAAATATTTGTGAATTTCCTAAATTTCTATCTGACATTGATTTCTAATATCGTACCTTTTATGTAATGAGCACTTTTTTTTTTTTTAATTTTTTTTTTTCAACGTTTATTTATTTTTGGGACAGAGAGAGACAGAGCATGAACGGGGGAAGGGCAGAGAGAGAGGGAGACACAGAATCGGAAACAGGCTCCAGGCTCCGAGCCATCAGCCCAGAGCCCGACGCGGGGCTCGAACTCACAGACCGCGAGATCGTGACCTGGCTGAAGTCGGACGCTTAACCGACTGCGCCACCCAGGCGCCCCTGTAATGAGCACTTTTAAATATATTGAGATTTCAGGGGTGCCTGGGTGGCTCAGTCGGTTAATCTTCCGACTTGGGCTCAGGTCATGATCTCACAGTTCGTGAGTTCGAGCCCCATGTCTGGCTCTGTGCTGACAGCTCAGAGCCTGTAGCCTGCTTCGAAATCTGTGTGTGTGTGTGTTTCTCTCTATGTGCCCTCCCCCACTCGACCTCAGTCTCTCTCTCAAAAATAAATAAACATTACAAAATATTTAAAAAGTGTATTGAGATTTCATGTGGTCTGTCCTAGAAAATGTTTTGTGTGTACTTGAGAAGAATGTGTATTTTATGGTTATTGGGTGAATTATTCCATAGATACCCATTAGGCCTATGAAATTTTATATTTCCCTGTTGATTTTCTGTGTATTTGTTCTATCACTTCTTGAACATGGGGCATTATAGTCTGCAGTTATTGCTGACTATATCTCCCTTCAATTCAGTCAATTTACTTCATGTTTTTTTGGGTTCTGATGTTAGTTTCATATATGCTTATAGTTATATAGAAGAATAAATAATGTATAAACAATATATATTTGTACTGTCTGGTATATTTAAGTTTGAAATTACTTTTACCAGCATTCTTTATTTTTTTCTTGTGTTTTTCAGTTAGTGTCTTTTCAGGATGAAACATTCACTAAGTATTTCTTGTAGAGCAGATCTGCTAGCAAAGAATTCTCTCAGTTTTTTTTTTTATCTGAATGTCTTAATTTCCCTTCCATTTTTTAGTGGCTTTGTTGAGGTATAGCTGACATAAAATAAAATTCACATACTAAGTGTATATTTTGATGTGGTTTGACTTATATGAATATCCATGAAACCTTCTCCACAATCAAGATAAAGAATATAGACATCACCCCGAATGTTTCCTCATGTTCCTTGGTAATTCTTGGTTTCCACACCTCCCCTTCCCTGGCACCTCTGTCTCTATACATTGACTTTAATTTCCTAGAATTTTATCTAAATGGATTAATACCATGCATACTCTTTTTTTGTCTGACTTCTTTCAGCACATATTTTGAAATTCATCCATGCTATAGCATGTATCAACAGTTAATTGATTTTGTTGTATTCTATGATGAGGATATCTCAGTTTGTTTATCCACTTCTTGGTGGACATTTGTATTGTTTCCAATTTTTAGCTATTACAATTAAATTGTAGAAACTTTCATGTACCAGTCTTTGTAGGGGAGTATGCTTTTTACCTCTTGTGTAAATATCTATAGGTAGAATGACTATACCATATTGAAAGTGTATATTAACTTTTTAAGAAACTGCCAAACTCTTTTTCAATGTGATTTTGCCATTTCAAACATCCATCAACATTGTATGAAAGTTCTACTTGCTCCATATGCCTTCTAACACTTGTTATAGTTGATCTGTCTTCATTTTAGCCATTTACTAACTGGGTTTAATCACAGCATCTCAGTATGGTTTTAATTTGCATTTTCCTAATGATTAATAAGTTGACTATCTTTTCTGTGCTTATTTGACCCTCATACCTTCTTTGGTGAAGTGATTGTTTAAACTGTGCTCATTTTCTAATTGTGTGTGTGTGTGTGTGTGTGTGTGTGTGTGTCTGTGTTTTAATATTGAGTTTTGAGAGTTCTTTATATATTGTGGAAATAATACGTTTGTCAAATATATGCTTTGCAAATTTATTCTCCCAACTTGTGCCTTGTCTTTTTATTCTTTTCACTGTGCTTTTTGAAAGCACAAAAGTTTTTACTTTTGATAAAAACTAATTAAATTTGTTCTTTTATGTATCATGTTTTTGATTGTATATCTCAGAAAACTTAGTGTGATCCAAGGTTGAAAAGTCTCACTTATAGTTGTCTTCTACACATTTTATAGTTTTGAGTTTTATATTTATGTCTATGATCCGTATTAAGATAATTGGTATATGTACTGCGAAGAATTGAGTAAATTCTTTATTTCTTTTTAAGCTATAGATATGTAAATTTTATACCATTTTTTTGACAAGACTATTCTTCCTCTACGGAATTGTCTTTGCATCTTTGTCAAAAATCAGTTCACCACTTATATGTATGTTTCTTAACAGACCCTTACTCAGCTTTATTGATGTATTTGTGTATCTTTGAGTCAATACCACCGATATTGATGTACTACAGTTTTGTATAAACATATGAAACTGGATAGTTATCTTGATTTCATTCTATATGTAGAACTCCATATGTACTCCTACATTGTTCTTTTGAAAACTTATTTTAGCGGGGCACATGGTGGCTCAGTTGGCTAAGCATCTGACTTCCACTCAGATCATGATCTCACAGTCCGTGAGTTCAAGCCCCACGTAGGGCTCTGCTCTGACAGCTAAGATCCTGGAGCCTGCTTCAGATTTTGTGTGTCCCTCTCTCCATGCCCCTTCCCTGCTCATGCTCTGTTTCTCTATCTCAAAAATAAATAAATATTAGAAAGTTTTTTTAAATGAAAAACTATTTTAGCTATTTTAAGATACTTGCATTCTCATGTGAATTAATTAATTAATTTTCCTGAACTTTTTTTTTACTTTCTATAATTTATTTATTTATTAAAAAATGTTTTTTAATGTTTATTTTTGAGAGAGAGAGAGAGTGAGGGGCAGAGAGAGAGGGTGGCACAGAATCCAAAGCAGGCTCCAGACTCTGAGCTGTCAGCATGGAGCCCGACGCAGGGCTTAAACTCACAGACCGTGAGATCATGACCTGGGCCGAAGTCAGATGCTCAACAGACTGAGCCACCCAGGCGCCCCATAATTTATTTATTTTTTATAATTTATATCCAAGTTAGTTAGCACATGGTGCAACAATTATTTCAGGAGTAGATTCCTTAAACCCCTTACCCATTTAGCCCATCCTCCCTCCCACAACCCCTCCAGCAACCCTCTGTTTGTTCTCTATATTTAAGAGTCTCTTATGTTTTGTTCCCCTCCCTGTTTTTATACTATTTTTGCTTCCTTTCCCTTATGTTCATCTGTTTTGTATCTTAAAGTCCTCATATGAGTGAAGTTATATGATATTTGTCTTTCTCTGACTAATTTTGCTTAGCATAATACCCTCTAGTTCCATCCACATAGTTGCAAATGGCAAGATTTCATTCTTTTTGATTGCTGAGTTTTATATATATATACATATATATCACAACTTCTTTATCCATTCATCCATCGATGGACATTTGGGCTCTTTCCATACTTTGACTATCTATTCTTGATAGTCCTGCTATAAACATTGGGGTGCATGTGTCCCTTCAAAACAGCATACCTGTATCCTTTGGATAAAAACCTAGTAGTGCAATTGCTGGGTCATATATCTGTTGTCTTAGTTGTGATCTCTCCTCTTTCATTCTTGATTTTATTTACGTGGGTCCTTTCCTTTTTCTTTTTGATCAAACTGACTAGGGGTTTATCAATTTTGTCAATTCCTTCAAAGAACCAACTTCTGGTTTCATTGATCTGTTCTACTGTTGTTGTTTTTTTTTTGTTTGTTTGTTTTGTTTTTTGTTTTTTGTTTTATTTTTTTGGTTTTGATAACATTGATTTCTCCTCTAATCTTTATTATCTCCTGTCTTCTGCTGGTTTTGGATTTTAGTTGCTGTTCTTGTTCCAGCTCTTTAAGATGTAAAGTTAGGTTGTGTATCTGAGACCTTTCTTCCTTCTTTAGGAAGGCCTGGATGCTATATACTTCCCTCTTATGACCACCATTGCTGTGTCCCAGAGGTTTTGGGCTGTGGTGTTATCATTTTCATTGGTTTCTATGTACTTTTAAGTTTCCTCTTTAACTTCTTGGTTAGCCCATTCATTCTTTAGTAGGATGGTCTTTAGTCTCCAAGTATTTGTTACCTTTCCAAATTTTTTCTTGTAGTTGATTTTGAATTTCATAGTGTTGTAGTCTGAAAATATGCACAGTATGATCTCGATCTTTTTGTACTTGTTGAGGGATGATTTGTGTCCCAGTATGTGATCTATTCTGGAGAATGTTCCTTGTGCACTGGAGAAGAATGTGTATTTTGTTGCTTTAGGACAAAAAGTTCTGAATATATCTGTTAAGTCCATCTGGTCCAGTGTGTCATTCAAAGCCATTGTTTCCTTGTAGATCTTTTTAGATGATCTGTCCATTGCTGTCAGTGGGGTGTTGAAGTCCCCTACTATTATGGTAATATTATCAATGAGTTTCTTTATGTTTGTGATTAATTGATTTATATATTTGGGTTCTCCTACATTTGGAGCATAAATGTTTATAATTGTTAGATCTTCTTGGTGGCTAGACCCCTTAATTATGATATAATGTCCTTCTTCATCTCTTATTACAGTCTTTATTTCAAAGTCTAGATTGTCTGATATAAGTATGGCTATTCGGCTTTCTTTTGGTTACCATTAGGATGATAGATGGTTCTCCATCCCCTTACTTTAAATCTGAAGGTGTCCTTAGGCCTAAAGTGGGTCTCTTGTAAACAGCGTGTAGATGGATCTTGTTTTCTTATCCATTCTGTTACCCTATGTCTTTTGATTAGAGCACTTAGTTCATTGATGTTTAGAGTGAGTACTGAAAAATGTGAATTTATTGCCATTATGTTGCATGTAGAGTTGGAGTTTCTGGTGGTGTTCTCTGGTCCTTTCTAATTTTTGTTGCTTTTGCTCATTTTTTTTTTCTTTCTGTCTTTTCGGCCCTCAGAGAGCCACCCTTAAAATTTCTTGCAGGACTGGTGTAGTGGTCCTGAACTCCTTTAGTTTTTGTTTGTTTGGGAAACTTTTTATCTCTCTATTTTGAATGAAAACCTTGCTGGATAAAGAATTCTTGGCTGCATATTTTTTTCTGATTCAGCACATTGAATATATACTGCCACTCCCTTCTGGCTTGCCAAGTTTCTGTGGATAGGTCTGCTGAAAACCTGATCCATTTTCCCTTGTAAGTTAAGGACTTTTTTTTTTCTCTTGCTGCTTTCATGATTCTTTCCTTGCCTGAGTATTTTGTGAATTTGACTATGATATGCCTTGTTGATGGCTGGTTTTTGTTGAATCTTATGGGAATCCTCTGTGCTTCCTAGATTTTGATGTCTGTGTCTTTCCCCAGGTTAGGGAAGTTTTCCACTATGATTTTCTCACATAACCCTTCTACCCCTTTTTCTCTGTTTTCATCTTCTGGGACCCCTATGATTCTGCTGTTGCTCCTTTTTAATGAGTCACGGATTTCTCTAATTTTTAAATCATGTTCTTTTGCTTTAGTCTCCTTCTTTTTTCTGCTTCATTGTTCTTCATAAGTTTATCCTCTGTATCACTGATTCACTGCTCTGCCTTATCTGTCTGTTTCCTTGCCGCTGTGGAATCCATTTCAAGATTGCAGTTAAGTTATAGCATTTTTTATTTCATCCTGACTAGATTTTATCTCCACAGGAGGGGATTCTAATCGGTTTTCAACCCCAGCTACTATTCTTAATATTGTGATTCTAAATTCTGGTTCAGACATCTTGCTTGTATCTGTGTTGATTAAGTCCCTGGATGTCATTTCTTCCTGTTCTTTTGGGGTGAATTCCTTCATTTCATCATTTTGAAGGAAGAAAAGGAATTAATAAGGTAAAGAAAAAAAATAAAATTAAATAATTAAAAACAGCACAAAAAAATCAAATAAAGGACGCTAGATCCTAGGTGTGTTCTGCTCTGGTTGTTGAAAGGAGCTTGATAGATCAGAGAAAAAAAGGGGAAAATTTAAAAAAAGGAATATGTTTGAAAATTTGAAAAAATGAATACAATGAAATAGAATAAAATGAAATGATGGAAGTAAAAAAAATAGAATTTGAAAAATTTACAAAAAAGTAACAAATTTAGTAGAAAAAATTAATGAAAAATATTTTTAATTGAAATGGAAAATAAAAATAATTTTTTTCTCTTTCTGTATTCAAGAATAAGAAAAGAAAAAAAAAATTGAATAGATGTACCAGCAAACAGACTGAAGTATAATTGAAATTACATGGGTTTCCCCCAGCAAACAGACCAAAGTATAATTGAAATTACATGGGTTTTCCCTAGAAGTCAAACTATGAAGCACTTTATGGTTTGTTAACTAAGCAGGTGGAGAGGCTTGTGTTCCTGAAGAGCAAGGTTGGCCGGGTTCAGCAGGGCTTAGTGTAATGGCTCTGTTCTCCACTAGATGGCGCTGCTTAGCCTACTGGGTTGGATTGTTGTGGTGCCTGTAGGTGTGTAGGCGCATGTGCTGGAGGGGTGAAAGCAGCATCACCCAGCTACCCAGTCTCTACCCAGTCTCTAGTATCAGAACTCTCTGCTTTCCCTGACCAGCAATCGAGCACCCTTCCTTTGTTTCCGGCTTACGTCCACTCCCCGCTTCTACACTGTCTGTGACCAAGCCGTCAGGCTGCGGGGCAGCACCTCCCTCCTGAGTTTTATCTCAGATGCGGCTGTTTCCCGACCTCTCACTTCTGAGGGACTGTGGCTTTGACCTGCTCAGAACTTCTGGGGGAGCGTCTCATCGAGTAACGGAGTAATGGCTGGATGCCGGCTGCACCCAGGAATGTCTGTGGGACGTGCTGCTGCCGATGCCCAGAGACTGCAGCTGGGTGCCAGCCTACCCCAGAAAGAGTTCGAGTGATTGTGTAGCAGCAGTGTTTCGGGTGTTATGGAAAATTAAAGCACACATCTGGCACCAGGCTTCACCCTTAACGTCCTTGCGCCAAAACCGGTGGATGTGACCATTTTCTGGGGTCTGCTGGGACCTTTGCTCATGGGGATGCTGTACCACCTGTACCGAATGTCCTCCCAGCAGGGGAGCTGCCTCGCCCATGTGGCCCGAAGACGCCCCTGCACTTCACTCTGCTTCTGGGGATTCACCCTTCCCACCAGAACATCACCAGGTATTGAGCTGCAGTTTCAGACTCTGCACTTCCCGTTTGCTGAGTCTTAATGGAATTTAAACCTTCTCCTTTCTCTCTTTTTTGTTCAGTCCCTTGCCTACCCTTTCTTTTCTCTCTAGCTGCTTTGTCTTTAAGAAAAAACAACTCTGTGCACTCCATGGCTTTCTCCCCCAGTTCACCTCTCCGCACCACAAACCTGTTGAGTTCTGTGACTCAGGTTGTGCAGATTGTTGTGTTAATCCTCAAATCAGTTCTAGGTGTGCAGTTTAGTGTTGATCTGGCTGTATTTCGGGGACAAGAGACTCAAAAAAACTTCCATGCTCTTCTGCCATCTTGACCTCTCCCTCTCATGGGAATTTTAGAATCTCTTTGTGAATTTCTTAAAAAAAAAAAAAACTTTCAGGAATTTGGATTGAGTTTGTATTGAATATATATATATATCAATTTAGGTGAAATTGGTATCTTAACAACCTATTGACTAAGGTATTTATCTTCTTTCCTGGGTAGGTTTTCATTGTTTTACAGGTTTATTTTATTTTATAGTTTTTTTCTTAAATATATTTTTGAGAGAGAGAGAGGTGGGGGTGGGGAGGGGCAGAGAGAGGAAGGAGAAAGAGAATCCCAAGCAAGCTCTGTACTGTCAGCACAGACCCCAACATGAGATACAATCCCACGAACTGTGAGATAATGACCTGAACCTGCATCAAGAGTCAGATGCTTATTGACTGAGCCACCCAGGTGCCCTGTTTTACAGTTTTTGATTTGCACATCTTGAGTACTTTTTTGTATTTTATATTTTTATTGCTATTTTAAAGGGTATTTTTGGGTGACTGGGTGGTTCAGTCATTAAACATCTGACTTCAGCTCAGGTCATGATCTCATGGTTTGTGAGTTTGAACCCCGCATTGGGTGAACTCGAGCCCGTCTTTGGGTGAACATGATCCCTGCTTTGGGTGGGCCCTGCTTTTCTCTTGCTCTCCCTCTCTGTCCCTGTCCCTCACTCATTTTCACCCTTTATCTCTCTCAAAAAATGAAGGGTATTTTTAAACTTCAATTTCTGATTATGCATTAGTGATACATAGAAATATAATTTCTTTTACTATATTAATCCTATATCCTGCAATGTTACTAAACTTGTAGAAGTTTATGAAATTTTCTCCTCTCCATAGATGATAAAATTATCTGTAAAGACAGTTTTACTTCGTTTGCAGTCTGAATGCTGTTTACTTCTTTATCTTGCCTGCTTGTACTGACTAGAACCTCCAATACAGTATTGAATAGATACGGCAAGAGCAAATACCCTCGTCTTGTTGCTATTGTTAGAAGTGAAGCATGTAATTTCTCACCATTAAATATGATGTTAGCTGTAGGATTTTCATAGATGCCCTTTATTTGATTGAAGATACTCTCTTTTAGAGCTTTTATCAGGAATGGCTGATACAACTTATAGAAGTTTTTTTTTTTTAATTGAGATGATCATGTATTTTTTTGTTTTTAATATGGTTAATTACACTAATTGATTTTGAATTTTAAGCCACGTTTGCACTCCTGTGATAAATTATTCTTGACATGTATTATCCTTTTTTATATTGTTAGGTTCATTTTGCAAAAATTTTGCTTGAAATTTTGGTGTGTATATTAATGAAGTATACCAGTTGGTATGTTGCATTGTCTTGTAACATCTTTGTCCAGTTTTGGTATTGCTATTTCATAGAGTGAGTTGAGCATTTCTTGCTTTTCAGTTTTCTAGAAGAGATTGTGTAGAATTGATATTATTGCTTCCTTAAGGATTTGGTAGAACTAATCCATAAAGTTAACTGGCCTGGGAATATTCTTTGTTGGTAGGCTTTTACCTTCAAATTCAATTTCTTTAATAAATATAGAATAATTCATGATATCTATTTCTTCTTGCATGACATTTCATAGTTTGTGTCTTTCAGAAATATTTTCATTTCATCAAATCTGTCATATTTAAAAGCATAAAATTGTTCATGACATTCATTCATTATCTTGTACATATCTACAGAATGTACACTGATGTCATCTACTCAGTCCTGGTACTGGTAATTTATTTCTTTTTTCTCTTTTTGCTGATCAGTCCAACTAAGAGGTTTATTAATTTGTATTGAATTAAGAAAAGTTTTAGTTTCATTGATTTTCTGTATTATTTTTCCCTTTTCTTTTTCATGGATTTTCACTCTTATTTTGATAATTTAATTTGTTTTGCACGTCTAGAGTTTATTTTATGTCTTTTCCCAGTTTAAGTTGAGGTTATTTGAAGACTATTCTTTCCTCATACAGGCATTTAGTGCTGTAAATCCATGCCCTCCAATATGCTCATCCTACCTTAGCACAAACCACCAGTTATGTTACGTTGTTTTTTCATTGTCATTCAGTTCAAAATATTTTCTAACTTCCTTTCTGATTTCTTTTGTGAGCCATGGATTATATTTCATTTCCAAATATTTGGTCATTTTCCAGATATCATTTAAGAATCAATCTCTAATTTAGGGGCGCCTGGGTGGCGCAGTCGGTTGGGCGTCCGACTTCAGCCAGGTCACGATCTCGCGGTCCGTGAGTTCGAGCCCCGCGTCGGGCTCTGGGCTGATGGCTCAGAGCCTGGAGCCTGTTTCCGATTCTGTGTCTCCCTCTCTCTCTGCCCCTCCCCCGTTCATGCTCTGTCTCTCTCTGTCCCAAAAATAAATAAATGTTGAAAAAAAAAAATTAAAAAAAGAATCAATCTCTAATTTAATTCCATTGTGGGAAGGGAACATTTGTTGTATGATTTGAATCAATTTAAATTGGCTCAGAATTAATGTATTTTATGGCTCAGAATATTATGTATTTAATAAATTTTCCATGTGCACTTAAAAATGTATATTCTGCTGTTCTACAAATGTATATTAGGTCAAATTGGTTGAAATTATTTTTTTGATAATTTTACTGATATGCTGTCTACATTTTATATCAATTATTGAAAGAAGGATATTCATATCCTTGACCAAAATGGTGAACTTGTCTGTTTCTTGTCTATTTTTACAGTTCTAATTATTTTTGCTTTAAGTATTCTATGTTTGGTTATTAAGGTCATAGATATTTTTTTAATGTTATGTCCTTTTGATTAATTTCTCTGAATCAACCCTGTTTGATATTAGTATAGGCAGTGAAAGGCTTGTTTTGGTTAGTATTCACATGGGCTATTTTTTTCTATCATTTTACTTTTAATGTATTTGTGTTTTTATAAAGAGTGTTCCTTATTGGTATCATATTGTTTTGACTTTCTCTTTTATCCAGTCTAAAAATCTCTTCCTTTTTTATTTGGAGGGTTTAGACCACAGTAGTTTAATGTTATTATTGATATAGTTAAATTTTATCCTGTTATCTTGCTATCTATTCTCTGGTTGTCCAATCTATTCTTTGTTCCCACTTTTTCTGTCTTCTTTGGGATTTATTATGTTTAAATTTTATTTCCTTTATTGTCTTAAGCAACAAGCTCTCTTTGTTTTGTTCTGTTAGCAGTTGTTTTAGGGTTTAGTGTAAACATGTTTAACTTATCACATTCTATCCTGAAGTCACTTTTGTCTATTTTTGTCTCTGATGAAACCATACTTCTCTCAAAATGATCTTCCACACATGACTCTCTCCTTCTATGCTTGGTTAACTCTCCCTCCTCTTATCACTTTAATTTGTATTAGTAGCAAATTTTGTATTCACAGCCTTGGATTTCTATACTATCCCTTTTGGTTTCTTTATAATATGTTCATGCCTTAGTAACAATGTAACTCTCTTTGAAATATCCTTGATGTTGGGATTTTTTTCTTCTTCAAAGTAGCTATTAACATCTATCAGAACTCTGTTCCAGACAATATAATTTAGAAATCTAGTGTGCTTTAAAAGACCACGGATTATAGTTCAGAGATCATGGAATTTACTTCCAGTTCAAATAAAAACTCATTTTAAAAACTTTGGTGAATTACTTAATCTCTCTAGGCTTTAGTTTCTTCATTTGTATAATAAGGCTAGGTGACTTCTACAGTTCTTTCAAATTCTAACTCACTCAGACACCATTTTCTTGGCCATAGCACAAAGTAGTTTATCAGAGCATTTATAAACTTGCAACCTCTTATTTTTTCAATGAGAATTTTCATGGTTTTAGTGATGGTTAAGATAGAAGACTCAGAAGACTAAACTCAACCTTTTATCTCAAATGAACGAATGAATGAATCTATCTAGTCCCCTCTCACCAAGACAGCATTGCATTATATATAAAGCCTAACACACTGAAATTTAATGTGCGCTCAACTAAATGAGTAGACATTAATTGGAATATAAACACAAGTTGTTAATTAATTTTGTATGCTTATGGTTCAAAAAGTTTAGCCTGTGATGAAATTGGTATTAAACCTTTAGGAATCTATGAAACACATGGATAATGCATATATGCATACATACATGCATGTATACATACATATATATACATGCATACATACATACTTAACACTTAATTGAACAGGGATAATAAAAAATCAATTGCACTTGTTAATCTCTGCTCAATTATGTTGAGCATGTGTGGGTTAGTTATTGGTATCGTTAATAATAGTTGTTGGATGTTAAGTTTAACTGATTAAATGATTTCTTATCTCTTCTAGTTAAGATGCTTTGTGAGATGATTTGCTATCTTTGGGATTATTATTTAACATAAGTAGAATATTAAGATGATTGGAGTCTTCTTACATTGCTTGTAGTCAAATATGTCTAGCTTCTTTAAATCTCTGAGTGGTTTATATATTACTTGTTTTCTCTAGGTCGTAAAGACAAAATACTTTAGAATTATTAAACCAGATAAAAGGAAGTTGGTAGTACAGTGGATAATTATAGAACAAATATGTAGTAAAAGGACTGTGATAAAGTCACCGAAACTTTCCCAGCGCTGCTTGCTGTAACTGACAAATTGCTTTTCAATTATTATTTAAATTATGCAGTTCTTAAATATAGTCACGTATACTGATTAAATACCATCTGGAAGTTTGGGGGGAAAAGTAACTACCAATCTTCTTTATATTTTTTAATTAGCATTTAGTCTGAATTATACTTATGACTTCATTTGTATTAAATATTTATAGATCACAGCTATTGCTGAATATTTACAGCCTTGGACATCATAAATTGGATTTCGAAGGGAAAGGACAAAATTGCCTGTGCTTTCTTGACACCAAGGCAACTTTAGAATTGCTTTATGGGGAGAGATATTAACTATTTTTCTTGTCTCAGTAACTAATCCCAAAACCATATTTGATCTTTTTCTATTTTTCCATTTCCTTGGTTTATTAAATTCTCTTGTATACATATTCTTTAGTAGCATTACTTGAAGGGCAATGTTTTATAGCATATAAGATCACATCTAAGGAATGAGCTTCCTGGGTTTGAACCCAGCTCTGCATCAATGATGGGTAGTTAGTGACTATATCTATACTTCATTTTCCTTAATACAAAATGGGGATAATAGGACTGGTATTAGGAATACATACACATACACCCCCACACATACACAAACAAGTCTGTAACATGGCCTGACATATGGTGAGTACTACATAGATATTTGCTAATTAATAAATCCTCCTTCTTTTATCAAGCACTCATTCTTTTTGCCTTTGACTCTAACTTCTTGCTAATTTATTTACCTTCTCTTCAATAGCTGATTTACTTCATTTTGTATCCACATTTCTATTAGAAAAATAATTTTTAATTCTGTTTACATTTTCTAAAATGTAGGGGCGCCTGGGTGGCTCAGTCAGTTAAGCATCCGACTTCGGCTCAGGTCATGATCTCATGGTCCGTGAGCTCGAACCCTGCCTCGGGCTCTGTGCCGACAGCTCAGAGCCTGGAGCCTGTTTCAGATTCTGTGTCTCCCTCTCTCTCACCCTCCCCCATTTATGCTCTGTCTCTCTCTGTCTCAAAAATAAATAAACATTAAAAAAATGTTTTAAATGTAAAATTTCCCTTTCAGACTAAAGTACAAGAACATCCTATGAGATCTAAAATGTCTAAAATAACAAATGCTAAATATTGTTAGCTATCATTTATTTATACACTGTATTGATTTGTCCTTATTCTGTACATTAAAAATACCAAGATTTTGGCAAATAATCAAGTAGTGCACATGTCTGTGAATGTAAATGGTTTAGCAGTCATCATTTCCTTGATTTTATCTAATTAATTTTTTTTCTTATCATGACAAATGCTTTATCAGTCAAACTTTCTTGCTGACTAGTTCTGTTTGTACTGCAGTACACAATGAGATATACGAGAAAGTGTCCAGAAAACCATTGAAAACCTGTGCTCATGGTAGTCCTAGTCCACACATTTCTTGGCACCTAGATATTGGTCCTCATATTTTGAGCAGAGTGTTTATATTAGTAGTAATATAAGGGAAATTCTTTTGTGAGATTAAGGCCATAAGTTTTTTTTTTTCTTTTTACATTTATCAGAACCTCACTTTTTAAATTTATAAATGCATAATATTTTATTTCTTATCTCTACAAATTAGTGACATGAAATGAGCTTTTACAAATGTCCAACCCATAGCAACATTTTTTCCTGTGGAAACTTATTCAGTGATATCGTATAAATGCAGTGAGTGTCAATGACCTGAGTAATCTTGGGATTGTCTGGATATCATCTTCTGGTGTTGTGTTCTTGCTCTGAGATACTGTGCCAATGAGATTAAAGTAATATTTAAAGCTATTTAGATTATTATCTTGGTGACCTTCACAACTCATTTGAATCTAACAAAACAATTTTGGAATAGGAAAAATTCCCTTTCCTCTTAAAAAAAATTTTTGTTTGCCTGCTTTTAGCTGGGTCTTATGTTTCTGGATGCCAAAACCTCCTTTCATGAGGGTGTATGTATATTGTTACTCTTTTTTATTTTGTTGAAATCATCCTGTCTCTGCCTTCATTGCTCAGTAATTCAATTAATCCCAATTGTTCTTGTCTTTATTATCATCTCCTCCCATGGGAAGCTTCCTATTATAATAATATATTGGATGATTTAAATTTTTTCATTGATGATATAGTAGAACCAATTTAAAGTATTTTATCGAAATGCAAATTTTATACATTTAAAATTTTATGTACTTGAATATATATGTTTGATTAAAGGGTTAGGTAGAAGGAGGAAGGGACATCAGGACAATTATACTGTCTTTTTCTGAAGCCATTTTCAGAAGATAGGGCCTTCTGCATTAGCAAATATACTCTCATTATATCGATTTAAAAAAAAAAGGCAACTCAAGATAAACTGGGAAGTCAAAAGTCCTTATTGCAGTTGTTCAAGAGACAAATTTAGAATTTATTCATTTTTTTTATTCCTTCCCTCTTTATTACTTTCTGCATATCCACAACCAAGAATGCAGGACATAGTATGTAGCCTGAGATAGCTCAATTTCATTTCTAAGGATTTGCAGACCATTTAAAAATTAAAGCATTACTTGCACCTCTACTAATGTTGCAATAATTTGAGGAAAGATGAGATACTTTGTAAAGATTCCAGACACTGAACATAATTCAGAGCCTTTTCTAAAACTCTGTAGAACATTCCCCCTAAGATGTAAACAATATTAGCACATCGGTCATTTTAAAGACTCAGAGAGGATGAAAGATTGGCCAGGTATTTGTTGATGTATGGCATTAAAGGAGTCGGGGGCAGGGGCGGTGAGAACACATAGAAGGAACTGGAAGCATGAGCATTACTTGATGGTGTCACAGCAGTATAAATGGAGGGAAACGAAAGTTACAAAAGGAGATGAGATAAATAAAAGGATATGAGGATATCCTTATTTTTTTTTTCAAGAAGCCAGTTTTGAGGACTTTCTTTCTTAATGGTATCCCTGGCTCCTGAACATGGTAGTGCTTTTACAGACCAATACTAGGCCTAGATTCACACAAATGGGTAAGTAACTCTTTTGTAAGTGTAGGAAAGTAGAAAACTTGCCATAATGTTTAATTTGTCTCGTGTCTTTTTTCATTTTCATTTTACGCCTATTCTAGTGACTTATTGTTGGGTAAAAAACACATTTGCTTAAAAAATATACTAAAATGCTTTCAGATGATGATCATGTTTTTCCCTCATTGGAAATAAGAGAACAGATGCACACTTTAACTGTTACACAAAAATTACAGGTTCCTAAACCAAAAATAGTTTCCTTAATATGTATGTGTTATATCTTCATTGCCGTTTTCCTCTGAAATGTTGAGACTGACAGCTCTTATTAATAGGTAGGTTGATTGTGGGTATTTTTTTTTTCATTCAGCTAAAACACTTTCTGCTGCTTTGAAAAGAGTGAGATAATTCTCCATATTAGGAACCCAAAACATTAAATTTGCCATATCCTTTATAATTCACACTTGAGTTTTGGGTACACTTTCTCTTACCTATTCATTTTATTTTTGACTTGTCTCTATGTCTTGGTGCTTCTTGAATGTTAAATCATTTGCCCTTATGGCAAAATGATATGAAGAAACAATATATGCAAATAATTCTAGTCTCCTCCCCAAATAAATAAATTTCTTAACTGTGAAGAGGAAAATTGATTATAGTAATCTACATAAAGTAAATCGGTTTACAAAAAGCAATTGTGTTAGCCTTAAAATAAATATTTCTGCCTATATTTCATTTTTTTCCGGTGTGCGCAGTTTAAAAATAAAAATGACTAGAAATGCTTTCTTTTTTTTTACCTCAACAAAAATTTTTATAGCATTTTGTTTTTAAGGTGAATACTAAACACAACTAAACAAAGCACTCTGTGTCTCTAGAGAATAATGAAAATGTTGTTGATGTTAAAAAATGCTTTCTTAATATAAAGGACAAATAGAAACTAATAGTGAAGACTTGACTCTAAACTTTGTGAAGGAGGGGAATTGTGCTCAGTTACTCCCGGATTCCCAGTTGTCTAGAGCAGTGACAAGCTCACAGTAGTTGACAATTATTAATAAACCAATAAGCTATTATCACTTAAAGTTTTTTTTTTTTATCAGTTCTGTATCATAGTATGCTTATTTTGTGGGGGAGAATAAGAGCTATTTTCACAAACAGATAAAATATATAGTTAAGAGACAAAACTTTGTTATTCCATTTAGCTGTTAAAAATCATACCTACATTCTCACACCATTGATTTAATTGTGATGTAATACCCAAGTAAGTGAGTTGAGAGTATTCTAAATGGCTCTGAAAATCTTGATTTATGTTGATTTTATCTGTCCTCCCATGTCTTCCAATGAAGTGATATGTTTAAAGTCACCTTATTAAAAAATATTTTTAAATTATGTAATGCACTTAAAGTCATCTTATAAAAAGAGGCTTAGAGTGGATCTTGTTTTTAAAACCCCTAAAATCTTTTTTTTAACTTGAAAATAATAGTAAGAGTTTGTTATAATTCCCATACTTCCTTTTTCATATTAACAATGTAAAAGTAACCTATATAGTTTTTTTTACTATAAATATGAAGGGAAAATCCTATTTTCCAGTTGTTCTTATGTTTGTTTCCAACAATTATCAATCTTTATTTTCTAAAATTTTCTACAAAGTGTGCATGTCATTACTGACTATAAAGTAGTGGTTAATGAGCATACTGAATAAGAAATATCTCTCTTTCTGCTTCTTTCGGTGCATTAAGATTTTTGCACTTGAATAAAGCATGATATCCTTTACCCATTCGGTTTATTTTTACCCACCTGTTTAATGAATTTCAATGTTAAATGAATTTACAATTGACATTAATATTTCAAATATTTTTACATTTTTATCATGTCCTGTTTCTTGCAAAGTAGACAATTTTTTAGTCTGATAAAATTATATTAAATTCAAAAGTATGCATTTATATTAAAAGAAATAGGGCTTGTGTTTTTTTAAGGTAAATTTTCATGGTTACCACCTATATTTTTGTTTTCCAGAATGTTGTCCAAACTACAGTGTTTTTTTCAATGCAAATAAGCAATTTTCTTTCATGAGCTATGCAGAAATTTCTGCTAACCCATCTGGTTTAGAAGCCACAGCTTGAATTTTAATGAGGCAATATTATTTACTGCACTTAGTCCTGCAAATGTTCCAGTGTTTGCTCTGTCTTGATGATTCTGTCTGTGAATGGGTCAAATTACCTTTACCTGTCTGAAAAACTTGAAAATAAGTGCTGACACTCAATCAGTGAAGCTCAGGGTGGTGAAATGTTTATAAATCTAACGTGACACCATCTAGAATTTAAACAAGGACCCCAATTTATTTAGTCTACCTATATATATGTGTGTGTGTGTGTGTGTGTGTGTGTGTGTGTGTGTGTGTGTGTGTGTATAAAGCTGTAGTGTAGATGAGCTTCCTCTGGAGTTCTATTACCTCTTTCTGGCTCCTGGGACGTGGTTACATTTAAAGAAGTGGAAATAAATAGCACACTTATGGGCTTTAAAGAGTTAATCCTAATTCACAGTGAGAGAATAACAATTAAATTCAACAATAGCAATGTTACTGTAAAATACATTTTACTTGTTACATATTAGCTGAACTCAGCTCTTTTACATCTGTCCTTTTTGGTTATGTTAGGTCGCATTAGGAGAAAATTATAATCAGGATATTTAAGATTAATACACAATAAAGAAGTTGATAGAATATTTTCTAAGCTGTAAGAATAATGGCACTATTTTTGGTTAAATGTTTGTTTGGAGAGGCATAAAGGTTAGAAATTGACTGGATAGGATCATAAGATGAGTGTTTCAGATGGGTGGCCACTGAGTTCTGTTGCCCTTAGAGACTTCCTTTCATAATCACACAAAGTTCAAGTCATTAAGTGAAAAGAGTAAATTTACAGAATGATATAGATTTTCAGAAGTCTTAATTAAAGTTCACAGAACTTTAGAAAATTGAGAAATGCCCTCTCTTGACACTTCATCTCCTGTGTTATTTGATTATCTGATTTAAATATGTGTGTAATTAATTAGTATTAGTATGAAGTAGCCTAGACAGAATTGGAGTGAATGCCCTCTGGTTGTGAGGCAATTTTGCAATCTTATAAAAAGGGAAAAAAAGGGTTATTGACTAAAGGACTCTGGTCTTTTTAGAGCTTCTCATTCCCCATGATACCTCCCAGGACATTACTATTCCTTGAACCACTGAGATCAGAGAAAGCAGAAATCACATATTCCCTTCCTAGGAATTAGCAACTCTCCAATATACCATAAATATTTTGTCTTGTTTCCTGTTAGTACCACATATAGTCCAAAGTGAATTTCCTAAAGCAGAGATGAACAGAAAGTTAACACTGAGGAGATGAGTGTAAAAGCTACTGAGTAAACTAGTAGAGGAATCAGGTTTCTATCCTTAGGTCAGATCTCCGACAGCTGTTCTTTGCTTATAAAGGTGATGCTTCTTCTGGCATCACATTTTCCAAACCAAGATGAAACCCATATCTTTTTTTCTATTTAATAAAGTGTTCTCTGTTAGTTCCTCATGGTATTTAGGATAAAATGAACCATGTGTCAGTTAAGGAGTCTGAACAAAGAAACAAATACTGATGGGGTAGCTTAATGAGTCCCTTGGCTCCAAACATCAAAAATGAAAACACTGTATATTTCATTTATATAAGGCTAAGAGCCTACAAGTGTTTTTTTTTAATAGAGTCTTGTAGTATTGTTCAAAATTAAGGCTGTTCTTTGAAGCATGCACTGTAACATTGGCATTTGGAATCAATAATATACCTTCTCACAGAAAAAGGCTTAAATGGTGATCTGTTCCTATGAGGAAAGAATACTTTGGGGTTTAAATTTGCTGGTTTATCCCCACCCCACCCCTCAAGAACTTCCTTAAGTTGTGACTCAGGATTTCCCTGCCTATGCTTTAAAAAATCTGACAATGAAAGTTCTGGCTCATAAGCTCAGCAGGTTTATTACAAGTTATAGGTCAACGGATACATACATAGACACCCGTAATGAGAACTCACCCTCACATACAGTAGTGGTACAATCTCTTTCTCTTTCCTCTGCCAAAGTTGCAGAGATCAAGATTCTATTCTCTACAAACATTGAGTCAAACTGTGTTTCAGGGTAGATAATATAATTAGGAGTCAAATAGAAGTACAGTGGCCTGACAAATTTTTCCCCAAATCAAACCACATTCAGCTCAATCTCAGCTTCAGTCTTACAAGAATATAAATGTATTAGTAATGATGTGTTTTTTTCCCACCAGAAATATAGTTGAAATATACAGTGTAAGGGCAGGAGCTATATTTTAAATCTCTAGTCATGATGACTGGAAAGGACCTGTCAAAACCTTTCTTTGTCTTATTAGCAACTACCAGGAGGTATATAAAGTTCAGTTTCCTGAGCACATTTCATGGGAAAGATAACTATTGCAAATACAAGTCACTTCATTTAGGAAGAATATTTAAATTGGGCCCCAAATTTCTGTGAAATGTACTTTGTCATTAAAGGGAATAGCCAGTCAAGGAAAGCCTTTAATGATTGTTAATGAAAACACGTATTAGGAAAAATTAATAATTCAATTTTGAATCAATAAGAACCTTTGATCTCTCTTGTGATGATAAACATTTACATTTGAGGACGTGAGGTTTTGTTTGAGAATTTGCTTTTTACTATTGCTCACATTTTAGGCAGACAGGCATATTACTGGTCCTTTTTCACTCTAGCTTGTACATTATTGGGCAAAAGAAGAGAGGCAGGACTGGAGTAAGATGAAGCACAACAGATTGCAGTGAATAGACCATGTGTTAGAAGGTGTCAAATATTTATTAGATATTTACTTCACAAGCATATACAGATAACCTGTATGAACTAAAACTATATTTTTTTCCAGAAGCCCCTGAGCTAGACTGTAATCCCAATAACTCAAAATCAGAATTTTACTATTTTGAATCTATGTGACATTAACTCCGTTCTTCCTTTCTGGTACAAAATCTAGAAAATAGGGCACAATATAGATGTTTAATAATTTTTCTTGTTGATTGAATAGAGTGCATTTTATTTATCTTAGGCATATCTACCTCATACTAAATTCTGATTAAGGAGATATAGATAATATAAAACATTGCAGGAAGAAATAATTTTCAAAAGTCTTTGTTCCAATGTTAAGCAAGTTAAACAATTCTCTTGGCCTCAATTTTCTTTTATATCTAAAATAATCTCTTCTACAATTATTCTCTGGAAAACGTGAAATTTATTGATGGTTTTCACCTTTTCAATCAATAATAAAAGCCTTTTTCCCCTTCATCTTGAAGGTAAGATAAAGATGGTGAAGAAACACTAGGAAAAATGTTAGTATTGATAAGAATGGTGCACAAAATATCAGATGCTTTAATAATTTGACAACAGTGAAAGAATTCAGGTTATAATTCCAATTTTTAAAAAATTAAACCAAAATGTTAATTAGTAGCCTCAAATGGAACACTGATATAATATTTTGGCAATAGGAACCAAATTTGTAACATTTCCATTATTTTCACTGTTATATAAATTAGATAAAATTTGCAGTGTTATTATTTTTAAATGGAGACTCCCTTACTGAATCACATTTCTATTTTACAAAAGATGATATACTAAATGCACTAAGCATATGGTTTACTTACAAAACTCCCTGTAGTTTCATTGTACCCTAATAATGCCTGTGTTTGTGGAAAAACTAGTTTACAAGAGGCAGATGACTAACCCAGAAGTAAGATGGCTTTTAAAGACATTGCATCAAGGATAGTTGGGTACATAGATGATATTTTTTTTTTATTTCGGAATCCATAAAATAACTCCTGAAAAATCATAGACAGAGCTATTTCATTAACTTCCTATGAGAACAAAGAATTCTTTTTTAGACACCTCACAACATCATTGATATAAAACGTTGTTACCACTAATTGGAATAAATTCTTACCTTCCCAATTGTAAGTCAGTGCTGTTCAAGATTTCTTTCTGATAATGTGGCAAGAGTAGCCTCACTTTCATCTATTAATGTCATCTCTTGTGTGCCTGCAAAATTTGCCAGAACTGATTAGAGCAGATATTAAATGATAATTGGACATTTAGTGCTCGTCAAACAGAAAGTGACAGATGGGGCACTAATTAAATTATAGTTCTGACATTATTCACAATGGTTTATGACTCTTCAGTGATGACCTTCATGCATCCCTTCTCCATATTTTTTCCCCCTTTGGTGGGGATAGAAGGATAGGAGGCTGATTGATAGAAAGGAAAACTATCTCTAAAAACACTGAGCAAAATCCCGAGATATTTAAAATGCTTAATTTTTAAGGCTATTTATCAAGATAAAACATTTTTCTGTAGTGAAATGAATAATTATAAAACAATAGGGAAACTTACTATGAAGCTAATGAACTGCGAAAAAAATACATAATTCTAAAGAATATACAAAGATAGATTATAATGACTCTATTTCTGGAAAGGGTAAAGACCTTTATTCTTACTTGAATAAAGAAAAATATATAATTCTGATATCAGAAATGAGGATGCAGTGCTTTTTTATTAATGCCTTTTTTGTTTGTTAACTCAAGCTTGCATTACTAGTTATCTCCACCAGCTAAATGAAGAACCCTGTTGAAAAGAAAGGGGTAGGAGAGGAATTAAAAGAAATTCTAAGCCACAGTTGCTGAACCAGAACTACATTTGCTTTTTCAATTAAAAGAGAAAACACAGTGTTGATTACTTTCTAACTTTAGTTTTTAATTTTGCTCCGGTGTTTAGTAGTCTTAAAAAAAATAAAAACACCTGAGAGTAAAACCTCTAAGACTTTGATAAGTGGTGAACAATCCTCTCAATCTTCTGTCTAGTGATTGACCATAATTTAAATTTAAAATTAAGTCATTGTAAATCGTATCTCTTTCCCATAATTTTCTAGTCATTTTTTTCTGCTGACATATATGTACAGGTTTAGTTACCATTAGTGATGAGAGTATTGACTAATTAGAAAATTCACCACCACCACCCGCCACACACTATAAAATGAGTAGTATAGGAGGGAAGATTATTTGTTTTTACTGATGTAATCTCTGCAATGTGTGAAGGTATAGAAAAAAGAGCAAATGAATGTAGAATTCATTTTGATTCTTTTACGTAAGGATGTTCTGTAGTTTCGATCTGATAACCAACTAGCAAATTCAATATAAAGGATTAAATGGAATAGAATTGGGGCTCCAGTTGGCCTTGTTATCCATGGGAATTTGGAGAACTTTCTTTACCCTATAAAACATTACTTTTTAATTGGTAAAATAACATGGCTTTATTAAATGTTTTATAAGTCTTTTCATATCTTCAAAAGTCTTCTTTTGTTATGGGTAACTTTTATGTTTTAAGTCAATAGAATCAGTCTATCTCAATAGCAAATTATTTTTAAAGAAATTTTAATATATTACCAATAGCATAATAGTCTCTATATTACTCAAAGAAATGCACGTGTATTCACAAATATAACGGAAGAACAGTGTTTAAAATTTTTTTCTGGTTAATAACAGCTATTCAAAAGCTTTACAGTGTTTCTTGTTTTCATGTTGGTTGTTGAATATGCAGGTTGCAGTTGTAGGTATTGGAGATGTTTGTGTATATTTCTGTAGGCCTTTTAATTAAGCATTCTTATGCTGCTAAGATATTTGTCTAAATGGTTCTAATATAAGCAACATAGTGTCCTTTGCTATCCTGTTCTGATAACTCCAGTGAATTAGAATATGATGTTATTTGACCATAATATATTCTCAAGAAACTTAGACATTATGGTTTCCTTTATCCTTTCCTAGGTGCACATGGAAATACAGAATACAAATACAGAATTTTCTCTGTTATTCATTCATTCATTTTACATTTTGACAGGGAGAAACAACTAGTTCTCTGGTTGACAACTGATGGAATTTTCTTAGTTTCTTCTTGCAAATCAGAACATTTAAACTTCTTCGATCTTGTGTCTCCTCTTTTCCAAGATATGTGAGAAATCACCATTGCCGAGAGTGTTTCTATGATTCCTCCCGAAACTTACTCAGTATCTTAAATGTCAATAAATGGACTCTTGAGTTAAATTAAAATGCTAGACACTTTGGGCCCATTACTCTGCTCATTGTGGTTTCATCTTGCCTATAAATGTTCCATTAGTGTTTTTTTTCTTTTTAATTTTTTAATGTTTATTTGTTTTTGAGAGAGTGAGAGAGTGAGAGAGAGAGAGAGAACATGAGCAGAGGAGGGGCAGAGAGAGAGGGAGACACAGAATCTGAACCAGGTTCCAGGCTCTGAGCTGTCAGCACAGAGCCTGATGCGGGGCTCTAACCCACAAACCGTGAGATCATGACCTGAGCCAAAGTTGGACGCTTAACCGACTGAGCTACCCAGGCACCCCACCATTTTTGGTTTAAATACTTCTCCTTTACAGAGAACATGGAAATAAAATAATACCTACAGGTTTCCAGTTTTGTATTTCTTTTAACCTTTTTAACAATGATCTTCCTTAGATGGTATCGATGTTGTTTTCTTACTGAGAAAGCCTTTTGTTCTCATGTTTCATAAGACTCATTTATTTTGGTGTTGGAAGATGGCGGCGTAGGAGGACGCTGGGCTCACCGCGCATCCTGCTGATCACTTAGATTCCACCTACACCTGCCTAAATAACCCAGAAAACCGCCAGAGGATTAGCAGAACGGAGTCACCAGACCCAAGTGCAGACGAGAGGCCCACGGAAGAGGGTAGGAAGGGCGGCGAGGCGGTGCGCGCTCCACGGACTGGCGGGAGGGAGCCGGGGTGGAGGGGCAGCTCGCCGGCCAAGCAGAGCCCAAGTCCGGCTTGCAAAAGCGGAGGGGCCTGACGGACTGTGTTCCGACAGCAAGTGCGACTTAGCGTCTGGGAGGTCATAAGTTAACAGCTCTGCTCAGAAAGCGGGAAGGCTGGAGGACAAAGGGAGGGAGAGCTGCGGAGCCCCCGGACGACAGAGCTCAGTTTGGAGGGGAACAAAGGCGCTCCCAGCGCCATCTCCCCCACCCATCCCCCAGCCAAAATCCCAAAGGGAACCGGTTCCGGCCAGGGAAATTGCTCGCTCCACGCAAACACCCAACTCTGTGCTTCTGCGGAGCCAAACCTCCGGCAGCAGATCTGACTCCCTCCGGCTGACACAGGGCCCCTCCTGAAGTGGATCACCTAAGGAGAAGCGAGCTAAGCCTGCCCCCCCTGCCGCCGTGCACCTTGCCTTCCCACCCCAGCTAATACGCCACATCCCCAGCATCACAAGCCTGGCAGTGTGCAAGTAGCCCAGACGGGCCACGCCACCCCACAGTGAATCCCACCCCTAGGAGAGGGGAAGAGAAGGCACACACCAGTCTGACTGTGGCCCCAGCGGTGGGCTGGGGGCAGACATCAGGACTGACTGCGGCTCCGCCCACCAACTCCAGTTATACACCACAGCACAGGGGAAGTGCCCTGCAGGTCCTCACCACACCAGGGACTATCCAAAATGACCAAGCGGAAGAATTCCCCTCAGAAGAATCTCCAGGAAATAACAACAGCTAATGAGCTGATCAAAAAGGATTTCAATAATATAACAGAAAGTGAATTTAGAATAATAGTCATAAAATTAATCGCTGGGCTTGAAAACAGTATACAGGACAGCAGAGAATCTCTTGCTACAGAGATCAAGGGACTAAGGAACAGTCACGAGGAGCTGAAAAACACTTTAAATGAAATGCAAAACAAAATGGAGACCACCACGGCTCGGATGGAAGAGGCAGAGGAGAGAATAGGTGAACTAGAAGATAAAGTTATGGAAAAAGAGGAAGCTGAGAAAAAGAGAGAGAAAAAAATCCAGGAGTATGAGGGGAAAATTAGAGAACTAAATGATACACTAAAAAGAAATAATATACGCATAATTGGTATCCCAGAGGAGGAAGAGAGAGGGAAAGGTGCTGAAGGGGTACTTGAAGAAATCATAGCTGAGAACTTCCCTGAACTGGGGAAGGAAAAAGGCATTGAAATCCAAGAGGCACAGAGAACTCCCTTCAGACGTAACTTGAATCGATCTTCTGCATGACATATCATAGTGAAACTGGCAAAATACAAGGATAAAGAGAAAATTCTGAAAGCAGCAAGGGGTAAACGTGCCCTCACATATAAAGGGAGACCTATAAGACTCGTGACTGATCTCTCTTTTGAAACTTGGCAGGCCAGAAAGAATTGGCACGAGATTTTCAGGGTGTTAGACAGCAAAAATATGCAGCTGAGAATCCTTTATCCAGCAAGTCTGTCATTTAGAATAGAAGGAGAGATAAAGGTCTTCCCAAACAAACAAAAACTGAAGGAATTTGTCACCACTAAACCAGCCCTACAAGACATCCTAAGGGGGACCCTGTGAGACAAAGTACCAGAGACATCACTACAAGCATAAAACATATAGACATCACAATGACTCTAAACCCATATCTTTCTATAATAACACTGAATGTAAATGGATTAAATGTGCCAACCAAAAAACATAGGGTATCAGAATGGATAAAAAAACAAGACCCATCTATTTGCTGTCTACAAGAGACTCATTTTAGACCTGAGGACACCTTTAGATTGAGAGTGAGGGGATGGAGAACTATTTATCATGCTACTGGAAGCCAAAAGAAAGCTGGAGTAGCCATACTTATATCAGACAAACTAGACTTTAAATTAAAGGCTGTAACAAGAGATGAAGAAGGACATTATATAATAGTTACAGGGTCTATCCATCAGGAAGAGCTAACAATTATAAATGTCTATGCGCCGAATACCGGAGCCCCCAAATATATAAAACAATTACTCATAAACAGAAGCAACCTTATTGATAAGAATGTGGTAATTGCAGGGGACTTTAACACCCCACTTATAGAAATGGATAGATCATCTAGACACACGGTCAATAAAGAAACAAGGGCCCTGAATGAGACATTGGATCAGATGGACTTGACAGATATATTTAGAACTCTGCATCCCAAAGCAACAGAATATACTTTCTTCTCGAGTGCACATGAAACATTCTCCAAGATAGATCATATACTGGGTCACAAAACAGCCCTTCATAAGTTTACAAGAATTGAAATTATACCATGCATACTTTCAGACCACAATGCTATGAAGCTTGAAATCAACCACAGGAAAAAGTCTGGAAAACCTCCAAAAGCATGGAGGTTAAAGAACACCCTACTAACGAATGAGTGGGTCAACCAGGCAATTAGAGAAGAAATCAAAAAATATATGGAAACAAACGAAAATGCAAATACAACAATCCAAACGCTTTGGGATGCAGCGAAGGCAGTCCTGAGAGGAAAATACATTGCAATCCAGGCCTATCTCAAGAAACAAGAAAAATCCCAAATACAAAATCTAACAGCACACCTAAAGGAAATAGAAGCAGAACAGCAAAGGCAGCCTAAACCCAGCAGAAGAAGAGAAATAATAAAGATCAGAGCAGAAATAAACAATATAGAATCTAAAAAAACTGTAGAGCAGATCAACGAAACCAAGAGTTGGTTTTTTGAAAAAATAAACAAAATTGACAAACCTCTAGCCAGGCTTCTCAAAAAGAAAAGGGAGATGACCCAAACAGATAAAATCATGAATGAAAATGGAATGATTACAACCAATCCCTCAGAGATACAAACAATTATCAGGGAATACTATGAAAAATTATATGCCAACAAATTGGACAACCTGGAAGAAATGGAC
Organism: Lynx canadensis; assembly: GCF_007474595.2. Lineage (NCBI taxonomy): Eukaryota > Metazoa > Chordata > Mammalia > Carnivora > Felidae > Lynx > Lynx canadensis. The sequence goes on from NC_044304.2 coordinate 102,157,043, forward strand.
AAATTCCTGAACACCCACACTCTTCCAAAACTCAATCAGGAGGAAAGAGAAAGCTTGAACAGACCCATAACCAGCGAAGAAATTGAATCGGTTATCAAAAATCTCCCAACAAATAAGAGTCCAGGACCAGATGGCTTCCCAGGAGAGTTCTACCAGATGTTTAAAGCAGAGATAATACCTATCCTTCTCAAGCTATTCCAAGAAGTAGAAAGGGAAGGAAAACTTCCAGACTCATTCTATGAAGCCAGTATTACTTTGATTCCTAAACCAGACAGAGACCCAGTCAAAAAAGAGAACTACAGGCCAATATCCCTGATGAATATGGATGCAAAAATTCTCAATAAGATACTAGCAAATCGAATTCAACAGCATATAAAAAGAATTATTCACCATGATCAAATGGGATTCATTCCTGGGATGCAGGGCTGGTTCAACATTCGCAAATCAATCAACGTGATACATCACATTAACAAAAAAAAAGAGAAGAACCATATGATCCTGTCAATCGATGCAGAAAAGGCCTTTGACAAAATCCAGCACCCTTTCTTAATAAAAACCCTTGAGAAAGTCGGGATAGAAGGAACATACTTAAAGATCATAAAAGCCATTTATGAAAAGCCCACAGCTCACATCATCCTCAACGGGGAAAAACTGAGAGCTTTTTCCCTGAGATCAGGAACACGACAGGGATGCCCACTCTCACCGCTGTTGTTTAACATAGTGCTGGAAGTTCTAGCATCAGCAATCAGACAACAAAAGGAAATCAAAGGCATCCAAATTGGCAAAGATGAAGTCAAGCTTTCGCTTTTTGCAGATGACATGATATTATACATGGAAAATCCGATAGACTCCACCAAAAGTCTGCTAGAACTGATACATGAATTCAGCAAAGTTGCAGGATACAAAATCAATGTCCAGAAATCAGTTGCATTCTTATACACTAACAATGAAGCAACAGAAAGACAAATAAAGAAACTGATCCCATTCACAATTGCACCAAGAAGCATAAAATACCTAGGAATAAATCTAACCAAAGATGTAAAGGATCTGTATGCTGAAAACTATAGAAAGCTTATGAAGGTAATTGAAGAAGATTTAAAGAAATGGAAAGACATTCCCTGCTCATGGATTGGAAAAATAAATATTGTCAAAATGTCAATACTACCCAAAGCTATCTACACATTCAATGCAATCCCAATCAAAATTGCACCAGCATTCTTCTCGAAATTAGAACAAGCAATCCTAAAATTCATATGGAACCACAAAAGGCCCCGAATAGCCAAAGGAATTCTGAAGAAGAAGACCAAAGCAGGAGGCGTCACAATCCCAGACTTTAGCCTCTACTACAAAGCTGTAATTATCAAGACAGCATGGTATTGGCACAAAAACAGACACACAGACCAATGGAATAGAATAGAAACCCCAGAACTAGACCCACAAACGTATGGCCAACTCATCTTTGACAAAGCAGGAAAGAACATCCAATGGAAAAAAGACAGCCTCTTTAACAAATGGTGCTGGGAGAACTGGACAGCAACATGCAGAAGGTTGAAACTAGACCACTTTCTCACACCATTTACAAAAATAAACTCAAAATGGATAAAGGACCTAAATGTGAGACAGGAAACCATCAAAACCTTGGAGGAGAAAGCAGGAAAAGACCTCTCTGACCTCAGCCGTAGCAATCTCTTCCTCGACACATCCCCAAAGGCAAGGGAACTAAAAGCAAAAGCGAATTACTGGGACCTTATGAAGATAAAAGGCTTCTGCACAGCAAAGGAAACAACCAACAAAACTAAAAGGCAACCAACGGAATGGGAAAAGATATTTGCAAATGACATATCGGACAAAGGGCTGGTATCTAAAATCTATAAAGAGCTCACCAAACTCCACACCCGAAAAACAAATAACCCAGTGAAGAAATGGGCAGAAAACATGAATAGACACTTCTCTAAAGAAGACATCCAGATGGCCAACAGGCACATGAAAAGATGTTCAGCGTCGCTCCTTATCAGGGAAATACAAATCAAAACCACACTCAGGTATCACCTCACGCCAGTCGGAGTGGCCAAAATGAACAAATCAGGAGACTATAGATGCTGGCGAGGATGTGGAGAAACGGGAACCCTCTTGCGCTGTTGGTGGGAATGCAAATTGGTGCAGCTGCTCTGGAAAGCAGTGTGGAGGTTCCTCAGAAAATTAAAAATAGACCTACCCTATGACCCAGCAATAGCACTGCTAGGAATTTATCCAAGGGATACAGGAGTACTGATGCATAGGGGCACTTGTACCCCAATGTTCATAGCAGCACTCTCAACAATAGCCAAATTATGGAAAGAGCCTAAATGTCCATCAACTGATGAATGGATAAAGAAATTGTGGTTTATATACACAATGGAATACTACGTGGCAATGAGAAAAAATGAAATCTGGCCTTTTGTAGCAACGTGGATGGAACTGGAGAGTGTGATGCTAAGTGAAATAAGCCATACAGAGAAAGACAGATACCATATGGTTTCACTCTTATGTGGATCCTGAGAAACTTAACAGGAACCCATGGGGGAAGGGAAGGAAAAAAAAAAAGAGGTTAGAGTGGGAGAGAGCCAAAGCATAAGAGACTGTTAAAAACTGAGAACAAACTGAGGGTTGATGGGGGGTGGGAGGGAGGGGAGGGTGGGTGATGGGTATTGAGGAGGGCACCTTTTGGGATGAGCACTGGGTGTTGTATGGAAACCAATTTGTCAATAAATTTCATAAAAAAAAAAAGACTCACTTATTTTGCCTATTAACTACTAAATACCATTTGGTTTGAAAAGATCCAGAGCTAGGGTGATAATCTGAAGTAATTCTAAACGTTAGACATGAGAAATCTTTGTTTTTTCCTAAATAGTATTTGAGTGAAGAGATGGGCTCTTGAAAGCATAGGAATACAGCTATGATTAGCATTTTTTTAAATTAAGCTAAGTATAGACTATTAGAATTTTAACATTATGTATTTAGCTCACTGATATTGTAAACTTCAATGAATAATTTAAATGTCTAGTGTGCATTATGAAATTTTCATTAATGAATACATTCTTCAATCTCCAAAAGACTTGAGAAGCAAAGAATTAAGATACTATGAGTAGAGTCAAAAGTATTAACAATCTCCACTAGAGAATTAAATGCCTTAGTGAATATATTTTCAGGTTAGAAGGGATTGTATAAATTAACCAACATATGCAAATTGAGGAGACTGAGCACAAAAATATGATGAGCTTTTCAATAGACATAATCGGTTGATGGTAGACCAGGCTCAAGAGTCTGTCTTTTGACTATCTTTGTAGCACTCTTTGAATTTTCTTGTTGCAGCAATAACTTATTTACTTAAGAGTAAGGATAGGCGAGTTTTTTGTTGTTGTTTGTTTGTTTGTTTGCTTGTTTTTTTTTGAATAAAGAGCCAGACATTAAACATTTTTGGTTTTCCAGCCTAGAAGGGCTCTGTTGCAACTTCTTGACTCTGTAGCCATGTAAAATATGGGTAAAAATGAGCATGACTGTATTCCAATGAAGATATATTCTCAAAAACAGATGACTGGCTGGATTTGGTTAATGAGCTATAGTTGGCCAACTCCTGATATAAACAATTTCAAAGCAATTTAATATTTTAAAAAATTCTAAGGTATACCCTTAAAAAGGCTAAAAGCATAAATTTTATGTTATATGTATTATACTCAAATAAAACTAAACAAAACTCTTTAGATCACCTTATAATTCACATATCCTTATTTTAACACAGGTTTGAGTAGTTGTGTACCTACTTTCAAATTGATAGTGAACAAAGGCCAGTATGGAGTTTACATTAATGAAATTATTTGTCAAATAATTGGAATATGTTAATGAGAAGTCAAGAGAAAACCAAATTATTATAGTAGAGAGTTTTGGAGAGTATCTCTTAGAAGTCTGAACTCTGTGCCTTCATAACCCTGCAATGAGGCACATACCTGTTTTATTATCAGGATAGAACTTAATAGGGAAACACAATCACCAAAGAGTTTTATATTAATATGTGGTCTAGTTTATACAGTTCAAAATAAAATACCTGTACTATTTAGCAAAGAGGTATTTTTGGTGGAAAGAAATAAGGTCCTAAAAGAAACCCAGTCTTATCCCTTGTTGTACTTATTCCCTTATGATAAGCCCCCAAAAGATTTTTCTATGTTAACCTATCCAGTTGGTCTCTTAAGAAATTGATCATGCTCACTTTTCTTTTATTCTTTCTCTCCCAACATCCTTTAAAATTTTGTGAGAGCTGGTTAGATATGAATTCCTGTCTCGACATTCCCTATTTTGCTATATAAAATCATAGTCTGCCACAAGTCAAATGATCTGTTAGCAATTCTAGGATGACAAGTAGAATCTACTGGGAGCACTCAGGCCACTCTGATATCCATCTTAGATGATGAGTTTAGAAAAAGGTGGATTGAAGCAAAGAGGTAAATTTCAGTAAATTTTGCTTTTCCCATATAATTTTTATGTCTTTACTGAGGTAGAATTGACATATTATAAACTACACATTTTTGAAATATATAATAGTTTTAACATATTTATACATCCATAAAACTATCACCACAATTAAAATAATGAACATATCCATTATCTCCAAATTTTCCCTGTGCTTTCTGAAATCTCTTCCTCTTGCTCCTTCCTGTCTTTCTCATCCCATTCACAGGGAACCTCTGATCTAGTTTATGTCACTATAGATTAATTTGCATTTTCTAGAATTTTAAATGAGCAGGCTCACACTGTATGTACTATTTTTAACTCTCTTAACAAAGAATAGCTTTCTCAAGACGAATCCATGCTATTGGATGTAGCAGCAGGTCATTTATTTTGATTGCTGAGTTATATTTTATTTTATATATTCCACAAGTTGTTTATCCACTTACCTACTTATGAGCATTTTGGGTTTTTTTTTTTTTTCTGTTTTGGCTCTTATAAACAAAGCTGCTATGAACATTCATGTGCAAGTATTTTTGTGAGCATATTCTTCATTTATAATGGGTAAATGCCTTCAAGTGAACTGACTAGGCCATCCACTGTGACCTATATTAGGTAAATTTTGTCTCCTTTTAATATTTTTGACTCAAGTTTCTCAGTAAATAAAGTTATTATTGTTTCCCTTCTTATTTTCCCCTGATTTGAGAAATCCAAATGTATAAGAAAAGAAACTATAAACAGAATCTAAGGCAACTATAGGCTTTTCTTTTTTATTATAAAGGTTGTTTTCCAAACAAAAGAGCTCTAAAACCTGGGGGGAGAAAAGAAAAAAAAAAACAGCTTATGAGATTGAAAGTGTGGGTTTCCAAAGAGCACTTGTGAGATTTAAGTGGTAAAAGTCATTTCCACAAAGTGGAACCCCTATGATACAACTGCATTCAATTCACTTATAAATTTGGTGCAATTTACAACATTATAGATAAGAAAAAAAGGGGGGCATATGGTTTAATTTAAGAATTTGAGTCTTGACAATATGAAAACCTTTATTATTCTAGGAACAAGAGGTGAAAACAAAACAAGACAAGAATACTAGAAGCTTGACACAAAGCTTGTAACTTTATTTGAATTCTGACTATACATGGTTATTGTTTATTAATTCTATATATACATAATTGAGTCAATTAAGAAAGATTTTACTTATAATAAATCATAAAACTGTTATAGTTAACTAATCATTTCTACTATATTAACAACTTACACTATTTATTGTGGCTGAATTAAACTGGTTCTAGTGATTTAAATAATCAAGCAAATAAGATTGCTGTTGTTCATTCATTTCATACCCAGTTGTAGATTGTCTTTGGCAAATTCCGAAACACAGCTCTTCTGGAGTCTAGAATAATAAACATTGCAAAAATATGAAAGGCATTTATTAATGTAAATACCATATCAAGCATTGAAAATAATAAGTGGTATTTTTAAAAAGCAAACTACATTTTATTAATAAAACATGTTTTGATTTCTTTAGGAACATGCCTGTATTGATTACTCAATGTTTATAATTGAGAGAAAAAGCTTATTAAAGTATACCAGGGGCCACTGTCTAGCCTATGTGCTTTATAAATCAATTAACTTAACACTTATGAGAACTCTTTGAGATTAGTACTTTTATTAGCCTCATTTTATTGAGAATGTCCCTGAGGCAGAGATTGAATAAGCATCTTTCACAAGGGCGTGTGGCCAGCAAGTGGGAGAAACAGGCTTGGAACCCAGACTCTCACTACTGAATGGAGCTCTTAAGGACTGTACTATATAAATTATCTCCCTAGCTCACTCTTAAACATAAATGCAAAGATCAATACTAGCTTTTTTTTTCTATTTTTAATGAAGGTGAGAGTACTTAAGGTTTAACTAAAGTCACTGTGGAATTAAAAATAAAATCTGTACTGAATGCAACAGCGTGACAAAGTTATTCCTTCCTCAATAACAGGGATATGAGCTAAACTTCTGGTTAGTTAGGCTTTCATTTAAACACCTTTTTAAAACTTAATCATCACAGCAGGATAGCAACAAACGTATCATTACATGCGGACTAGAATGAGACATATCCACTACACACATTGTAAAATAATTCTTGATATGTCATAAAGGCATCACTCTGTTCAGCAATGGCTTGTGTCCCATTAAAGAGTATCTTTCACAAAACTATTCCCCTTCAAACCCCTATCCAAGGTTGTACTTTCCATGGCTTCAATTAGAGACTACTGTGGTCCAGAAGCAAATGATCCTCCTTTCTAATGTATCCTCAGAAAATCGATGGTAGCTAATGCTACAACACAATGCCTACTTCATTCACCTCATTTCACCTCATCATGCAGGCATTTTATCTTTCACATTATCACAAAAAGGGTGAGTACAGTGCAATAAGATTTTTGAGAAGAGAGACCACACTCACATTACTTTTATTACAGTATATGGTTAAAATTGTTCTGTTAATACTTATTGTTGTTAATCTCTTACTGTGCCTGATTTATAAATTAAACTTTATCAGAGGTATGTATGTATAGGAAAAAACATAGTTTACATAGGGTGTAGTAATACTACCTATGGTTTCAAGGCATCCATTGGGGATCTTGGCAAAGGGGACTACTGTACCTTCCAAATTAGATTGAATTGAGCTACCAAACCCCAAAAAGGAAAATTACTTCCAGTAGTCATGGATTCTCTCTTCATAAATAAGTTTTAACCTCTCCTTCAGACCTCAGTCTCTATTTTGATCCAAACAGTTATTTATGTTTTCCTTTTCAGCATTATTGAGAGACTTCACGGCATAGCTGGCATATTTTAATGAATTTATGGTTTAGTTGGTTTCCTTAATGAGGAAGGGCAAGTGGTTAACGTATGTAACTTTATGAAATAGATGAAAAACATAAAAATCTATCTTTATCCCTATCCTTTGAGTATGAAAATAAAAGGATGACTTAAAAATAACTAAAATAATGCATTTATTTAAAAGCAAAGTAGCATCGAACATAGTAACGATGAAAATTTTATGTATCTTACCCCTGTGATGCTTTCTCACTGGATGAAAAGATGCTCTCCCATAGTTGATGAGAAAGAAATAGCATCAGGTATGAAGTTATCTATGACTATTAATCACTGTTTATAGGGCAGAGTAACATTGCAAACATGTCACAATGACACTAGAATTGGTTTCCAATGAAAACCCAATTAGCTTATGAAAATTATACAAGACTTTTACTAAAACTTCAGGGTAAGATCATTAAGAACTGCACGTGCTATAATATTCCAGGTCTTTGATATACATTGTTGCATTCAATCTTCCCAACTTTTCTTCAGGTTAAATGCACTTATTTCCATTTTGTAGAAGAAATAGGATTTCAGCAGAACTTATTAAAATGGTTTTATATCACAGAGCTCTTAAGAGGCAGAACCTCATATCTGGTTTAGTGGCTTGGGACAGGAAGAAAAAGAGAGTGATTTGCCATGTCTCTGTACATGGTTAAGCTGTGTTTATATATTTTGAAGACTGTTCCCTTGCTAGGAAGTATCTGCAGACCAATCCATTTTTCTCTTAGTCTTCATATCCTTCACATTTTTTTCTCTTCCTCCTTCCCTAAGGATTATATGCATGGTCCACATAAAACCAAAACAAAACAAAACAACCAAAAAACTGTCTTCAGCCTATCATAGAACTCAATGCATGCAGTCCTTTATTAAAAATTCTCTGGTACTAACAAAAGCCAGAGATTAGAGATACTAAATAACATGTGAATCTATAAACTGAAGTTTGATTTGGAGAGTGTTTTATAACACACACACACACACACACACACACACACACATATACATACACACACAAACACACATACACACACATGACCACAGATATATTTCTTTCCACACTATCTTTTTAAGGCTGTGTGGCTCTATGGTTATCTATTTTAAAGATTCTTTTGAAATTATAGCTGGAGGAAAGTTTCAAGTTAATTTAGTCCCCATGATTGACTGAATCATGTCCCCCCCAAATTCATATACTGAAACCTTAACCACTATGTGACTATATGTGGAGATAAGGTATTTTAAAGAGGGAATTAAGGTTAAATGAGGTCATAATGGCAGTGTGCTAATCCAATGTGACTGGTTCTTATAGGAAAAGAAAGACGCCAGGGGTATGTGCCCACAGAGAAAAGACCATATGAGAACACAGAATTCAGTCATCTGTAAGCCAAAGAGAGAAACCAACCCTACCAGTTCCTTGATCGTGGACTCCAGCCTCCAAAACTGTAAGAAAATAAATTTCTTTATTTAAGTCACTCAATCTGTGGTATTTTATAAGGCAACCCTAGCACATTAAGACAATTTCTTCACATTTTACTAAAGCTAGAGTTATGGCCTAAATAGAAATAAGTTGCTCAAAGACTTAAAAGAAAATAATGTGCTTTGGATATACTATATATCATGAATCATGCTGGTGCATTTATCTGTATTCCTTTATTTTAGCCTCTGTAAGACCCTCATTGAGGTAAGTTGATAGAATCCATAATTTTTTAAAGTTCAAAAACATTTATTCATTCTTTTCTTCAGCAATAGTTGCTATATTCCAGGGTTGGCATGTGGGCAAGGTGAACATAGAGTTTGTCCTTATATTCTTGGAAAAAAATTTAAAAAATAAAAAAATTAATTAAAAAAACACCCTTTTGTAATCTAACCCTTGTTTACTTTTCCAGTTACATTTCTAGCCACCCTCCAGTCTGCAATTCTGTAATAATGGTGGAAACAGATATAGCCTGGTTTTCTCTAGTCATTTGTCCTGGCTAGAGTTTATATTGGATGTGCTTTCCATGGAAGGGTAGGCAAGTGTTGTTGAAAAACAAAGATGGTTGGGGCGCCTGGGTGGCGCAGTCGGTTAAGCGTCCGACTTCAGCCAGGTCACGATCTCGCGGTCCGTGAGTTCGAGCCCCGCGTTGGGCGCTGGGCTGATGGCTCAGAGCCTGGAGCCTGTTTCCAATTCTGTGTCTCCCTCTCTCTCTGCCCCTCCCCCGTTCATGCTCTGTCTCTCTCTGTCCCAAAAATAAATAAACGTTGAAAAAAAAAATTAAAAAAAAAAAAGAAAAACAAAGATGGTTGTGCTTGAAGAGATTTAGAGAGATTTTAAGTCATTTAGTCATTTTCAAGTAAGTCATTTCCCACTGGGTGTATAGAATAAAGCAGAAAGGTTTTGAACAGATATTTTCTCCATGCCGTCTTTTAATTTTAATTTTCTTAAATTAAAATATGGAAGAAAAATAGGAAAGTACAAATAAACAAAGATATATAACAACACATATATCAATATAACTTTCAGTTGGTTGAGAAATAGAATACTACCTTTTCTTAATAACTAGATAGTTTCTCCCTTTCAAAATAATCACTATCTTTGTTGTATGGTAATTGTTTCCTTGTCGTATATTACTGTTTTTACAGTTTTCCATATACTTGTGACAGTTTTACATATAACTTGCAGCACTACTTGTTTAAGTTTTATGTAAAGAAAAGCATGCCGTTTGTGTTCTTTTTTTTTCTAGTTTTATTCATGCAGCATTGTGTTTTTAGATTTCATCAGATTAATTTATGTAGATATGTGCTATTCATACATTTAGTTGCATAATATTCCATTGTATAAATATGCCATAGTTCATTATTAATGGACATTGGGTTGCTTGAGCTTTGGGAAACTATATATAATTCTACAATGGCCTTCAGTGCTACAATGGCATTCTTAACACAGAAACATGTCATTTGCCACAAATGTGCATAAATTTAGCTAGGAGTACAACTAATAAATCATAAGATATTCATTGACTTTATGTGATTGGTGCCAAAATCCTTTTAAAGTGGTTTCTAAAGGGCTACTGCTACTAGCAGTGTGCAAGAGTTCTAATATCTCCACATCTTTGTGATGGTCAGTCAATATATATATATTTTATCTATCCTGTTGGACATAGAATCTGTATCATTGTGGTTCTAATTTTTATTTCCTTGATTATTAATAAGGTCAAACTACTTTTCATGAACTTGTAGGTCACTAGACAACCCTCTCTTTTAAAGTGTGTGTTCAAAACTCATTCTTATTTTTTTTTTTTGGATTGACTCCCTTTTTCATAAAAATCTGAAGGAATTTTCTAAATGTCAATGAATTTTAATTAAATATATTATAAATATCTCCTCTGAGTATGTGACTTGCCTTTAACTCTCTCAAAATTATGTCTTTTCATGAACATTATTTCTTTATTTAAATGTTGTGAAATTTATCAAGGTTTTGCCTTTGTGGTTATTATTTCCTGTATCTTATTTAAGGAATCTCTCCTTAACATGAAAAATGTGAAAATATCATCTTTTGTTATTTTTTTTAGAAAGTATATCACTCTACCTTTCTCATTATGATCTATAATCTACCTGGAAATGATTGTATCTGGTTATATGTAAGAATCAAGTTCTGTATTTCTCCACAAGCATATTTAATTGAGCCACCCCCATTTAATAAAGTAGCTCTCTTTTCTTTTTCATGTACACTACCATTATTATCACAAATTATGTGCCCATATATCTGTCTCTAGGTATTCCATGCTATTCCATTAGTACATTTGTGTATATTTGTGCTAACATTATACTATCCTAATAAGTGACTCAGAAGTCTTAATATCTGGTAAAAAGAAGTCTTTACACTTTTATTTTTCAAGAGTGCTAGTCTATTCTTGATTCTCATATTTACATATAAACATTATAATCACCTTGCCAAGCTAAAAGTTTAATGAGATATTATTAAGCATCAGTTTGTAGAGAATTTACATGCGTACAATATTAAGTTTTCTGAACCATAAACATGTCATATTCCTCCATTTATACAAGCCTTAAAAATTTTTTTAATAATACTTTATAAGTTTTCTACATAGAATTCATGTACACTCTTTGTTAGATTTATTCATGGACAGTGATGTTTCTAATGTAATAAATGAATTTCAGTTTTTAAATTCCTATCTTCTTGTTTCTAGTATATGAGAATGCATTTATTTGTGTTCATTGAGCTCATATCCAAAAACCCTACTAAAATTATTAATTTTAATACCTTATATATATCTACTTTTGATATTTTCCTGTAGATAACAATATTATTTAAAACTAATGTATTATATTTCTTCCCAGTCTTTTTTTTTAACTTTTCAATATTTTTCTTGCTTTACCACATATGCTAGGTCATATAATAACGTTTAATAGAAATGGTGATATCAAGCATCCCTGTCTCACTTCTGTTAAAATTAAGATAAGCCATAAATTGTGTTAATTATACTTATTCATATTCAGCTTTATACCTTTGTTTATTACATATTGTATTCTGTTTTTTGCTGAAATTCTCAATATTAACTTTTTCCTCTTCAAATTAAAAAAAAATGTTTATTTAGTTTTGCGAGAGAGAGAGAGAGCGCACAAGCAGAGGGCAGGGGCAGAGAGAGAGGGACACAAAAATCCTAAGCAGGCTCCAGGCTGTCAGCATAGAACCTGACATGGGCTTGAACTCTGAATTGTGGGATCATGACCTGAGCCAAAGTCAGACGCTTAACTGACTGAGCCACTCAGGTTCCTCTCCTCTTCAAATATTTTAAGCACAACCTTTTAAAAGTTAGCTAATGCCAAGAATTTGAACTTCTGTGTATCCCTTTCTACCATCTGTTGTGTCTCTTTATTATCACCATGTTTTCCTCTCTTTATGTGCCTAGTTATTTCTTAATTGTATTCTAGATGTATTTTTGGAAGTAATTTGATAATTAGGAAGATATTACCTTTCTCTAAGTTCTGTGTGTGATTCTGGAAGGGAATTAGGCATTAGCAGGCTGATATCATGTTAATCCAATTTGAGAGAATGAGATGATTTGAAGTTGCACTGCAGTTGACTATTTGCTTTAAGTTGACCTTATTCTTACCATACATTTTTTAAAGGCTCTGTTCCAAAGTGAGCATTTAAGCAGAGCCACTTCTCTTACTAAGCTCTGGTTTCCAGTCTCTGTTATACTCCCATAAGACAGTTGAAAGTACTGCTGAAACCAATAATCCCCCCAAATCTGGCTGATTCCAAGGCTGGAACAAGATACAGAATGAGCTTGGAATATTTTGTTATGCAGGAAAAGTAAGGAATTGCTAAAAATAAATGATGGTGAATTATAAAATATATAAAGAAGCCATCTCAAAGAGGCTCCCACTGGTCAAATATTAGGCAATTTGAACACAAAAGTAATGAAATACAAAATGAATTATAAACCATTGCAGATGTAGGGATTCATGAATCTGTATCAACAATAAATACATGTAAATAACCATTAATGCATAAAATTAACAAGGCATAAAATTGGACTATTGCTTACAGTAGAATGCCATGTACGTGTGCTAAATTCAGAGTACTGGAGTTGGAAGATAAGTAATTTTCAAGTATCATATGAGGATTGAATTAGGCAAGGATCATCTATAGATATTAAGTTTAGGAGAAAAATTTGATAAGTAACAATATGTTTGTTGGGCTTTAAAAATGTCAGGTTTCTTATTGGTTGCAAGGGAATATAATCATTATACAGTGGAACAGTCAGACAATACTCAGAGGGAGAAAATTGGTGTTACCAATGAAGGGCACATGAATGGGGCATCATAATTTCCAGATGTCATACACTGCAGAGGACATTAAGATGCTTATATTGTATTTTGACTGAGAATTTAATGAGGAAATATCAGAAAAAAACAAGGATAGTTCTATTTAAAGGGTGTTACTGCACTACTTGAAGTTATTAATATCATAATAGTTAAAGAAAGGCTGTAAAAATGTTCCATATTAAAGGAGGCTATAGAGACTTGGCAAATAATTGAAAAGTTGACTTTAGATGAGATATTGTATTGGAGGGGGCAATGTTATAAATGGTTTTATTTTGTCATTTGATAAAATTGGTCAAAATATTGTGTTGATGTTAAATCTACTGAAATTGTTAACCATACTGCCATTATCTAAAAGAATGGTCATACTTGTCGGCTAAAGTATTTAGGGATAAAGAACCATAATATATTGACCTATATGCAAATGTTTCAAAAAATAAAAATTAGGTATGTATGAAAATAGCATAAATTATTAACAACTGAATTGGTATAAAGTGTTTAGGAGTATGTACTGAATATTTTTATTCTTGAACCCTTTATGTTAGTTTGAAATTAATTCTATACAAACATTTTTAAAATATTAGAAAGTTCAACCTTTCAGCCACCCTATCCATATCTACCATATCCATATTCACCCTATAAATATCTACAGGGAAAAAAGCAGACCTCTTCACTTCTCTTGCCTGAGCTCTGCTGTCCTCTGGATTTAGGCCAGCAATGTATACCTCCTTTCCTTTCCTTGTTTTTAGCTCTCAAATGCCTTCAAAGATATTCAAGGGAATCGGTCCACATTACTCAATCTGGCATTGGTGGATTGGAGGACAATTTCATCCTTTATTTATATGAATTTTTTAATGAAAAAATTCAAATACATAGAAGAATTATGTGCACATGATAATTCCTGTGTACACACAACTCAGGTTTCCAAATCTTTATAACTCAACATATTTTACATTTTAATTACTTAAAATATCGCAATTATTTTCTCCCATTTCCACTTTATCCTTCCTAGATATAACATCTATCCTTATTTTGGTGATTATCATTTCCATGCATGCATATATGTTTAAAATATAGAAACATATCTGTAAGCAGGTGATAGCATTGTTTGCATGAGTTTAAATTTTGTAAATATGGTATGAAACTTTATCTTGGTCAAATTCCTTGTTTATAACTGAAATATAGTTGGTATACAATATTATATGAGTTTTAGATGTACAACATTATATACATTATAGAATGCTCACCATGGTAAACATGTTAGTTACCATCTATCACCACACAAAGTTAATACAATATTACTGATTATATTCCCTATGCTGTATTTTTCCTCTCCATGCCTTATGTATTTTCATAACTGGAAGTTTGTGCCTCTTAAATCCCCTTTACCTATTTTGCCTATCCCCCCACTCCAATCCCCTTTGGCAGCCACCAGTTTGGTTTCTGTGTTTGAGTCTATTTCTGTTGTTTGTTTGTTCATTTGTTTTGTTTCTTACATTCCACATGTCAGTGGAATCATGTGCTATTTTTTTTGTCTGACTTATATCACCTAGCATAATGCCCTCTAGGTCCGTCTGTGTTGTATTGTCACCAGTGGCATAATTTTGTTCTTTTCTATGGCTAAGTAATATTCCATTGCACATAAGACACTTCTTCTATATCCATTCATCTACCAGTAGACTCTTAGGTTATTTCCATATGTTGGCTATTAGTAAATTTCTTTTTTATGAACAAAACATATTAATTTTCATGCTGATACTTCCACTTTATATTTATATATATTTATAATTTATATAAATTATACAATTATATGACTATACTGCGAATAATTTCCCCATTTTCTTGTCCATGAAAACGTCAGAGTTTTTATGTTTTCTTATTATATATGATGTTACAGTGAACATATTTCTGTTATGACTGTGCATATGAGCAAAGGTTTCTTTAGGAACAAAAGTAGGATATTTACTGAGCAGTAGGATTCCTGGGGTATAAGCAATACACACATTCATCTTAATGAGGTATTGACAAATGGTTCTTTAATTTTTTTCTTTTTAATATTTATTATTTTGGAGAGAGACAGAACGTGAGTGGGGGAGGGGCAGAGAGAGAGGGAAACAGAATCCGAAGTAGGTTCCAGGCTCTGAGCTCTCAGCACAGAGCCTGACATGAGGCTCAAACCCATGGACTGGGGGATCATGACCTGAGCTGAAGTCGGATGCTTAGCCAACTGAGCCACCCAGGTGCCCTGGCAAATTACTCCTTCAAGTCCTTGCACTTAAAGAGTAATGCTTCCTTGAACAATGTCTGAGATTTACTGTTGCTCTACAGTGTACCAGAACTTGTTACTCTCAGACTTTTAACTTTTGCCTGACAGCTAGTAAATGGTATCTCATGATTGTTTAATTTACATTTCCCTGATAACTAGTGAAGTTTGTACATGTTTTAAGTGTGTACTTTCCATTTAAGTTCTGTGATTTTTTTAACTTTGCCCATTGTTCTATTTTATTGTTTTTCCTTTATTGATTAGTAATAATCCTTAATATATTATGGATATTACTCTGTAGTTATACACATTGCAAATATAGTCTTCTGATCTGTGGCATGCATTTTTGGTTTATAGCACTATTAAAAAAATTTTTAATGCTTATTTATTATTTTGAGAAAGAGAGAGACAGAGTGTAATGGGGGAGGGGCAGAGAGTGAGGGAGACACAGAATCTGAAGCAGGCTCCAGGCTCTGAGCTGTCAGCACAGAGCCCAGTGCAGGGCTCGAACCCACGAACCACAAGATAATGACCTGAGACAAAGTCGGACGCTTAACCGACTGAGCCACCCAGGTGCCCCAGCACTATTTTTATTTTTATTTATTTATTTATTTATTTATTTATTTATTTATTTATTTAATTTTTCCAATATATGAAATTTATTGTCAAATTGGTTTCCATACAACACCCAGTGCTCATCCTAAAAGGTGCCCTCCTTGGGGCGCCTGGGTGGCGCAGTCGGTTAAGCGTCCGACTTCAGCCAGGTCACGATCTCGCGGTCCGTGAGTTCGAGCCCCGCGTCGGGCTCTGGGCTGATGGCTCAGAGCCTGGAGCCTGTTTCCGATTCTGTGTCTCCCTCTCTCTCTGCCCCTCCCCCGTTCATGCTCTGTCTCTCTCTGTCCCAAAAATAAATAAACGTTGAAAAAAAAAATTAAAAAAAAAAAAAAAAAAAAAAAAAGGTGCCCTCCTCAATACCCATCACCCACCCTCCCCTCCCTCCCACCCCCCATCAACCCTCAGTTTGTTCTCAATTTTTAAGAGTCTCTTATGCCTTGGCTCTCTCCCACTCTAACCTCTTTTTTTTTTTTTCCCTTCCCCTCCCCCATGGGTTTCTGTTAAGTTTCTCAAGATCCACATAAGAGTGAAACCATATGGTATCTGGCTTTCTCTCTATGGCTTATTTCACTTAGCATAACACTCTCCAGTTCCATCCACGTTGCTACAAAGGGCCATATTTCATTCTTATTGCCACGTAGTATTCCCTTGTGTATATAAAACGCAATTTCTTTATCCATTCATCAGTTGATGGACATTTAGGCTCTTTCCACAATTTGGCTATTGTTGAGAGCCCAGCACTATTTTTAAACTAAAAATTTAAAATTTTACTGAAACCAAATGAACTTTTACTTGATAAGATGTGCCTTTTGTGTCTTGCTAAGAAATTTATAGCATAAACTATATTGTATTTTCTTCTAAATACTTCAGTGTTTTGATTTTTATATTTAAACTTTTACTTCATTTGGGATGTTTGTATGGTGTATGCTCTAAGACTTTTTTCCTAGTCAGATTAACAATTATATCCAAACCATATATTATAGTCAACATTTGCCCCCAATGATTTGTTGTACTAATGTGTTTTGCTTTGAATTTCAATTTCTTATAGACAGTTGGTTGCATTTCTGAACATTTTGCAATTTTCCTTTAGCATATTAATCTAATATAAGTAGATATGGTATTTTCTCAAACACATTTTGTAATATGTTTACCTCACTGTCTTAAAGAAAATAGCCCATTTCTCACTTATGCTACATGTCTATAGTGTTCATTACAGTCACCCATAGACCCAGACTGATGGGGCAGTTATCACACATTGTTATAACATCATTATTTTTTTTTCTTTCCAAGAATTTTAAATACTTAACATTAAAATAATATTAATAGATATAAATACATATTTATTGCTATGAAACATTCCTCTGATCTTTCCTTTCTTGTGTTCTCTTTTCCTTTCTTCTGAGGCTTTTTAACTCATAGAATTTTACTTCAGCCTAAAACTTCTCTTAGCATATCTTGCCGTGCAGGTCTGTTGGAGAAAAGTAGCTCTCAGTGTTTAGCTTCCTGAAATATTTTGTTTTGCACTCATGAAATACATTTTGATATATGGTAAAACATAATAATTTAACTGGTTCTTCTTTCCTAAAATTGCCACTATTTGTGAGTTTTTCATATGACATATTTAAGTTTGTCAAGTTGTTTAAAGAACACCTTTCTTATTTAAATATGGATGGCAATTTCATTGAATTTTTTATTAATTTAGTAAAAAGTAACATTGTTATAAATTGAGTCATCCAGAAGCCTGGCTAGAAATCTGTATTTCATTTAAAAGCTAATATTTTTAAATTCTCATTAAAATTATTCACTAAGTACTATATGGTTATTAATATAACATTGCTAAAAAGACAATGGGATAAGCTGACATCCTTTTTGTTAAAGTTAATTATTAACACTATTAATAATATATAAATAATTTAAAATTTTTGAAGCTTGTCTTTATACTTCTATATTCTTAAATGTCAAAAAAAAGAGAGAATTGTTCTCAGCTTGTATGAATGAGCAGAATGACCTTGAATTAAATGAAGTTCTTGGTCTTCTAATGTTCTATATGTTATGGGATTTGATCTATGGAAACATTGATTATTTTGATTATTTTAGAGATAGCATAAAGAAAAAAATCCCTTGATAATTTGATGCAAGTCACCATTAAGTCCTTCGTCTATGAAAACTTGATTGCCGTAGGGTAGAATTATAAAAATTAGGACAGAAATATTTTAGGCAATTTTCTCAAGCTGGCTATCTGAAGGCAAGTACATGCATTTGTGTACTTACAATTATACTGCTACTAACATTACAGTAATAATTTTTTAATGTTTTTTAATGTTTTATTTATTTTTGAGAGGGAGAGAGCAATCGGGGGAAGGGCAGAGAGGGGGCGGGGACAGAGGATCCAAAGCAGGCTCTGCACTGACAGCAGTGAGCCCAATGTGGGACTCGAACCCATGAACTGTGAGATCATTACCTGAGCTGGAGTCAAATGCTCAAGAGACAGCCATCCAGTCGCCCCTAACATAATAATTTTATACAAACTTCTTAAACATGCAATACTAAAGTTTGCATCCCTCTTGTTTTTCTCCCATTGAGCTTTTGCATCCTGTATTTACCCATATAGATTATTAAAAATAAACCCATTGACCCCAAATGGCATCACTTAAGACAAATCCCTAAATAGTGGTTTAATACCTAATCTAAATGCGGTTCAACCTCCCCCGAAAAAGTAGTCTCAACCCATCAGTCAAGAATTTTCTCCAGCTTTGGTTTTCTTTTTCAACATTGCTTTGGCTATTTGGGGTCTTTTGTGTTTCCATATAAATTTTAGAATTGTTTGTTCTAGCTCTGAGAAGAATGCTGGTACTATTTTCATTAGGATTGCATTGAATGTGTATATACATTTTTCCAGAGAAGACTTCCAAATGGCTAACAGACACATGAAAATATGATTAATATCGCTCCTAATCAGGGCAATACAAATGAAAACTACATTGGGTTACCACCTCACACCAAAGTGGTTAAAATTAACAACTGAGAAAACAACAGATGTTGGCGAGTATGTGGAGAAACAGGAACCCTCTTGCATTGTCAGTGGGAATGCAAATTGGTACAGTCACTCTGGAACACAGTGTGGAGGTTCCTGAAAAAATTAAAAATAGAACTACCCTATGACCCAACAATAGCATTACTAGGAACGTATCCAAAAGATACAGGAGTGCTGATTCATAGGGGCACATATACCCCACTGTTTATAACAATGCTATCAACAATAGCCAAATTATGGCAAGAGCCCAAAATCCATCAACTGATGAATGGGTAAAGAAGGTGTGGTCTATATCTATATCTATATCTATATCTATATCTATATCTATATCTATATCTTTGGAATACTACTGAGCAATGAAAAAGAACGAAATCTTGCCATTTGCAACAATGTGGATGGAACTGGAAAGTATTATGCTAAGTGAAACACAGATATTGTGTGTTTTCACTCATATGTGAATGTTGAGAAACTTAACAGAAGACCATGGGGGAAGGGAAAGAAAAAAATATATATATAGTTACAAACAGAGAGGGAGGCAAACCATAAGGTACTTTTAAATACAGAGAACAAACTGAAGGTGGAAGGTAGTGGGGGGGGGGATGGGGTGAGGGGAAAATGAGTGATGGTCATTGAGGAGGGTACTTGTTGGGATGAGCACTGGGTGTTTTATGTAAGTGATGAATCACGGGAATCTATTCCCAAAGCCAAGAGCACACCATACACCCTGTATGTTAGCTAACTATATTAGTTAATCAGAATTTTCTGATTAACACCAATGAGTCTGTTTTGTGGGCCCTCTCTATCCCCTAAAGGAAGATGAAGTAATCTACACACTAACAAACCCTGCTCTTTCCCTCTAAACAAAAGCAACTTTTCTGGAAACAATCCTTTTCTTTTGTTAATAATTTTCTTGCCCCACCCTCCCTTCTATAAAAACCCTCCATTTTGTACAACTCTTTGGAGCTCCCCTCCACTTACTAGATGGATTATTGCTGCATTTATTTAATAAAGCCAATTAGCTCTTTAAATTTAGTTGCTTAAATTTAGTTTCTTAATAGGATGCATTCTTTTCATTGCTAATTTGTAAGTTTCTATATTTTTGCTCTACTTCATACATTTGTGATGGAGATTTTTTTTTCTCCCTCCCTTTGATAAATATCTTACTCTCTACTTACTTCCCTAACAACTGGATTTATTTATCTTTTGTAGAGGTGTATTCACTGATTTAAGTTTTCTATTTCCCTTCAGTCATCTTGCTTTCTCAAGTTGCTCTTGCTCATGACATTGAATTTTATATTGGTCTTAATGACAGTTCATATAAGAAATGGTGCATGATCTTTTTTTATATATTCAACTACCTGAAGTCTTTATAGATCTGTTTAATATTACCATTTTAAATATATCTAATTCATTTTTATATGTGTAGAACTCCTGTTGTGTATTTGTATTGTTAGGGAACAAGAATTCCTTTCAAGGTCCTACTAACCAGACTAAGAGTCAAATTGACATGAGATTGATTAACAGGAGAAAATCAAATTTAATAGCATGCATATGGGGACAATCAAGGAAAATAAGATATATACATCATCCTGAACTAAGGAAAAAGTAGTTGGGTCTGGGTCTTCAGAGTAAAAGAATGAAATTCATAAGAAGATGAAAAGGAATAAATATTTGGTAAACAAATGTTTGCTGGGTCATTAAAAAACAATGGGACAGAGAGGACTTTCATCAAAGTGGCCTTGTTAGATTCCTCTCTGTTCAGCATACCTATTTCATATCATAGTGTAGTTATCTATGGTGATAGCTCTTTTCCTGGAGCAATATTCTTTCTAAATTCTTTTAAGTAGTTGTGGGAAAGGCAAAGAACTTTTTATAAGTCTGCTGGGTTTTGATTGCTTTTAACTCAGAATAATCTTGGTGCCAAAGTGGCCCATCTTGGGTCCACCTGCCCTTGGCCCCCAACAGTGTGCTTATATATGCAGTATTTTCCCAATCCTCTTTTTTTGCTTTCAGGATTTAACATTTACTTCCTATACCCACGTCTTTATGGTAGAAATCCATTTCCATATGAAAAACAAAAGTTCTTATCTTTAACAAAGTAATACTTATATGCAAGTCTGTCAAAATGCATTCATTTCCTTACAACAATGGTTATTTTTGCCTTATTTCAGTGAAACTACATATTAAAAAATTAAGAAGATAGTTATTTACTGTTGATATAGTTTATCTTCCTTTTTCTGTGTCAGATACTTAAATTGTCATAAAAAAATTCCTGTGGTTTCTAAGGTGGAGAATAATGTCTCAACAGAATCATTAATTTTATCGGTGTGAGTAAAGTATAAGAAGCTGGCAAAAGAAATTACCTGTCAGTCTTAACTTACCCCCCCCACCATTTTATTTATTTGATTACTCAATTTATGTATGAACTTTTTTCTTTCATTAAAATGTAAACCATGATTTTATTACAGGCTTAATATTCACTTCGGTGTGTTTTCAATACCATTGTGTTTCATTTTGTTTCTCATTCTTTTTTTTTTTTTAATTTTTTTTTTTCAACGTTTATTTATTTTTGGGACAGAGAGAGACAGAGCATGAACGGGGGAGGGGCAGAGAGACAGGGAGACACAGAATCGGAAACAGGCTCCAGGCTCTGAGCCGTCAGCCCAGAGCCTGACGCGGGGCTCGAACTCACAGACCGCGAGATCGTGACCTGGCTGAAGTCGGACGCTTAACCGACTGCGCCACCCAGGCGCCCCTTGTTTCTCATTCTTATAGATGTGTGCCTTTATTGAGTTTTTATTTGTGCCTATTTGAAGTACCCTGGTCAGATTGGTGCTATTTCAAAAAGTTGCAATTTAATTTCTCTCAACCATTTATAACATTTACTGTGTCATTCAATGTACTGTGAAATATTTTATTAGCCTAGCTTTAAATATAATTTTTTAAAAAGATATATAAATAGTCCTCATTGAACACTGGGGAGAGCTAATCATCCTGGATATAATCTCTTCACATATTTTGATCAATAATCATTCTCTAATAAATCGAAACTTTGATTTTTATTCAAACATACAATTCTACCTAACTTTCTTCTCTATTGTCTAGTCTTTTCCTTTGGTTTTAATGTTTCCTGACAAATTCAGGGATGGGAGTGTGCCTTGTTTACCGTATCACACAGGTTTTTTTCAAATTCTACAACATAATGATGTGGAAAAAAATATTATCATTTTTAGTGCTCAGTAATGGTGATCATCTGATTTCTAGTACATGTTTTTGACTCTGTGTCCTTAATTCACTTGGATGGTAATTTACTTTCCACTACAATGTCACTAAAATAGATTTTAAATTTTATTTAACCAAGATTAGAAACAACATGCAAGACACAATAAGGTCAAAACATCCATTACTCAAACCTATTTGTTAGTTTGTAAAATTTCAATGACTTTCACTAAATCAATATCTGCACCATCCGATTGATGTATTTTTTATTTTTATATGTGATTTTAATTTATATTTATTTTAAAATTTGATGGCAGACTTTAAAGAATGTTCTATTTTTCTATATTTTCTAAGAGTCTAGTAATATGTTTATTTTGAATTCAATATTACTTGGCTTTAAAGTTAAGTTGCAACCATGCTGTAACAAGTAGTAGATACTGGAATTATCTTCCCACTTAAACACTAATGTGACTGGACAAAATATATGACACAATTACTTTCAAGCACTGGACAATAAGCAATAAAAACTGTAATTTTTGAATGAAGGGAATACATGAGGTGAGCCTCATATACAATGTAGCTTGTTTGGGGGAGAAATTTATAGTATGTGGAGCACAAATAAAGTTTCATGATGTTGGTTAGAGGCTAGTTCCTTACCTGAGGGCTGGGCTAAACATGTACATGGCAACATTCTATGAAGTAAAATAAAGAGCAAGTGATACAAGACTGAGCATTGAAGGGTAGTGGTTGTTTGTGTGACTAGATCTTGGAGTTTTGACCCAATTATAGTACATAAACTTTACAACAACCTTGAACAGTTAGTGGAGACCCCAGAAAGGCCATGTCATAGGGTTAAGGCACAAATCATATGTAGGACTGAGACTTAAACCAACATAGAATAACCCTATGAGAAAATACATAAAACCTGACAGGATCAAGAGGATTATCTCATACTTTAGTGCCTCATAAGAATAAAAGTCAAGATTCATAAATGAAGTTCAAATAATTGAGACCCCAAATAATCTATCACTGTGAAGTCCAAAATACAATAAAAAAGTTATAGTCAAGATTATAGGCAAGATTATAAATTTTAAACACCAAATTTTAAAGACTGAATTCATCTAAAAGAATGAAGAGCCATTGGAAATGGTAAATATGTAAGTAAATAGAAAAGACTACTTTGTGTTTCCTATCTTAATTTCTTTAATAAGGAACTGACAGTTTTAGACAAAAAAAAAATTCTTTCTGTAGTTTATAAGACATACAGAAGTAAAATAAATGACAATAGTAACAAACAATGAGAGATTTAATGAAATTATACTGTTATAAATTGCTTACCATTTACATAAAGTATTAGAATATAAATTATATATAGACTGTGACATTGTAAGAATGCATATTGTAATCTCTCAAACAAGTACTCAAAGAGCATAAAGAATTATGCCTAAATAGCCAACAGAGGAATAAATAGAATATTAAAAAATATTTCATTAACCTGAAAGAAAATAAAAACAGAAGAGCAGAAGAAAGGTATAAAAAGAAATAAAAAGAAATATGGAAATCAAACAGTAAAATAATAAAAATTTCCAATTAAAAGGAAGAATCATCACATTAATGGGGAGGGTCATGAATATGCTACCGATAAGAGTTGTACTTTAGATACAAGTACACAGGCAGATTGAATATGAAAGTTGGAAGAAGATATTCTAATCAAATATATAATTAAGAAATAGGGGCGCCTGGGTGGCGCAGTCGGTTAAGCGTCCGACTTCAGCCAGGACACGATCTCGCGGTCAGTGAGTTCGAGCCCCGCGTCGGGCTCTGGGCTGATGGCTCAGAGCCTGGAGCCTGTTTCCGATTCTGTGTCTCCCTCTCTCTCTGCCCCTCCCCCGTTCATGCTCTGTCTCTCTCTGTCCCAAAAATAAATAAACATTGAAAAAAAAAAAAAAAAGAAAAATATAATGGAGCCATAGAAATGTAAGAAATAGCAGGTGTCAGGACAAGAAATGTTACAGAGATAAGATGGAAAATTTCATAATGACAGCAGAGTCAATTTGAGGAAGAAATAAAAATCATACACGTGTAGACCACTCATAGTGGAGCTTCAAAGTATATGAAGGAAAAACTGGCAGAATTAAGGGAAGATTAGACAAACCCAAAAGTATAGCAGGAGATTTTCATGCCCATCACTCAGATGTTAACTCTGGATGTAGGTTGGTATCCCATACTCTCAGGAACACGGACCACTTCATCTTTACATTCTGCAGTTCGAACAACAACCTGTAAGCTATTTCTACTGGAACAGACATTCCATTAGCCTTTAAAGCAGATGGCTCTCTTCCTGTATCTATTCTTCCACTACTGAAAAACCTAGCTGAGGCTTTAGCTCTGGCCCAGTGAGCGGAATCATCTCTATTTGCTTGACGCTCTGAGAATCAAATGCTTCTACCTGGACTGAATATTGTGTAGATTTGAGATATTGAACACTCATATCCTTTTTCTAGAGTGCTAAAAAAAAAAACACCCTAAGATGTATTTGTGTGTGTATGTGTCTTCAAAGGATCTATAAAAGGCCAATAATATATAGATTTTGGCAGGAAAATTTTTCTAATATACTTTATTGTCAAGTTGGCTAACATACAATGTGTACAGTGTGCTCTCGGTTGAGGGTAGATTCCCCTGATTCATCGCTTACATACAACACCTAGTGCTTATCCCACCAAGTGTTAATAATAATAATAATAATAATAATAGGCCAATAACATATAGATTTTGGTAGGAAATTAGAAAAAAATTTAACTTGGTCTCAAAGTTTTCCCACTGAAGCCCAATAGTGTTCAAAAATTATAATCTCATAAGGAAAGTAAATCTTTGTATTAGGTAGAACAAATAAAATGCAAAATCAATTGGTAATGCCTTCCCTAACAGATACAGTAACAGTCATGAAGGCTATAGAACACTGCTAAAGTATTTATTTGACATGTATTAAACAGAGTTTAATGGTAGTGACATTTTAATCTAATTCATCAATTTAATAGTTTTCATGAAAATGCTCCATTTATTTAGATGCTCTATGTATCTTTCCTAATCTCACTAATCATTTTTGTTTGTTTGCTATTGAAGTAGGTTGTCTTGAAAATAGTGTATTAGAACAGAAGAATATAGCTTCATAAGGCATTAACATTAAAAACCTATCTAGATTAAAAAGTAGTACGTAATTATAATTTTACAAGATTATTTTTTCATTTGTCTCAATGATGGTAAATCATTAGACCTGAGAAACCATCCGTATGGATCTATAGATACATGCCAGAGGTCATCTTTGGAAACATAATCATACATTATTATGAAGCTCAAATTTATAATGGGTTTTCTTCTAAAAAAATCTTTAGTAGTAATCTCTTCTAATGAACATGATAAATCTGATAGTCATCAAGGGAGTTTTAGCTTCAAATTTCTTTACTAAATCAGTAGAACCCCTAGGTTGAAATAATAAGTAGACAAATGATGTTGTTTTGTTCCTTTAGGGTAAATATTTTGTACCAAAAATATTTCAAATGCTGATCTTACAAATTCAAATATCTAGATTTATAAGTATTCGATCAGTAAGGTTCTAGCACTTTGATGATTTGAGCTTGTATGGAGTTTGATATCTGCTGACTGTGTTTTTACTGGCACAGAGTAGAGGGTGGAAGCCCTATACCTTTGTTCCTTTCACCTGCAAGGACCTCAAGGTAGCCATAAAGAGAGCAGATGAATTGGGCCCCCTGGGTGGCTCAGTCGGTTGAGCATTGGTTCAGGTCATGATCTCACAGTTTGTGAGTTCAAGCCCTGTGTCAGGCTCTGTGCTGATAGCCTGGAACCTGCTTTGGATTCTGTGTCCCCCTCTCTCTCCACCCCACCCCTGCTTGTGCTCTGTCTCTCTCTTTCAAAAATGAATAAACATAAAATCTTTTTTAAAAAGAGAGATGACTCTTAAATATGAATTTAACTGATGTGAATATTACATGGTAAAAAAAAACCTTGTGACATTATTAATTTCAACAACTTTTTGTAAAAATTTGTCTGGAAGAAGTCTGAGGAAGTCTAGTCTGAGGAAACACTGCTATCTCTAATCATCCTAGTAGATTGCTTCTGAAGCAAAACTGTGTCTTCAGAGAAGGCCAACGGTTGGTTATGAGGTAACATTATATGACAGTCCTGACCACTGAGTTACTCTGTAGAAAATATTGTCAGTGCTGAGGATTTCTTGGATTTAAATTAATAATAATGATTATTAAATTATCACTGTAGTATAAATTAGAAGAGCAGTTTATTCATTTACACTGAGGAATGTCTCCATCAGACAAGGAGATATCAGGTGGCCCAGTGTAACATTCTTTTTTTTTTTGTTTTTTATGAAATTTATTGACAAATTGGTTTCCATACAACACCCAGTGCTCATCCCAAAAGGTGCCCTCCTCAATACCCATCACCCACCCTCCCCTCCCTCCCACCCCCCATCAACCCTCAGTTTGTTCTCAGTTTTTAACAGTCTCTTATGCTTTGGCTCTCTCCCACTCTAACCTCTTTTTTTTTTTTCCTTCCCCTCCCCCATGGGTTCCTGTTAAGTTTCTCAGGATCCACATAAGAGTGAAACCATATGGTATCTGTCTTTCTCTGTATGGCTTATTTCACTTAGCATTACATTCTCCAGTTCCATCCACGTTGCTACAAAGGACCATATTTCATTTTTTCTCATTGCCACATAGTATTCCATTGTGTATATAAACCACAATTTCTTTATCCATTCATCAGTTGATGGACATTTAGGCTCTTTCCATAATTTGGCTATTGTTGAGAGTGCTGCTATGAATAGACCTACCCTGTAACATTCTTTTAAAAAGAAATTTGCATGTGAAGCTAAATTGTCAGAATTTGAAAACAGAGGAAGAGGAATTCTTTTAGGATGTGAATACTGAAGATTTTCATGTTTTTATGTATAAATTTTTACCTTTCTCCACAGCAAAAATAGATGTGCTAGTTAGATGTTATATTCCTATCCTCTTGTTGGTGGTATTTCTTTTCTCTATCATATTTGGTAGGTTTTCTCAATATCCAGGGTACTGATAAATGTTTAGCAAACCAACTCTAAAGGAAAAACCATCTAAATTTGTAGTGTTTGCCAACCTCTATGGTGTACATATCATCACCATGGCCAAGTTCAAGCTACCAATATCACTAAGTGCACAGGTGGGAAGAGATGCACACAACTCAGCTCTCACAAGCCAGCACCAGCCGGCTTTGTCACACCAATGCACTATCAATTTCCTAGATACTACTTTATAAGCATTCACTCTTGAAAAACTATTCTTCTTAGGGATATTTTCTTTTTTTTTCTCCCTGATTATTTTTTTAAGTTTTATTTATTTAAGTAATTTCTGCACCCAACATGGGGTTGAACTCATGATCCTGAGATCACTAGTTGCATGTTCTACTGACTGAGCCAGCCAGGTTCCCCTGAAGGATATTTTCTTTAAATATATTAAACATATCAGGTTATAATCATATCCTAATCTTTTGAAACTTAAAATATTTTAAGTTTCATTCTTATCTATCACATATTGATACTATGATTTACTTTCCAGAAGTACTTCTTATTTTCAAGTTTTTGGGGAGCTCTTGGTCATTGCTTCCTTGTTTTTCTACTATAGACTTCCTAATGTATTTAATACCTGTATCTAATACCAGCTGCCTCAGAATCTCTGAGAAAAAAGGCCCTTGAAATAAGCATATTACTACATTTCTCTGGAGAAAGATTATTAAACTTTGAGAATTTTGTTCTAAAGGAGTTGCCTTTTCCTTAAAGTCAATTTTAACATAGCACTGATCTTTAATATAGACAAATGCAGTCAAAAAGAAGTGGGGAATTTGAGAGAAAACAATGGGAAAAAGTTCATTTTAAGAGCTCATGAAAATATAATCTTGATGGACTTGACCTTAGAATGAGGACTTATTTCTGGAAGTTTTTCTTTTCTCTAGTTTTGTCATCTAGTAAACAGACTCTTTACAGTAGTAGTTCTCAGTCATCAGGAATAGCAGGATCCTCTGGTGAGGTTAAACATGTATGTAATTATTCTATATGATACTAATAAGCAACCAGGATTAAGAATCACTTCCAATGGAGATCCCAAGTCTTCTTGGTTCATGACACCTACAGTAATTTTTTTCTAAGAACCCCTAAAATAAAACACCTGAGTTTTGTTTGAGTATTAGTTTCAAGCATCTTAGTACCTTATATGTCTTACCAACTTAGCAGTGGTTTGAAAATTAATATATATAAATTGAAAGAATAAAACAATATTTTTTCTTTCTTAAGAACCAAAATCATGGTGGAATGTGTGCACATTGTGGACAATGCACAACTCCTCAGAACATGGATTCAGGTTGAAGACTTCCATCCACAATGGTTTTTTTTTTACTGTACTTAACTTGTAAGATAGTGACTAGTAAATTCTGAGCTTTGAAAAGAGAATATGCCATTGAAAGGAAGAGAGTATGATCATGAGCTGATAGTTTCTGTTTCTCTTGAAAACTCAAGGTATCTCAGAGAGACTCTGTGGCACCTTGGCACACAGTTTGGGAACCATAGACTTAAAGAAAAAATTTTATATGAATGGGCAAAAGAATGAAAAAAAAATCTCAAAGAGATAGCAAAAAGAACTTGATGAGAGCCGGGTTTGCTCATTAAATTGGGATTTTCTCAAATTTTCAATGGTAATGATGAAGGTGATGATTATAAAAAATAACTGATATTTGATAGGAACTATGTACTAATCACTACATTTTTAAAAATTTTTTTAACGTTTTTTAATTTATTATTGAGAGACAGAAACAGAACATGAGCAGGAGAGGGGCAGGGAGAGGGGAGACACAGAATCCGAAGCAGGCTCCAGGCTCCGAGCTGTCAGCACAGAGCCGGATGCAAGGCTCGAACCCACAAAACATGAGATCATGACCTGAGCTGAAGTCTCACGCTTAACTGACTGAGCCACCCAGGCGCCCCTAATCACTACATTTTATACACTGTTCCAATTAATTTTTAGAAACAAATTTAAGAAGTAGGCACTATTATTCCTAGTTTTTAGCTATGAAAAGTGGAGGCTTAGAGCTTTAACTACTTCCCCAGCTAGCAAATGGCACAGCTGGGTAGGGAAGGTGTTTTGGTTAAATATAGCATTTATAAATTCTTCCCAGTAGGAATCTACCTTAATCATGAAGAATGGAATTGATAAAGTCCTGGTCTCAGTACAAGCAGGCAGATCAAAAGGTAAAGCAGAGAGAAAATAAAAAATTCCTGACATAGATACAGGTATTGTAGAACTGGATGAGAAAAACAATGGTAAAATCCCAGTAGTTTGGAGACATGGAATGCAGGTGTGTATGTGTGTGTGTGTGTGTGTGTGTGTGTGTGTGTGCGCGCGCGCGCGCGCGCATGTGTGTGTGTACAAATACACACCTATATTTAAAATTCCCAGATGTTATTTAGCTAGGGTTATGTCCAGTTGCAAATGAGAGTTAGAAGAGGGGGAAAAATAACGTAAAACTAAATGTTAGAGAGGAAAGGATAGATAACATCAATGAAAGGGAAGGGAAGGGAGAGGACAGAGTAAGGACAGCAGCTTGTCATCTTGCACCTTCCTGAACTATCACTATAGCCTTTTACTTGCAATTCAAAACTTTTTAAAGTTTACATTTTTAAGATGTAAATCTATATTTCTCTTAAGATAACCCCTATCCCAAACACGCTGTTAAATTTAAACACAAAGACTGGACTAAGGACTTTTTTTCCTTAAAATATTCCTTTCTTCTTGGAGGCTGTATGTTACTTCATACTTGTTAGGTTGAGCTCAAAAGGTGACTGAGACTAAAGGCAAAGTTCTTGAATTTCCTGTGTACTGCTGAAAGCTTGTAATGACAAGTGCTAATTTGTATTTATGAAGGAATGCCAAGAAATAAAAAAAGGCATGCAATGTCAGAAATATGAGCGTATACTTTAAATCAGTAATCCTCCTCCATAGCATTTGTTTTAAAGCTTTTCTGTCACTAGTCCGAAAATATAATAGGGAAAGATAGGATTCAGTAAGGCAGAAAGGGAGAGGCTAGGGCTGGAAGGTCCCTGGGTGGGGAAAAACACATATTTTAAAACATTTCTTCTGGAAACGTCTGACCTTCAGCTAACTCCCTCAGGCATAAGGTTCCTCTTAAGAAGGTAACAGATACCACCTACTCCCCCTTGTGTTCCCCTCAGGAATTTGACAATCAAATTAACCACCTAAAATAAGTAAACCATAAAACATATATTATACAAGTGACAGTATGACCATAGTCTGACTCCTCACACGATAGAATTGAGCCAATCAGGAATGAACAACTCAGCACCTAGAGTGATCAAACCAATAAGGGTAGAACCTGAGAAGGAACAAGGAAGAAGGGAAGGTAACCTGACCAAAACCCAATAAAACAAAGCCCCTGGCCTGTAGTCAGGGGTATTCACTTTTGAATGCCCCCTCTCTGTAAAAGAACTTCCATACTATTCTTACTTTCTGATCTTATACTCTATTAAACTTTTGCCTGCTGCTCACTTTATTCTGTGTCTACCTCTTCATTCTTCAAAGTGGTGAGATGATGAACCCTGGGTATTGAGGGCAACAAAAGAATAATAAGACAAACAAAGAGTAAGAAGGAATTACATGTTGTTAGCCCTCCCCTTCATTTCTTCCTTATATCCTCCCCACCTCCTCAACTAGACTTATGTTAGTCATTAGGCTTTTGGAACCTACATTATTAGACTGAACCTGTAAGGGAAACTGATCCATATCTAAGAACCATGTGATTTATCTTTGCACACTTCCCTATATTCACTCTGATGTTTTACCCTGTCTTCATTGCTTGACGAAGTAGTCTTTTGCACGGCAATACCCCTTGATTTAATTAGCGTAATTCCTGACAAGTGACAATCATTTAATGCATGTTTTGGATGAATTAATAAAATCTATCCCACATAGATTTATACTGTTGTCTAAATAGTTTCCTTAATGTATCTTAATTGACAACTGTCTAATTGAGCTTCTTTGGGTCAGGTTTGCTCTGCTTACAGAGAATTATCTAATGGCTACTGAAAGATCATCCAACCTTCAATATATCAGCCTCTCTGCTCTTCATGCTTCTATTAACTACCTCCAGTGACACGTGCCAAAATACTCGGTCTGCTGTGTACTCCAGTTGCAATTGACTACCTTCTCTACTTAGTTTTCTTGGTCTGGGAGCCTCTGCTCACTTTCCCTCTTAGCTTCATGCTACCACCTGTCAAATCCCTCTGCTTTCTGGAAGGTCATTGCAAACATGCTCTTTATGGGGGAAAAAAACAATTGTCCTTCTATCCTTCTAGTTTTTGACTGAGAGCCCCCTGTAATAAAAGATTAACAGAAGAAAAACAAATAAGTTTAATGGCATGTATCCCTCCTGTATGCATGGGAGAGACCCAGAAAAACTGTTTCACTTCCTGAAATGACCCAAGCCATTGCCTTATATATTCCCAGCTAACGACAAAAAAAAAAAAAAAGATGTTGAGTTTTGAAGCCTGGGCAATTATGGAAGGTTACCAGACAAGACACAGTAAACAAGGGAAAGTTTGTTGTGTACATTCAAATCCTTGCCTTCTCCTTTGATAAGAGTTTTTAGAGTTTCAGTCATCCTTCTCTCCCTGGTACAAAGAAGGAGACAGCCTTACAAATGGAGATTTCTCTTAAAAATAATTTAAGTATCTTTTGGAAAAGGGTAACATTTATTTGGTTTTCAGAGCTTTTCTTGTGTGTGCTGTTTGTTTTTTTGTTTGTTTGTTTTGTTTTGTTTTGTTTTAATAACCAGCCCAAAATAATCCTTATACCAAAGAGGCATATTTCAGGGTGGCATATTATGCTCTCCTTTACTCTCTCTTTTAGCCTCCTCTGATTTATATGGCTTTAATCACTTCCTCCTTTTTCTTCCAGGAGGATTTTGCTTTGATATTTCACATAGCATTTGTTTTGCCTTTTGCGATAGATGGGTTTTTGCATGAGAGTTAAAATGTTTGTTGAATAAGTGAATGAATGTTCTATTGCTCACTCTTAAGCAGAGTATAATTCATCATATAATGCTCAACTGTTTCACTTAATAGTTTGTAGATAAATATCTGCTTTAAGTCGTTACTATTACTATTTGAGGTAACTCTTTGTGTTCTATCTAATAGGAGAGAAATTTGAGAGCATGTCTGACAACACTGCTTGATTTTATTTTTCTCTCAAAGACCAATGAAAGAAAAGTTTTTTGGAAGGGTAGTGTTATCTACTGCTTTTTTGTTTTGTTTTTCTTATATTTATATTTATATTTATACTTATACTTATATCATATATATACAAATATATATATATTTCAATGTAGGTGAACTCTCCAATTCCTTTTATTCTCTTTCCTATTCTCCTTTTCTTCTTCAATCTAGTCCCTGCTCATAGAAACTTGTACATTGTTCAAATGCTATTTCTTATGTCAAATGATATTTATAAAATCAGCAAGCTGACTGGGCTTCTTAAATATACAGTCTCTATTTTTTTTAAAATGTAGCTTTAGAAATAGTGCTTTGTAAATAAGAGAAAATTGAAAGAAGAAGTTCAATATATTGCTCTATGAGGCCCACATGGTAAAATGAGTTTTAATGCAGATTGAAGTCAATTGTATCACTTGACATGACATGTCTTTCCACAAATTCCTTTTGTGTATGATAATGCCACTCTTAGGCAGTGGATTCATAGAGGGAATCTGAATAGGTAATGATGGTAATTTGCCTCATGCAGGAACAGGGTAAAAATGCCGTCCTTTATTTACCATGTTAGAGGAGGAAAATGATGTGGAGTTTGCTTTAGAAATACATGGTAAAAAGGAAAATTGATCTTTGTCTATGTTTGTCCTCTTTTGTTGATGTGGGAGCAATATTGAATGGCTTCTGGCAACTACTAATCAATTGCTATCTTCCTCCTGACAATCCTTTCTGTCATTGTTTGATACTCTTTTATCTCTTTTCTTGGTACATGTTATATTAGTACTATTCACTCAAACATTTATTGAGTGCTTACCTGTAGTCCACACTGAGCTAGATGTTATGGGGAGTAAATATAAGTACAGAAGAAGATGGGGCACCTGGGTGCGACTTCAGCTCAGATCATGATCTCACGGCTAGTGAGTTTGAGCCCCGTTTCTGGCCCTGTGCTGACAACTGGGAGCCTGGGGACTGCTTCAGATTCTGTTTCTCCCTCTCTCTCTTTTCCCTGCTCACACTCTGTCTCTAAAAAATAAATAGACATTATTAAAAAATATTAAAAAAATAGATATTTGTTATTTTTAATATATTTAAGATGAAAATTAGCACAGTTACAAGGTAAACCAAAGTATTAGGGTTACAGTAAAACTTTGGATTGCAAGTAACTTGTTCTGCAAATGTTCTACAAGATGTGCAAACATTTCTAATAAATTTTAACTTGATAAATGAGCAATGTCTTACAATACGATTAGTACGTGACCCTGACCATCACATGATCACAACTGAGTCAATTGTTCTTCTCTCTCTCTCTCTGTCTCTCTCTCTCTCCATCTCCCTCTCTCTCCCTGTAGGATTGTGGGTAATTTTCAATGCAATGTCACATTTCTACGAAATCCTCAAAGGGAGGCAAAAGCAAGTGTCATTGGATAGGTTCCTTGTTAAAATTTGCGCAAAAAGAAAAAGATTCCATTGAGTCAATAGATAGCAGTGATTCCCTTAGTGATAGTAAAAGTCATCCTTTTTTGTGTTTGATAACGCAATAACCCTCCTCTCTGTTGCCCCCCTCACACCAGACACAAAGGTTTTTGAAGGTAAGTGCAGGTGAATTCATTTATTTTTCTTTATATTTTGTATTTTCTTTATTATATTTTATTATATTACATTATTTAATCATTTTCAGTAAATATTTTTGGGTTGTGGAATGAATAATCTGAGTTTCCATTAGGTCTTATGGGGACATTCATGTTGATATACAACTACTTTGAATTACAATCATGTTTCCTGAATGAATTATGCTCATAAACCAATGTTTTACTGTATTTGGATGTGAAAAAAAAATGGAAAAGCATTTCCTCATATGAATTAAATAAATGTCTGCAGCTTTTGTTACTTGTAATGAAGAGATGTCCTTTTTACTTCTCTAAAAATGTTAAAGAAAGCTTCAACAACTCTCATGAAAATACTTTTAAATAAGTATAAAAGAAACCTACATCTCACTTCCAGAGATTCTAATGTAATAGTCAGCACATGGCACAGCAGCTATTTTATAAAAGCTTCCTCAGGTAATTTTTTTTAAGTTTATTTATTTATTTTGAGGGAGAGAGAGAGAGAGTATGCACGAGTGGCAGAGAGAATCCCAAGCAGATTCCACACTGTCAGTGTGGACTCGGGAACCAAACAGTGAGATCATGACCTGAGCCAAAATCAAGTGTAGGACACTTAACTGGCTGAGCCACCCAGGCACTGGGTGATTTTGATGAGTATCTGGTAACTAGAAACACTGCTGAATACATTGTTATCTTTCAAGTCAGGAAGAGTTGCCTACAAAGGTGATGAGGTAACATGTAGTGACTGTGCTGGATTGAAATAGCAGTGGAGAAGTTTGGCCATTTTAGTAAACATGTGTACTCTAACAAATATTGAAACTAATACTTGAGTGAATTTTCATTAATGTCTAATTCAGTATACTGTACACATGCTTTTTAAGAATTTTTTAATAGTTTCTGTCTTCACTGACATTTCAAAAAATCCCTTTCTTCTTCTCCAAAATTATGTGGCTACTAACCTATGTCCCCCTGTGGTGTTTTCCATGTAGTATCATCTAGAGCTGTATGTGAGAGCTAGGAAAAGACAGGGTGAGGGAATGAGTGCTAATTAACGTTACGTTTGATATTAGCAATATGCTAGCTTTATAAAATGAACTGATATGCTTCCCAAATATGTCCAAATATATATATTTAAATATATATATATATGTATATGTATATATCTGTATGTAGGTTTTGTTTTTGTTTTCTTGCAAGTTTGAAAGAATTCTCTAGTAAGCACACTGGAATGGCTGTTGGGCTATAATAATTTTCAAAATTTTGATTGTAATGATATCTAAATATCTTGCCTTTTTCATTAATCATTTTTAATTTATTATATCATATAATTATCCATTTCACATATATTTTCAAAATACCGATTTATGTATATTTTCTCATTACATCTTTATTTCTAATATAGTCACATTCCTTTGAATTTTTAATGTTATACAGTCTTATTTTTATTTTCTTTTTTGCTAACCTATGAATTTTTAAGAAGGACGGTGATCTTGTTATGTTCATGTGATGTGATTATTATAGTTCTCATCAAATTTTATTTAAATCAAATTATCCACAGATTCTCTTTGCCTGCTATTGTTTTGTAATTTCATTGCCTTTTGTTTTCTGTGTTTGATACCTTGAGATGTGATTTTTATTCAGTTGATAATTTTATTGACCAACCAGAACACTCTCTTAAAACTTTGATGTTTCATCAATAATCTGAATATATCACAGCTGTATACCATGACTCCAGCTTCTATCAGTGTTATTTGGACTCAGTAAATATGGACTTAGTTTTCTTAAGTATAAAAGTTCCAAGTGAGACCATAGGGGATGGGTATGGGTGTGTGTGTGTGTGTGTGTGTGTGTGTGTCTATGTCTGTGTATAAACATAACAGAATTTTTAGATGTCCCTAGCTGTGTCCATGTGTCTTTTTAAGATCGACTAATCTATCAGTTAAATAAGCCATCATTCTTCTATCCAGAAGAGCCATTATAAAATATATTTGATAACATGTTCTATTACTTTAATTAGTCTTTTGAATTGAAATTTATTTATATCATCTTAATTTACTGGATAACTTCTATAACTCTTTTTAATTCTCTGTTTCTCTCTCTCTCTTTCTCTGTCTTTACCTTTTTGTTATGTAACCTTTCATCCAGAAATTCTCATGAGTAGAAGAGATTCTTTTGGATTAATCATTGAAACTGCATAGTGTATGTAGAGTGTATAAACGGGGGAACAAGTGTGAAGGCAAGGTCTACAGTATTCCTTTTTGACATCATTAAATGGTCAACTGTGTTGATATTTTCCAGAACGTTGAATAGGTTCCACTTAAGCTGCACATGAAGTCATAATTATCTAGTGTTCATTTAATTCTCAGTATTATTATCAGAGATTTTAGCAATAGTATACCAAGTCACAGCTTTCATCAGTATAGCAAATGTATTAGATATTGAGAGATCCCGGCCATGAATGTGACTTGTTCTTTGTCAAATTCATCTCAGAGCCAATCTAGGATTCTAGAGTCACATTGCTAGTTTTCAAAAAAAGAAAAAAAAATGGGTGTAGATATACACTTTGATTGGCAATGATAGACTATATTCCCCAGTTACCAAAGTTATTTACAGTTGACAGTCTGACACAAATACAGATTAAATAGAAGCACTAACAGCATTCAGTTTCACAGTCATTTTTTTCTTGATGCTCAGCCAGTTAGTAGTTTTGTAAAACCTACTTTGTCAGAGATAACAGATTTGAATAGGGCTGTGATGACGAGGAGGGTTAAACTTGGATAATTGCATACGTACATTAAGTGCATCAGGTCTGAGTGCCTGCCATTATCTGGGGGGGGGGGGTGGGGATCCTGAATTATCTTTTGATTCATCACTTTTCAAATGCAAAATAATTGTAGGATTCCAAACTTTTGACCTTTACAAAATGTAAAAAGAGAGGAAAATACTTTCTATCATGTCAATAGGTGGTTTCTTCAAAAATTATCCAGTGATTCATTACTTACCTTAGTTTAGACCACTTTTGGTAACTAACTAGATTTTATTACAAATAAAGCAAAAACACAAACATCTCTTTTCTCAATTGCACTATTTTGATAGCTCTAGGTGGATAAGATTTATTTTACCTATGGAACACTTTAACATGGTTTACCTGGCAAAGGTTTGGCTCATGCAAGTTTCCTGGCATGATTATTAATAATTGCCCTTTCACACCCCAAAGTGTACTAGTTTGGATGATAAATTATATGATCACTCTATTACCAGTTCTATCAGTCAAGGTTCTCCAGAGAAACAGAACCAGTGGGATATATGGATCGATAGGGATAGAAATAAAGATTCATTTCAAAGAAATGGCTCAAGCTATTGTGGGAGTTGGCATGGTTGAAATCTATAGGTAAGTAATCTGGAAACTCTGGGGTAGGAGTTGAAGCTGTACTCTTAGGAAGAATTTCTTCTTTCACAGGGAAACTCAGCTTTTCTCTTAAGACCTTTACACTGATTATATAAGACCCACCAGCGTTATCAGTGAAATTTCCTTTACTTGAAGTCAACTATTCATAGCTGTTAAGCACATGTACAAAGTACCTTCACAGTATTAAATAACAAAATTCAACCTGGTAATTTGAAGGTTGCATTGGATTTATTAAATAATTCATGAATTGGCTGAAGCTCATCTGCAAGTAGATTGGTACTTGGAGGAGTTACACAAAACAGGTTTTCATGGATGGAGGGTGAGGACAAGAAGTCATGAACAAAAGAAGAGGATTGTTCCAGAGGAGGCTGTTTGCTAGGGGAAAATGCAAGAGGTCTTGTATTATAGATTACCTGATCTTTCTTTGGAGGTTGGAGAGGACCCATGTGACCGTCACTGGCACTGATGGGAAGAAAAATTTCCTTACTGACCAGTTAGAGCCACATTTCTAAGGAGAGGTTAAAAGTGCAATTAGATGGTGTATTGAGTCCTGGTTTGGAAACTCCGTCTAAGTGACACCATTTTGGGCTTCTGGTTTTCTTTCTCTTTCTTTCTCTTTTCTTTCTTTCTTTCTTTTTCTTCCTTCCTTCCTTCCTTCCTTCCTTCCTTCCTTCTCCTTCCTTCCTTCCTTCTTCCTTCCTTCCTTCCTTCCTTCCTTCCTTTCTTTCTTTCTTCTCTCTTCTTTCTTTCTTTCTTTCTTTCTTTCTTTCTTTCTTTCTTTCTTTCTTTCTTTCTTTCTTTCACAATAGCAACACCTATAATAGTTCACACCTCCCTTGCAGAGACACATTGGCCCTCTCTACTTGTAATCTTTGCAAGTCAACTCTTGTTTGTGGTGGCCTGACACTAGAGAAGGTGGGCAGCTTTTTAATGCAGTGGGTTGCTGATAAGGACAGAGAGAGTCTCCCACTAGTGAAAACATTGCCTGTCTTGTTGTTTGTTTTGTTGTTTTTATTAGCATTGTAATCCAAACTAGGATGCCTGCCAGAAAAATTGTGTTCACAGATGTGTCTGACTTTGATGCTGGTGGACTGCCTGTTTTCCTTGGTTTATCTGTACTAATGTAGTGTCATTGCATTTGAGATGTGAGTTAAAAGAGGACATAGGAGTAAAACTACTTAAGAAGCCTGGGGCACCTGGGTGGCTCAGTCACTTAAGCATCTGACTTCAGGTCATGATCTTGCGATCAGTGAATTCAAGCCCCCTGTCGGGCTCTGTGCTGACATCTCAGAGCTTGGAGCCTGCTTCAGAATCTGTGTCTCCCTCTCTCTCTACCCCCCTCCACTTGTGATCTCTTTCTCTCTCTCTTTTTCAAAAATAAATAAACATTAAAAAATAAAAAATAAAAAAAACTACTTAAGAAGCCAGATGTAAAGTCATTGTAAATGGCTGATCTCCTGGCTTCCTTGCACTCTGAGAAACTTTAATTTTTTTCCCCTGGGGTCACACAAAAGAATGCTTGAGATGGCAAACATTAAGTCTTATGCACGCTTGTCCTCCATCCAGGCTGGCCATTCCATGGACAGGAATTGTAGTTGTTGAAAAAAAACGCTCTCAAGAAAAAAATGATGCCACTCCTCTGGATAAGGCCAATGTAGAGCTGTTGTCTCATGTGTATACTGTTCTCTAAAAAAATGGTTTACATGGAGAAAGTCTGGCAGGAATGAAGCCAACATGTAAAGAGAGCAATGGCAAGATCACATAAAGAGAAGGCTAAGGAGTCATAGATATTTGGTTCTTCCCAGCCCAGTCAACATAAGTGCTAGTGAAGAAGCCTTCAAAGATGACCCTACTCCAGCCACCATCTAATTAAAACTGCATGCAACCCCAAAAACTGGTTGCCTTGGCTGAGCCCTGTCCCCTCAGATTTGTGAGCAAAATACATGTTATCCTTTTTAGCCACTATTTTGGGGTGGTTTGGTATTACTCTAATAGATAACCAGAACCATAAGACAGATAAAAACCAACAAAGACTAAAGTGAGGTACTGGCTCTTC
This sequence comes from Lynx canadensis, assembly GCF_007474595.2. Taxonomy (NCBI): domain Eukaryota; kingdom Metazoa; phylum Chordata; class Mammalia; order Carnivora; family Felidae; genus Lynx; species Lynx canadensis. The sequence continues at coordinate 102,196,755 of NC_044304.2, forward strand.
CAATGAATCCAAGTGGGCACATTCAAGTTATTAAGAAGGAAGATCCATCCATGTACAGTCCTAAGGACAACAAGTGTTCCTAGGAGTCTTAGAGTCAACTAGTCTCATTTACTTGTTTTATGGATGACAACTTATTTAAAAATTCAAATTAAATAACTATCTTCCTTATATGAATTCTAAGGTTACCATGCAAACATAGCAAATAATTTCAAGCAAATGAACTTCTAATTATTATATTTCTCATTGGAGAATAACAGATTGAAATTAAGGTTTTATGCATCAGTTTAAATATGATAGTATAATAAAGCACTGCATAAAAACATCCGGACTATCTATGTGTTCAATGCCAGATGTTTTAAAGTTCTAATACTTTATTGGGGGATAAATAAAAAAGCATTTTGCTTTTTTTATTATAATTATTATTACAATGAGAGCCACAATTAGTAATGGAAATTTTTTTTTCCAATAGTAACTATAGTGGCAAACCTTAGAATCAGAAACCCAGCACACATCCGATCCTAAATGAAAGGCAGAGAGTTGTAAAGCAGAACCAATAAAATGGTGGAGTTATCTGTTCATAGGGTAGGGTTAAAGACAACCAAAATATGTTTAAAAGGAATGAAAAATTAACATTAGGAGAGTGTGGATGGAACTAGACTGTGTTATGCTAAGTGAACTAAGTCAGAGAAAGACAAATATTATATGATTTCACTCATATGTGGAATTAAAGAAATACAACAGATGAACATAGGAAAAGGGAAGGAAAAATAAGACAAAAAAAAAAAAAAAGAGGGAGGCAAACCATAAGAGACTTCCAAATACAGAGAACAAACTAAGGGTACCTGGAAAAGGGTTGGTTGGGGAATGGGCTAAATGGGCCATGGGCATTAAGGAGGGCACTTTTTAGGGGCGCCTGGGTGGCTCAGTCAGCTAAGCTGCCGACTTCGGCTCGGGTCATGATCTCATCGTCCTTGAGTTCAAGCCCCGTGTCGGGCTTTGTGCTGACAGCTCAGAGCCCGGAGCCTGCTTTGGATTCTGTGTCTCCCTCTCTCTCTCTGCCCCTCCCCTGCTCATGCTCTGTCTCAGAAATAAATAAAACATTAAAAAATATATTTTTTTAAAAAAGGAGGGCACTTTTTGGGATGAGCACTAGGTGTTAAACGTAAGTGATAAATCACCGGGTTCTACTCCTGAAACGAGTATCACACTGTATGTTAACCAACTTGAATTTAAATTAAAATTTTTTTAAAAAAAGAGCTGATCACTTTTTACTTGTAATCTTAATTAGTTATAAGTTTGGGCAAGTGGGACAGGCATTTTTATTTATTTTTATTTATTTATTTTTTTGATAAAGGACTGGAAACTATGGGAGTGTGTACCTGGTCTCTCCCTGTCGTTTATCTGTCTTTACATCCTAAGACTTCATGCCATATTTTCATAATTTATTAAACTCCCCAGAAACTGGCCTACTAAATCAAACTGTGTTAGTTTACCAAAAACCGAAACAAATATTTTTTCTTGCTGTCCTCTTTGAAAACATTTTAGTTGGTTCATGAAGAAAGCATGTAAAACATCTTTTGACCATTACATGAGAACCAATGTCTATATGTTTCAATACAGAATTTGAACAGGATCTAAATTAACACTAGTATTCAGTTTTTCTTATCCTGCTATTTCCTTTCTCTTCAAAAGTGTCTCTTTCTTTCCCATGGCTCACCCAAAGATACTCCAAAGAGTATCTAAAGAAAATCTTACAAATTATTTCAAAACCTACTTTTATTGCAAGTCTGATACAATTTGAGATGATCAGATTAAGATAATCCATGGTCACCATCAAACTTGTGAGAATTGCCCACTTCCACATCCAGTACTTTTCCTCTAGTTTCCACTAGTTTTTCTGTGCCCAACTGTCCTGCCTTTGCATAGCCTTCTATTTTATCTACACAGCAATGAAAAATTGAGTCTCTTGCCCTGAGGGATGTTTCTCAAACGTAAATAAATAAATTCCAAATAACACACTGCTTTTCCTGAAAGACATTATAGTTTGATATTTGTGTTTGAATTTTATGGAAAGCACAGAAAGAGTCATTACTACCTTAGGCAGACAATGTAGTTTATTTCTATAATGAGGTATACCCTGTGTTTTCTGCATTTGTGGTATTGCTTTTGCTGGGTGATGTCTAATTTATATTTATTTTCAATTGTCTCTAACATGAGTGACTCTTATAAATCTTAATTTATTTGGTCATATTTTGCTCGGAAAAATATCACAGGAGGAAATAAAGGGTGTTCTCAGTCAGAATGTAAACTCAATAGCTAATTCAGATACTCAGCCAAGGATCCCAATGAGTGTTCCAGATATTTCAGAAATCCTGGACAAGATGAAGTGTATAAGTGCTTGGACAGAAGAGTGAATGCTGTGTTGCATTTTGAATTTACCAAGGAAAGCAAAATGGGTTGTCACTTCTTTGAAACATAGTGTTTGAAATTCCTTGAAAATCTCTCTACAGTATAATCTAAAACAGTGTCATCTCTAACTTTTTTTCTTTGGAGTTCAGTTTGCCCTTAAAATTACAATTGTTTTTTGATGAAAGAACCTGTCTATTTGACAATCTTCGTAGAAAAAAAGAAAAAAAAAAGAAAATAGAACACAGAAATAAGGATAACAAAGAGAAGCATGGAAAACAAAGGGACTAATGTAGAATTTAGGATTTGAAGATTTAGCTCAAGACCCCCAAGTTCCTATTAAGGAATAGGATATTTATAATATTTATAATCCAAACCATAGCTGCAAACCATAGTTTTCATGCTCCTCAGTTGCCTCACCAGCCATTTCCAGTAAGATAAAAGGAATAGGCTAAGATTATAATGTAACAAGTTTAAGATATGTTTGGATGTGTTTCCTGCTGAAAAGATTCTTCTTTTGGAAATAGAGTTACAAAATTTAAGAAGATATAGAAAGGCTAAGAAAGGGAACAAAATGAGTTGGTCAGTATAAATCTATATTCCACACAACTACCTTCTAATTAGGTATTGAAGTATCTCCTGTTTTTTTTAATATGAAATTTATTGCTAAATTGGTTTCCATAGAACACCCAGCAGTGCTCATCCCAACAGGTGCCCTCCTCAATGCCCATCACCCACTTTCCCCTCCCTGCCACCCCCCATCCACCTTCATTTTATTCTCAGTTTTTAAGAGTCTCTTATGGTTTGGCTCCCTCCCTCTCTTTTTTTTTTCTTCCCCTCCCCCATGGTCTTCTCCTGTTTAATTATCAATTCTGGGATTCTGTTTCTCATTTGAATACCTTCTTTGCCATTTAGTATCCAAGGTCATTCAACATTGTTTCTCTATTATTTTGTTGTTAAATTATTTAGCTCAATTATCCCTAGATGATTCTTTCTAATGTCTGCTTTAGTCATGTGGTCTTCTGCTGTGAAAGCTGCATTGGCTCCATATTGCCTATAAAATAGTCTCCTCAGCCAGCCATCTTCCTTCATTTGAACCCCTACTTCACAGACCCAGCCTTCAACATAAACTCTACTCTCTTCCAGTGATCCTCAAAACATCACCTAGGAATTTTTAAGGAATGGAAATTCTGAGACCTCATTCCAGACCTACTGGGTCAGAAGCTCAGGGGATGGGATCTAGCAATCAGTGTTTAACAAGTCATTTAGGTCATGCTGTTATGCACTTTTGTATGCTAAAATATGAGAACCACTGCTGTTCTAACTCCTGAATGTGTATCATGTGCTCTGACTAAAGTAATGTCCTCATCCTCATTAATCTGTCATTTCCATGTTACTACCAATTGCAGCATACCTAAACCTTACTGATTTTTCACATCTCTATAACACCTGTATTATAATTTTCTTTGTGTTTAGAATCTGTGCGTATTTTATGCAAATTTATATTAAATTTATTTAAAGCTGAAACTATATCAGCAATAATATTAAAATCGGTAGCTGTAACTATTGATAAAAGTTGTAAAAATAAATATGACAGCCAGGGCTTATAGGTGTGGGGGTAGGGGTGAGAAGGGAAAGTGAATGTGTTATCAAAGGGCAAAATGAAGGACATATATTTGAAAGGACCATTCTATTTTGACAGTGGTGGTAGATACACAAATCTACACATGTGATAATGTTGCATAAAACTAAATACACATGGATACACAAGTACAAGTAAAACTGGGGAAAATATCTCAGTAAAATAGATTGAATCAATGTCACATTCCTGGTTATGATTTATAATTTTTAAGATGTTACTATTAGGGAAACTAAGTAAAGGATACGCAGGAATTCTGTATTATTGACATTGAAATAACAGGTTATTTCAGAAACAGTAGTATTATGTCAATAACACTAATGTTATGTGAAAACACAGGCATCAGATAATGATTGAACTTTCAATGTGCAGATATTGAAAAAGCTCAGATGAGAGAGGATCTCTGGATAGATAAAAGCAGATTATGTAGATGATTCCAATACATGCATATGTATGCATGTAACTCATTGGCATTTTTGTGGTGAGCAGAAAAAAAAATGATCAAATCTGATTAAGGGTGGAAGGTATAATTGATATTGAACATAAGTTTGGCAATTAGCTTTTTCCTCCATTGAGTACAGAGAAAAGACGCTAAGTGAGCCAGTATCTTGTGTCATATGACTATAGGCTAATAGAATGGGGAAAATAAAGTAACACATATTGTGTTTTGTGCACTCTAAATAGCAGGAAGATATTGCTTTGATTATTTAAAATCTGGTGAGAAAACAATCATTGATCTCTGGCCTCTGGAAGGTTTATGGCTATGCGGAGTGTGGAGAGTGAGGCAATGATGCAAAGCTAGAATCTCCGCATGTTTCCTGCATTTGGCTGCCTGTGGGAACTCTCTGGTGGGAGCCCCCACAAATGCTGCCAGGAAATAAAGCACCATAGATTTTTCTAATTAAAAGAGTCCCTTGTTTTAGGAAGCATATCAATGAAGCCCTTGGTTTAAATTCTATTTGAACAACTACCTTGTAATTTGGAATGCTCATCAGGAACTATGTGTCATTAAGCAACACAATGTGACTTTGTAAAGGATCCATTTTAGAAATTACATTCCATTCTCTGCTTGTCTTTTCCGGGAGGAGAACCCAATATTTAGGGGGAAGTTACTTTATTCCTTAGATTCTGCTCTTGTCTTTATTATTAGGTGTGAATACAAATTTCCTTTCCTGTTTTTGTCTTTTTAAGAAAAATTGGAAATACATGTAAAAAATTTCTAGATCTACTAATTAAAATTTTAATTTTGTATTTCAAGCCAATATTTGCTAATTGTTGGGGAGAGAACTGGTTTAAGTAGAATCAGGAACTTTGAGAGATGCTGGTTTTATTCATTATGATTTTTAGTCTAAATATAGTATGGTAAATGTGATATACTTACATGGCTATTTTTGACATATACCTTCATATACACACAGTCAGATTCTTGTCTGTGTACTTGTTCTCATCCTCAAAATTACATACCTCATTTGTCTGTGTTTCTCTCTTTTTTTAGTCAAAGTTAACAAATAATAATATCTTCTCATATAATCCTTTTCTAAGAGAACACACAAAATTGACAGAACTGCAGTTTTTCAGCCACCATCATTTCTTATTCTTTTACTGACCTAGACAACCAATTCTATTTGTAATTATTTACTTCCATCCCTACTCCAGGAATAGTCATGTGCTAAAAATCAGAATTTAGGATGTATATTCAATATTTAGTATATATTGTGTTTTAAGACTTTGCTGAGACAATAAGAATAGAATAATATGGATATAGAAAATGTATATTATTTGCCCCCAAAGAGCCTTCAGTCTTAGAAACAGTTCATACTGCCCTATTGTAGCAATAGGTAGTAGTGGGGAGATGAAGGGTCCAGACACTCATGCTTCCTCTTTCCCATGGCTATTGTTCAATACAGGGCTTTAATATCACCTAGGAACTATCTACTCTTCTGCTCAACTTATTAAATTCTTTATATCCCACAGATACAAAAAAAGTTTAAATACTCCAAGAATACTAGCTTTATAAACATTGGTTCTAATATATTGTAGGAAAAAATTAATTTCATGTGAAACCTGATTCCCAAGAAATTATTTGAAGGCTTTGTACTGATTAAATACATTTTAAAAATGATATACATCTTCCCGATTCTATTGCAAATAGCTATTAGTAATTTCTTCATTCAGAATAAAACTTCTTTGAAAATTCTCAAATTTATGTTTGGCATTTCCAGAAGAACAAAGTTATATATCATCTGCAGATAAAATAAACAGAGCAGGTGGAAAAAGAAAGTCATTTGATACATACTTTGAATATCTTGATGAAATTAACAACTAGTTTACTGTCCACTAACCTATATGAAAAGCCTTAAAGCACAAATAGAGTGGTTATGAGTATGTATCCTGATTACCTCAACAACACATGCTATAAGAATTATGATTTTGTTTTATTTTTTTTACTCTAGTTATTTCCCACTTTTTCTCATCCTTTCATTTCTAGGTTAAATGAACTATAGGTATCATGTATTTATAGTTTCTATACTACTGATTCTTATAGAGGCATTATGGGCTTACCTCTGGAGCAGGGAGAAAAGGAGATACTCAAATATCTGGGGGACTTGTTTGAATAATAATATATTCAACATAATTACTACATTTAAAAATAAATAAGAAATGAGGCTTAAAATGGGAATATATTGAGATAAAATTAAAAATATTATAGGGGCACCTGGGTGGATCAGTTGGTTAAGTGTCCAACTCTTGATTTCATCTCAGGCTATGATCTCACCATTGTGGGATCCAGCCCTGTGTTGGACTCTGTGCTGAGTTTGGAGCCTGCTTGGGATTCTCTCCCTCTTTCTCTCTCCCCCCTCCCTCCCTCTGTCTGTCTCTCTTTCTCTCTTTCTCAAGATTAAAAAAAAACATTTAAAAATACATTAAAAATTAAAATATTACAAATGATATGGTCTAATGGAGTCAATGTGGGGAACAAGAATTCCTGTCCCCTCAAGGATCTTTCTGGCTGGACTATGAATCAAATTGCATGATATATGAACAGGAGAAAATCAAATTTAATAATATACATAGAGGGAGTCTACATAGACCTGGTAATTCCAAAGACAGGCACAATTAAGTGAATATTTCATTCTGAACTAAGGATAAAGGAGTCAAGCTCTGGGACTTTAGAGGAAAGGAATGCACTTCATAGTGTGATAAGATGAACAGTTATTTGGTAATTAGATTACTGCCTTTCCATCCAGATGGGTCAGTCGGATACAATTTATCTCTGCTAATAACAAAAGACCCCCAATTTAGATTCTTCTATATAGTTAAGAGAGGGGCAAAATTTTCTCTTGAGCCCACAGGGTCTGCATTGCCTTCAGCTCAAAATAATCCACATGTCAAACTGGCATATTCTTGGGAAGGTGAGCTGTCCAAAACTCCTTTATTACCAAAAAAATATATATAACATTGGTATATATGTTATATGTATATACTACAAGAGTATAGATATGACCATTATACGTATTCATATATATCATACCAAATGTATATAGTATATAAACAGTATGTGTAATATATACTAAAATACATAATGTACTTGAGCAAAATATGGGTAAATAATAATAAGAATGTAAGATCCAGGTTAATAATGGTTCTGATCCATAAAAATCACTGAAAGGAAATTTGAGGAAAATGGCTAGGCAGTACTATTCAGTGGTAACCAGTTGAGATAGAAAAGAGAAAGAGGGTTCTAATATCAATTTTTCCAGGACAACAATTCAAAATATTATTTTGTATAACTTCAAGTTAGAAGAGACTGGAATACAATTAGGCACAGATATCAAGCAAGAAAAAGATACCAGAAATTACCACCACTGCTTTCTCACTACCTCTCACCCCAATAAAGAAAGCCATGATCCAAGCATGAAGCAAATGATTCAAATTGAAATGGTAAGACAGGCAGGTAGGTGGGCATTTACTCCTCCTTTAGTCTCAGGGGTACTTGAGGCAAAACACCTATTACTTTAAACAGGGATGTAGTGTCTTCAGTGGAGTGCTGAGTCTCAGAACAGGTAGCCAAAATGAACATTCAAAAAATGAGTGAGAACGTTTTGCTCTCAAAAGGTCATCAATTCACAAATGCACACCAGAGTGTGGGGGTGCAAGAGGTGTAAGACTGAGATTGGAGCATAAGAATTAGGTAGAAGAAGGATGATTTGGGAGACTTGAGCTTCTTGTATTGTGTGAGGCAGGGAGGTAAAATATGATGGCCTAAATCTCAGTCATTTCTCAGGCTGATTGTGGTGCTGATGCTGTGCGTGTTGAGGGGAAATGATGGAGTGGTCTTACGAGAAAAGACGCAGTTCTTAGTCTTGCCATATGGTCTACCAGGTAATGTTGTTGGTGTCAACACTTCTCTTCCTCCCTTCCTTTCCTCTTTTCCCTCCCTCTTCCCTTCCTTTCTTATTCTAAATCCCTTAATGGTTTAAACCTTTAATTTTCATTCCAAACACATGAGACTAATACCACTATGTGGACATTCTCTCAAGTGTGTACTTTATTCTGACCCCTTAGGTTTATTGCTATTATTTTTAACATTTAGTAAACTTCATTTTTAGCTTTCCAAAGAATTGCAAGATGATAACAAAGGTTCCCATAAGTATGCCCAGTTTTTCACATCTCAGATCACCCTAATTCCTGAAAATGTTCTAAGTTTCCTCTGAAGGCTAGGGCAGACTCTAGACAGCTGAGGAGGGTCAAAGAGGCCTTTGAAAGAGGACGCTTATATCTGTAGCATGACTTAAGCAGGAGACTTTTGGGCACTTCCTAAGCCAGGTGTCTATCCCAGTTGAAAACGTTCTGTCTCAGGGACTTTGTCTCAGTGAATATTCTTGCCACTAACAAGAATTCTCCTGACCTGCTCCCAGAAAGTTTTCTGATCCTACAAAACTCTTGATGCTCCTGTTTCAGTCTTATTTGACTGGCATCTATACCCTGGCTCTGAATGTTTTTGGTTTCTACATATTCATTCTCACACTTGGCATGTTTTTCTGTTTGCTTGTTTGTTTTTCAGTTAGACATTAGCTTTTGTGGTAGGCAGAATAATGGCTCACTAAAGATGTCCACACCCAGAACCTGTAAATACGCTACTTTACGTGATACGTGGTATACTGGATGAAGTATTTCCCAAAATTCATGTGTACCTGGAGCCTTAGAATGTGGGAAAGAGAGTCTTGGCAGATGTAATTAACTAATGTGAGGTTCTACTAGATTTGTGTATACCCTAATCCAATGTCTGATGTCCTTCTAAAAAGAGAAAATAGAGACACCGATGCATATAGACAAAGTAGACACGTGAACATAGATATTATGTTTAGTGACAAGTCGGTAAACTAAGGAATACCTAAGATTGCTGGCAACCATCAGGTCCTAGAAGAGAGGCATAGAATAGATACTCTCTTACAGATCCTCCCTTTCTCCAGAAAGAACTGACTCTTCCAAAGCCTTGATTTTAGACTTCTATCCTCCAGAACTGGGAAAATAAATGCTTTTGTTTTACATCACCTAGTTTATAGTAATTTGTCATGGCAGTCCTAGGTAACTAATAAACATGATTACAAGAGACTTTGCAGATGTGATTAATTTAAGGTCTTTAATTGGTGAGATTATCTTAGATATTTGAATGGACCAATGTAATCAAAAAGTCTTTCTAAGGGAAAAGAAAAGCAGGAGAGTCGAAGAAGATGTGATCATGGGAGCAGAGGTCTGAGTGATGTGGCCATGAGCCAAGGAATATAGGCAACCTCCCCAAACTGTAAAAGGCAAGAAACAGATATTTACCTGGAGCTTCTAGAAGGAAAGCAGCTCTGCAGATACCATGATTTTGGCATAGTAAGATTAATTTTGGACTTTGTAAAATATATCTGTATTGTTTTGAGCCACTAAGTTTGTGGCAATTAGTCACAGCAGCAAAAGAAAATAAAAACATATTTCTAGATCCTGCTTTCTTGGCCCATCCCCTCTTTCACCACGAGAGACCCGTTCAACTGCTATTATGCAAGAATTATTACATTAGATAATTAGCAGTGTGTGTATGCTACACTGGGTATTAAATGATAATTTCAAAGTTCAGATAAGTCCTCTGAACTTACAGGATACCAGAGAAGCTAAAACCATAGGTTTTTTTCCCTCAGGGTAATATCAGGCAGAGGATCAAATGAGAAAGTGGGGGCAACTTTTCTTTCCCTGTTCCTTTGTGAAACCAATTCTTTTTTAAAATAAATGACTCTATTTTATTTTATTTTATTTTATTTTATTATTTTATTTCATATTTTATTTGATTTACTATTTTTAAAATTATTGAAGTATAGTTGGCATACAATGTTATATTAGTTTTAGGTATACAATGACATTGTAGTGATTCAACAATTCTATATATCACTGAATGTTCACCACAGTAAATATAGTCACCATCTGTCACCATATCATGTTATTATAATATACTGACTATATTCCCTATGCTGTACTTTTCATCTCCGTGATTTACTTATTTTATTCCATTTAGTATGGGAGTTTGTCCTTCTTAATCCCCTTCACCTATTTTGTCCATCCATGACACACCTTCCCTCTGACAATCACCAGTTCTCAGTATTTAAGAATCTGTTTATTCGTTCTTTTGTTCATTTGTTTTGTTTTTTAGATTCCACATATATGTAAAATCATGGTATTATTGTTTCTGTGTCAGACTTACTTCACTTACATAATACCTTCCAGGTTTATCCATGTTGTCCGAATGACAAGATTTCATTCTTTCTTGTGTCTGAATAATATTTGAGTCTATATACTCCATCTTCTTTATATGTTCATCTATTAATAAATATTTCCATTGCTTCCATATTGTAAATATGTATTGTAAATAATGCTGCAATAAACATAGGTATGCATTTATCTTTTTAAAGCATCCCCTCTATCACCACCTTTTCTTAACCACTCATCCAAACACTAATTAATTAATTAGAATGTCTACTATATATCACGTATGATGGGAAATATTGGGGAAACAAAGACAATTAGTGCAAGGTCAATGAGTCCCAGTGTGGTATGGAAGAGATGGTAGTTTGTAGAGAGGCCAAACCACAAGTATAAAATGGTTTGATGAGTAACATCTAGAGAAAGTCACAAGAGTAATGAAGCACAGGGGAAGTCCATTTAACCTAACTGCAGTGGAAAGTGTTTAAGAATTCTTACAGGAATGTTTGGCACTTGTTCTAAAATGATATACATTAGCTGAGAGTAAAATTAAGGAACTAGCAATACATCAAGAGTATTGTTAGAAAAAAGCCTGGCACAGTAGGCAAATTCTAAGCAGTGTTAGTATAACTGAAGGTTTGGAACCCTGACGGACAAGGTAAAAAGAACTTGGACATGTAGGAAACAGGACATGATACCTTTTGCATGTCATGTTATGAGTTTCTGAAGAAAATGAAAAGACAAAATGAAATTTATAATTCACGAGCATAATTTGGTTGCATTCTAACTTACATTGCCTGGCTCAGTCCAGCTCTGGCCTGTCTCAGCACCCTCCTCTGTGGCATGTTATTACCCTACTCTCCAGCTCACACCATTCATTATTAAGCTCCTGGATAGCATCAAGCTCATTATTGCTTTAATGTCAATCCCATATTGTTTCCTCTTCTTATGAGGCTCTCACCTCACCTCACCCCTAACACCTATACCTGAATAACTCCTACTCAGCACTCGTTTTAAATGGTCCAAAATCTGAAATTGTCCAGGTTCATATGTTCATTCAACTGAAGTGATAGTGTGAGTCAGACACCATACCGAAATCTGGCTTATGGTGTAGTAGTAAAGGTAGGGACATTAAATGAGTAAACACAAATCACCGTCTATTAACAACTCAGGATAAGTGGTCTGAAGAAAAAGAACAGATTATGTATGGCCACTCTGAGGAAGTTGAAAGGAAGCCACTACCTATGTGAAAGCTTGGTGAAAGCAGATCCAGGTGGTTTCTTTCTGAACCCTATCAGAGCAAAAATTGCACCTGAGAAAATTAAACAGGCAAGGCATGGCTCCCAGGACCCCGAGAAAGGCATTCTTAGGTGATAAAACTCCCAAGAAGCTTCTTGAAAGATTTACATCTATACAGGTCAGAATTTTCTAAAGTAAATGTTCTGAGAAAGGGAGGTCAGGGGCCTAGGTCCTTACACCACCTGGATTCTGTAAGGTCTGAGTGAGAGGAAAGTCAGGGGCCTAGAGGCAGGGAGAGGACTGTCTAAAGTTCTGTCAAGCTGAAGGAAACAATAAGGCCATGCTTGTCAACTCTTGTTATATATTTAAATATTGTGGTAGGGCTGTGTATTATCCACTATCAGGCTGAAAGATCTTCACTTATTCATCATTGTGGACCCAATACCCAGCAAAATACTTGGCACAGTGTATGCCAATAGGTACATAATTACACAAATAATTAAAAAAGTACTCAATATTAAGATCAAGATCTGTCCAACACCATTTTTTTTTAATCTTTCCTTACTTACATGTTTATATTTATTTGGAAAATTTTTGGTAACTAGTAGATCTCATAAGGTTTGGATCATGTCTCCGTAATCATATTGTAAACTCACTGAAGGTAGGATTATGTTATAAACTCTTCTCCAAGTATGCACTCCCTAGCAAGTACAGTTCTAATCCTATAGGAGATGATATATAAATCCTCAACAAATAAAGTTGCAAAATATTTATTTATTTAAAGGTTAATGATGTTTTTACTCTCTGAAAAGAAGGTCCTTATGTGTATCTTCTAAAATGCTATGCAGACTTTTTAATTTGGTACATATTTTGAACCTGAAACTTAATGTTTTTCTCAAATGGTTTTTAAAAAGGTCAAATTTGGCATATAGTGCAAGGTTATTTGGGAGGTAATTAAGTGAGGTTGTGAACTGTGAATACAGGGTAATCATTTTGCCAAAATATCAGTGTTCCCTAGAACTTCATTCTTGACTTTGCAAACGTTCTTTTGTTTTTGACTATTCAATTTTTTTCTAGCTTAGACCCATATATTATTTCCAAGGGCAAAACAGTGTGACTACATGTAAGTAATATGCAGATTAATGACTTCTCTTTCTTACTAATGAAATCTCTTACTGAAATGGGATTCAAGGATTATTTTTATTTTTAAAGTAAACTAAACCCATGTTATTTGCAACAACAACCATGACAATAACACAAATCTCATTGTACTTAATATGAAATCTTAAAATCTCATCTTATTAATTGAAAACCAAAATCATTTGAAGAAGAGATTTAAGGATTAATTTTCAAATCAGTTTTTAATCTGCTTTTTCATTTTTCATTATAGTACAATGAAAATTTATGAATAACACAGTTCTTAACCTTTAATAATTTTTCTTATTTCAGTATATTTAATCCTAAGAAATCAAAGGTACTATATACCAAGGAATCAGAGTGGAGCACAGAAATTCACTGTCAACTAGTCTTTAAACCAAACAATATACAATGAAACTTTTAAAACATATCAAGTTCAAGACAATGTTGTTTACAAAAATAATTGTACAATGATGCGTTACAGTAGAAACTGCACTAGACATGTAATGACAAGATTTATTTTGAAACTAGACTTAGCATAGGTAGTTTATGCATGTGTAAAATGTGTGAGTCAAACTACATGTTCGATATTGACACTTAATAATCTCAAATTCCTATTACATAGAATACAAACACTTTTATTTTCAAGTCTCTAATTTATCCCTGTGTGGCTACTACTACTTGTATTTACATGGCAAATAGATAGTAGTCAATTAATTTAAATTCATCTTCTGTCATGAACTTGATATGTTAAATTACATTAAATCTGGTAATTTGAAGATACCACATTGATAAAACCAATTACTTGCAGTTCTGAAGCTAATGTCTGTGTTACCAAAATGGTAGCATAAATGAAGATATACTGATTTTCCAAAGCTTTTCAGCCATCTCCTATTAAGATTATCTGTCAATCCATGAGAACTAGACTACTAACAAAAATCAAAATAAGCTGTTCGTTTCCCAATCAAGGCTATTGTTTCAAATAGCCTCATGGTGCCATCATTAACTTGAGAAGGAAATGAGTAAAGGAAATGAGTAAAGGAAAGTAAAGGGATATAGTATTCAGGTTTAAAAATATTTCTGAATGAAATATTTGATTGTTAGTATTTGCACGTGGGTCTCTTTGTGTGGGTGGGGGCAGGGCAGAGAAAGATACTACTTCCAAATAGTTTTTGAAGAGACACAAGCTTGGCCTATGAAAGCCAATTCTATCCATAAAGTGTGCCTTGGCCTAAAATTTGTCCTGGTATGACTCAGTCTAAGAGAAATATGCAGGCCCATGAAGCATTAATTCTCAAGAGGCAACTTCTGCTATTGCACTGAGGATAAGCGATATGGAAAAGCCTTCCAGAATCAAAACTTAAGCTTACAGATGAAAACAGATAAGGCAATTCTATTCCTCCCAAATGGCTGAACCAGTGACTGCCAAATCAGTGCACCAAATACCGCATTCTGTTCTCAGAAAAGGGAGTCTTCTCAACACTGTGCAACAGGATTTCATCTTTATTGTTCATCAACCATTCTTCTGTTGTCCATTTTTCCTTTTTCTGAAAGTAAATTTCTATTCTGCTTATTTTATTCCTACTCCATTGTTGTATATGGGTATGATGGGAACAAAGTGTTCTTATTTTATAATTTACCAGGTCTTAAGAACCATATCCATGCCTGATTGATAAAACAGTGCATTGCCCTCACTTTGAAATAGATATAGTCACTAAATGGGCTTGGGTGGTAGTTTCTTTGACAAGGTGGAGGGGGAGTGTGTTCTGTGTTGGCATAAAAGTAAATACTTGAATATGTAGATAATCCAGGGATAGAATATAACAGAGACAACTAATCATGCCTCAATATTTTCTCCTATTCTTGTTCATAATTCAATTAAACGTTTGGTTTTTAGCCAGACACATGGTTGTCAAGAATGAAGACTACTTTTCCAGTGTTCTTTGCTAGGAGTAACTAATAGCTTAAGTTCTTGTGAATACAGTGTGAAGAAAACTGTGCTTCTGATAGCCAAGCAAAAAGTGATAAGGTAAATAAGTTCTTCCCTCTTCCATTCTGTGGCAATGCTGCAGTATTTAGAGGTCTATAAGTTACATCTATAGATGACCTCAGAGACAAGATTTTACGTACCAACTCTGGACTGGTAAGATAATTTTCAATCTTGTTTATTTTTATCTCCATTTTGATGTGTACTTGTTGGCCTATATCCCATCTAATGCCCTAAAATAAAGGGACAGTGAGTATAGGAAAGAAATGTATGAGGAATGTTATATGAAGAGAACATGTCAATTATGAACTCTTAGAAATTAAAATAAATATATATACATAATATATAATGTATATGTATTATATAATATATCATATATATTATGTATATATGTTACATATATATTATGTATTACATTATATATATATATATATATATATATATATATATATATATATGTTACAGTGCACGTGAGAATGTTTGGAGTAAACTTTCATGACTTTATCAAGAAAATGAAAGCAAATCTAGTATGTTTGTAGTAGAGAGTATAACGTATTTTAGAGGGTGGGATCAAAATGAATCATAATTGCTTTAGGCTGGAGAACAAATTGGGTGTTAGATTTTACTCTTAGAGCCAGAAAACAGATGCCTGATTGCACAAGTAGATCCAGTCCATGGGAACCTCAGCAAGTTTGTTTTTTGGTCTCTTTTCTGAAACACCTTTCCAAGTATCTCCATGTTTTTCTGGGATGTTTGCTGTTATATTTTCTACTCCTTTAACACAAATGTCACTTAGTTATTGGGAGGAGTGAATCTTGACACTTGGCTTTTGGACTTTCTTAGGTCTTTGCCCACCATATCTTCCTGGATTTACTCTTGACTTTTCTTCCTGATCTCAGTGAACTCCAGCATTCATGCACATGTACTCACACAGACTCATTCTTGAAAAATTAACTTTTCTTTCTGATGAACCACAGAGGTAGGTTTCTGAGAACTATGCCAATACTTGCTACATTACATTGTATATGCATATTTAGGTCTTTGCCTCTGTAAGATCCTAAAGCCAAAGATAATGTTTAATTCTTTGCTGATTCAACACCACCTAGAAAAATGCCAAGGATACAGTCATAGCAATTATGTATTTTGGTTTTGTAGGGCAATTTATATTCCCAAAATGATCTCATTATTCCCATAAATCTTCAGACTATTGCAGAAATGCAAACATTTGCTCATCCAGTAATACATCTCCCAAATTGACTCTGATATATGTATTGACTCATAATATTAATTTTCAGAAAACATACCTCAATTTTGGTTGAGTAAATATAATTGTCATGCACACAGTATACACAACAGAGACATTTCCAAGTGATATGGAATGAATGGAAAATAGGCTATCAAAGTACTTCCTTAACCCTGATTTCCTTAAGTTACCCTTCTCTAAGCTTCAGTTAATAAACACACTTTTTTAAATGTTTATTAAAGAGAAAGAGAGAATGCTGGAAAGGGCAGAGAGAGGGAGAGGGAGGGAGAGAGTCCCAAGTAGGCTCCATGCTGTCAGTGCAGACCCTGATGTGGGGCTCAGTCTCACAAACCATGAGATCATGACCTGAGCCAACGTCAAGAGTTGTACACTTAACCAACTGAGCCATCCAGATGCCCCTACACTTCTTTAAATTGTACTTTATACATTGTTGCTTGAGCTGCCCCACTGTTTATTTGTTCTTTGAGTTGTTATAATTTGGTATCTACCCTTTCTATTCTACTGAAACCATTCTCCTATATGTCAGCCACTATTTGCCAAACACCATCATCATTAAACACTTGGAAATATGTCATCATATTGTGAAAAGTTTTTTTTTTATTTTCATGATGTAGCATCTTCAAAGATCTTTTCCATTTTTCTGAACATACTCTTTTCTTCTTTTCTTACTAATACTCTTCCTTCTCCCTACACCTCTATTTCAGCTGTTCAACACTGGAGCAATTATTTTCTTTTTACTTCTATCTCTACTTAAGTGAACTATGCTAGTATGTCTATCAAGGAATTTGTCCATTCCATCTAAGTTATCAAATTTATTGGCATAAGGATATGCCTAATATTTTCTTATTACCTTTTACTATATTTAGGATTATATAATGATGTTTTCTCTTTTATTTCTGATGTTTATAATATTTCTCTCTCTATTTTATTTTTTCCTGGCTAAAAGTTGGGCTAGAGGTTCCTCATCTAATGCAAGAAAGTGTGGGTGGATACATACCACTGCTTCCCCACGCTCAGACAATACTGAAGCATGTCCTAAATAGTAACTGAATTTCCTTCACAAAATTGAGCCCAGTTGTTCAGTACTCCAAGTGCACATTTTATTGGCCCTTTATCTTCCCTGTTTAACTTTTTCTACTACCTCACTGGTGCTTGTATAATGGTTGGCTTCTAAAAATCCCAAAATAGGACAAAGTTCAAAACCATTATCAACTCAGGTATTAAATAGTACTCAGTAAAAATAGAAAAAAAACACACCCTCTAAAAATACCCACATTAGCAAAATCATGTTACTGAACAGTCCTTACCATATTATGTACAGAATGGTCTAAGAATGACAGAATCATTTTCCCTGAATAATCCTTTTTAACTATTAAAAAGAATTATTAGGCAGAAATAATAATGGGATTATTTTATTCTTACAGACTTGGATTCTGCTAGGCATTAAAGTGTGGGAACTGGTGATCTTGCTTAAAAAAAAATGCTTCAGGGGCTCCTGGGTGGCTCAATCAGTTAAGTGTCTGACTCTTGATTTCAGCTCAGGTCATGATCTCATGGTTCATGAGGTCAAGCCCAGAGTTGGGCTCTGCACTGGGATCTCTCTCTTCTCTTTCTGCCCCTTCGCTGCTCATGCTCTCTCTCTCTCTCTCAAAGTAAATACAATAAAACTTAGGAAAAAAATACTTCATATCTCCAATGAAGTTATCTCTAGGTCATATATTTTCTGTGGAAGTTTGGTATATGGAATTTAATTATTATGTAATTTACCCTGTTTTAAACATTGGTTCCTTTAGTTTACTTTTGAGGACACTGTGGCCCAGAGAAGTTTTGTAACTCATCCATATTTTCTTGTTACCCATCTATACATGACAAAGAACATTAGAAATATACCTGAAAATGGAATTCATAAATTATAAATTAAAATCAAATTATCCTTTATCATACATTATTTCTCTTACAGTGATCAAGATAGTTCAATATTTTATATAACCAAGAGAATGGATTCACATGTAGATAACTCTGAGACCAGGAGAATATACACATAGGTTACATGTATACAGCGTGGTGGTAGAAACTAGGAATATGTATTTAAGTTCAAAAGAATAACCCCACATTAGTAGACATGGTGAATGGGTTCATCTTAACCTCTGCTTCTTCAGTTTTTTTTTTTTGTACAAGAAATGTAAATTTTAGAAATTAAAGCATATCCTGATTAAATGGATGAGATTAGGAGAAAGTGAACAAAATGATTGGGCATCAAGATGAGAGAAGTTTATTTGTTAAAAACAATACCAAATGTCATGTGTGGTGGCTCTTTGGGGAAACGGACATCAAACTTACTTAGAAATAACTAATTATATGTCTTCATTTTTATTTTTGCCATAATGTATAATGATAACTCCCTAAGGATATTGGTTTCTACCAACTTTTGATTTTTTATTAAAATGTCAGGGGGAAGAAAAAAGATTTCCATAAGTAGATGACTATAGCTTACCACTAAAAATAATTAAATTAACATTTCTTTAAATTTTTGTTTATAAGTTGAAGAAATTTATCTTTTGCTCCATTTTATATTTGTTTAATTTTATTTTTTGGAGGGACAGTGTTGGTTTTAGACTTGGCTCCAAAATATTTTGATAATTTATAGGCACTATTTTTATGTTTTGAAGTGATAGGTGCTCAGTCTGCAATGATATATTTCAAAAGGAAAAAAAAAGTTTTACAACAGAGTAAGCTGTTTCCATTTACTGTAGCCTGTTTTATTTATAGCAGAAACTCAACTTTTCTCGCCTCAGAATGCATTCAAAAACCAAACAAAGCAGTTTAAAAGAACAAATTCATCTCCGTAAACTGTAGTTTATAAGCAGGTCACAATCATCTATTCAGATGTTGTTGTTTTCTTTAAATAAGCAAAGAGGGCAAGAATATAACCATATGGATTTGCTACTGTTGCAGAGTACAAAACCAGAAGAAATGAAAGAATGAAGGGAAAAACAACTGATTTCTGCTACTTACAAAACATTTAATGGGATCATTCAATTCTGAATTTCTAAGAAAAAATGTATCCAATTGGCATTTACTTATGTTTTGGAGGCATTTCAAAGTGTATCATTTTTTTAAATATTCAAAATAAGTATGGGTTTTAAGTATCCATAGCCATACATACATATTTATATATCTATATACATATTTTTTAGCCCTTCAACTAAAACCAAACTGAAACATTGACAAATAATGAGCACACATAATTCCTTAGTTGTCATCTGTAAGTACAATTTTCCATTAAAATATTTCAGGGCTCCTTGGAAGAAAAGTACCATATTGCAATGAAATAATAGTAAAAGAAATTCTGAGATGAAATGTGCAAAATGAGTCTGGGACATTTATAGTCACCAGAAAGAAAGAAACCTACGAAAGACTAATAGCAATGTGCCAAAAGAACATAAAAGTCAATGTGATGGGACTCTTATGGACCAATGATGGGACAATTTGATCATCAAAAAGAATAACAAATGTAATTGATTTTCAAACCATTTATATATAAAATCAACAGCAGTTTGGTTACCATTGTAAGTAACTAGGTCTCCAAGTCCTCTCTCTGGAAATCAACAATTAAAAGAAAAACTGAATTATTCATCTTTCTATTTCTCTATGAACTCCATTTCAATGTAGTGAAATGGTGCCTTTTGAGAACAGGTACATAATTTGAGGAATCGAGTCCAAAATGAAAATATAGGACTTCTTGTTTGAAAACTAAGATTTCATGCTGGCAAATTCTGAGAATTAAACTAAGTATAGGATCCTTCAGAACATGGTGTTCAATGTGACTATTTATGTTGCCTGTCCATAAAGCCAGCTGCTAGCTGATTTAAAAAATAAAAAGGTTAAAATAAAAGAATTTCTACTAATAAATATGTAAAAAAATGACAGAATTAGATAAATTGCCATTAACATTAAAATAATGTATTCAGGCACTAATAATTTTAACACCCACACACACACACAGACACACACACACAAAGAAGAAAAGTTTATGTGAAAGCGTAACAGAGAGATCAGGCTGTCATGAACTGTTTCAGCTGATTAACATTAGCATCCCTAAAGTAGGACACCCAAGCATCTCGTGCCTTCTGATATGATGCAATAGCAAGTACAGAGAATGAATGTGAACTACTGACCTGATAATATTTTCAAGGAGTAAAAGGAACAATAAAAGGCAGCACTGATTTTTTGACATATGAGTGTGCCAGCGCTGCATTTTATCTTTCAAAAGAATGAGAAAATTATGATTTAGAGATTTAGAGATTCACTATAATCTACAACACAATTAGAACTCAACATTGAACTTGGCCTTAATAAACATTTCTTTTCCTACTAATATTTTTATGAAGAACTTATTAAACATCTACTGTATGCTCTTTGTGGTAGATTTTGTGTTTGCAAAGATGAAAAATAAAAAATTTTCTTGAAAAGTCAAGAAAATAATTGCAATAAAAAGTAAAGGTCTTTACAAAGAAAAAAAGTAGATCGTAGTTATTGATACTGTATTATATACCATTAATTTTTTAAGAGGGTATGGCTGAAGTGTTTCACAACACAAACACACACACACACAGACACACACACACAAAGAAAAAGAAAAGAAAATATTAACTATGTGAGGTGATGGATATGTTAATTAGCTTGACTCTGTTGTTTGTTTCATGGTGTATCTGTATATCAAGATATCAAGTTGTACACCCTAAATAAATAAAAGTTCACATGCAATTATACTTCAAAAAGCTGGGGGAAAAACAGTATATTTTGTAATAAAAAGGTCCTAACCTTTCCACCTCTTTTTAAGAATTTATAAACCTGAAGGGTTAGGAATGGGTAGATTGTCCACAATTGATTAGTTTAACTGAAAGGGTTATTTCCATGCCTCATTCCTCTAATGTCCAATCTAATCCCTCATCCCTTGTGGTAGCCATTCTGGAGTATGAGTAATATCTCCCTAATATTTTTATTTATTTATTTTGAGAGACAGAGAAGGTGAGAGAGAGAGAGAGAGAGAGAGAGAGAGAGAGAGAGAGAGAGAGAGAGTGAGTGCGTAGGGAGGGTCAGAGAGAATCCCAAGCAGGCTCCACACTGTCAGCATAGAGCTTGATTCAGGGCTTGATCTCACAAATTGCAAGATAATGACTTGAGATGAAATGAAAAGTCATACACTCAACCAAGTGAGCCAGCCTGGCACCCCTGTGAGTAGAATTAAATGTTTTCCAAGGCAGTTGTCAATGACACCCACCAAAAGTACATCATGTGATCCTGTTTCTGTTTTCCTTTTCTTTTCCTTTTTTCTTTCTTAGTAATTCCTTTCCCACTTTAATTGCTGGTAAAGTAATTGTGTTGATGGTATTTGCTATTAAACAATTTATTTTAAAAGTGAGGCGTTACTGTGGCAGTATAAGATAGTAGTTCAGCTCTCAGGCTCTGGAGTATGACTGCTGCCTCTCAGTCTGTAATGTTAGAAAAGTCACTGAACCTCTCTATGCTTCAGTCTTCAGATATTGCCAATAGTATCTGATCTATAAATTGCCCTGGGAAATAAATTAAATGATTTTTGCAAAAACCTTTGCATAGTTTTTGACATATAATGAGCACTTAATAAGTGTTAGCTGTTGCTGTTGTTAAGTAGGGAAAATTAGATTCAGAATATTAGGAATACTTAGGATACTTGAGCTATTGTCACTATTGCTTTAAAAAGTCCTGAGGTAGGAAGGAAAAAAAAAGTTATGTACATTCTAAAGGCATGTCTCAGATGTTTGAAAAGGTGATGCACTACTGTAGTGGTTTACAACATTCCTTATGCTAACTGATGCCGGGACTTGTGTGAGTCCATGCATATGAAAACAATGGAAACTGATGGCCCCTACCTATAACGAGTGCTTCCCCCTCCCTGCCCCAGACTTTACTTCCTGTGGGAAAATCCTAAGTAAAGGCTGTACATCAATTATTTGTCACAATTGGTTCCACATAACTTACCATTTATCCCGTCTGCATCTTCTTATGTCTTATTAGTTGGTAAAGATACAGCTCAAATATTTTGAAAGAAAGCAAAATATTATCTAGATATTTTATAAATGCATGAAAGATGAGTGCAAAATTGGAACGTGTTGGTTGGTGGTGGTTGAGGGAGCACATCCCCTATGTCCAAACAGCTAAGTAAAGCATGCAACATCACAGTTATTCAGTGTCAGAGCTAATTAAATCCCAGTCCTAACATCTCCAGGATCAATAAACTCACTCTATTTAACTGGTGCCTCAAGTTAAAATTTACAGTGAGAAACAATGGACTTTGTGACGGATTGGTAGGATTCAAAATCTTGTTATAGTATATAAAAAAGTAATACTATTGATGATAATAATTTTACATACTAAATGTACGGACTGCTACACTGGGTGCTAAATACTATGCCAAAAACTATGTAGGAATTATTTTATGGAATTTCTACAACAAATTTATTTTCACAGATAAATAAAATAATCTTTATTTTTCAGATGATGAAACTGGTACACAAAGAAATTTAGGAGATTAACAGTGGCCATGCTGTCAGCAAAGTAGTAGAATCAGGCTCCAAACCCCATGACTTTACTACAGACAACACATGAACAGTATGTGCATTTTGTGTAATGAACCAATACAATATACTATATTGCCTAAGTCAAGTCAGCATTGTTAACTGACCTGGAACTATCTATGAACATCACACATGCGCACACACACACACACACACACATACACACACACACAAAACATGCTTGCTTTAAGTAGGACAATGTGTTTGGATTACAATCTACATATAATTTCTAAAGCATAATTCCACTTGACTTCTTCTAAGAAAATGTAGTAAATAATATTTCTCATATTCAAAATGACAAATGTTTGGGGCACCTGGGTGGCTCAGTTGGTTAAGTGTCTGACTTTGGCTTAGGTCATGATCTCAGTTTGTGGACTAAAGCCCCACATCAGGCTCTGTGCTGACAGCTCAGAGCCTGGAGCCTGCTGGAGATTCTCTGTCTCCCTCTCTCTCTGCCCCTCCCCTGTTCATGCTCTGTCTCTGTCTTAGAAATAAATAAAATATCAAAATGGCAAGTGTTTGACATGGATGTATATGCACAGGGTTTTTTAGCCTCAGAAGCAGTTCAGATTGGTTTTGCATAGGCCCCTCCAACATTTTTCATTTTGCTTTATTACCATTTTTTACTTTTTTTTGTTATTGAAAAAAAGTTTTAAAGACCTAGGTGTCAGCAAAGCAAATCTATCCGTTTGTCTGTAGGTCATATCAACACATCAGTACAGTTCCTTGTATGTTCTATTAGATATAGAAACGTGAAAGACAGGAAGTCTTTCTTTATATTTACTTTCATTAGGATCCTGAGACATCAAGAAGTGCAAAGCACAAATGTTCTTGTAATACTTTTGAACTCAGGAAAAAAAAAGTTATCAGGATTCTACTTAATAATAAAATAGTTTAGGGGCGCCTGGGTGGCTTAGTCGGTTAAGCGTCCGACTTCGGCTCAGGTCATGATCTCACGGTCATTGAGTTCGAGCCCCGCATCGGGCTCTGTGCTGACAGCTTGGAGCCTGGAGCCTGGTTCGGATTCTCTGTCTCCCTCTTTCTCTGACCCTCCCCTGTTCATGCTCTCAATCTCTCTCTCTCTCTCTCTCCCTCTCTCTCTTTCTCTCTCTGTCTCTGTCTCAAAAATAAATAAACGTTAAAAAATTAAAAAGAAATAATAATAAAATAGTTCATTACTCATTAACTTCTTTGTATTTATGATAGAGCTTTTCTTTCCCCTTGTAATCTCTTAAGTAATTCTTCCATAAATGTTTAGATCAAGCTTAGGTTCATTTTCATGGGTCAAAGAGAATTGGAGATTGAAGTATCACTATTATTTTTAAAAACTATAAATTATTTTTATTCACACTTTATCTTTCCATATAAATGGTGTCATTATTCTAAAATTGTCGTAAAGAAGACATTTCATTCAGCTATCGGAGAAAAATCTCAATTTGAAAAGGCCGGCTGTCTCTACAACTGGCATGAACTTATTTGAGGTGGTTCAATTTTCTCAGTTTTAGTAATGCTCAAATATTTCTGGGAGTTTTTCTGAAGCATTTCCCACAAATGGTGATTAAGGCACATGATGGAGCCTAAGAAAATATCATT
The DNA here is from genome assembly GCF_007474595.2 of Lynx canadensis. Lineage (NCBI taxonomy): Eukaryota > Metazoa > Chordata > Mammalia > Carnivora > Felidae > Lynx > Lynx canadensis. Next base: position 102,221,378 of record NC_044304.2, read on the forward strand.
CATGTTAACATACTTTTTATCTGTGTCTATGAAAATAGTTTTTCAAGGGACTATTGAACCTATGGCTATGCCAAATCCATGTGTGAATTGAATTCCAATTGTGTTTGTAAGTCAGGTACAAGGAATTTGATGACTTTCCATAGAAATAATGGTATATAACATTATTCAGCCTCCAGGTAATCTTTAATAAGGATAAAAGTGAAATGTGAGTCAGCTGAAGGAGAGAAGGAGAAACTTTTATTTCTAGCAATGTGGTCAATTAGGTAGTCTGGAAAATCCTTCTGCTGTAAAATACAAAATGGCAGATAAGCCAAGGAATCATTCTTATAAACATTTAGCTAAATCTGAAAGAATATAAAGGGTATCCCAGAAGCACCTTCCCTCCCTTTGCAAAACCCAAATGGTAAGCAAACTCAGCATATAAAACTGTCTTAGGATGCGGAATGATATTTAAGAGCTGATATTCAGGAGATGTGACTGCCTATTTGGCCGAGGCCGACATTAGCTGAACAGACTCCTGAAAATTCCTGAATGGGGCAGTTATGGGTGTCAAAGAGGAGAAGCCAGCCTGGCCAAGATGGTGGGAAATCTTAGAGGTAGAAAGCATTCATTGGAGAAAGGCAATCCTGTCAACAAATGGTGCTGGAACATTTGAGCATCATATGCAAAAAAGTGAATATTGATGCATTCCTTAAATTATATACAAAACTTAACTCAAAACCAGACATAGTAAAAAAAAAAAAAAAAACAAAAAAAAAAAAAAACAAAAAAAAACAAAAAACAGACATAAATTTAAAAATCTAAAACTGGGGTGACTCAGTCAGTGAAGCATCTGACTCTTGGTTTCACCTCAGGTCATGATCTAAAGGCTTATGATATTCAGCCCTGTATCAGGCTCTACGCTGACAGCTTGGGGCCTGCTTGAGATTCTCTGTCCTTCTATCTCTGTCTCTCCCCCACTCATGATCTGGTGGTGTACTCTTCTCTCAAAATAAATAAATAAACTTAAAAGAAATAAAAATCTAAACCTATTAAATTTCTAGAATAAAGCAGAGGAAAAAAATCTTTGTGAACTTGAATTAAAGATTCTGTAGGTATAACACCAAAACCACCATTTGTAGAATAAAAAGTTGATAATTATACCTCCTCAAATTTAAAATTATTTTATAATACAATAAAATTATTTTATATATAAAGACCTTTTTAAACTCAATTATCTATATGATGCTGTTACCACATGCTACAAAAAGTTTTTAAATTTTAATATTTCCATTTTCAGCATGTTAGAAATGACTGATTATTATGTATATACAGTAATGACCAAAATATTTCATTTCTTGAAGGAGTCAAAAATTTATCAGCCCTATTTACTTATTTATTTATTTATTTAATTCTTAAAATTTATTTTTTTCAAACTTTCTTGTTGTAAGATGGACAAAACTTGTACATATTTAACTTATACAATTTGATGATAATATATGTATGCATTGTGAAATGATTATCCCAACCAAACTTATCAACATATCCATCACTACATATAGTTATTCTTGTGTGTCTGTGTGTGTGTGTGTGTGTGTGTGTGTGTGTGTGTGTAATTAGAACACTTAAGACATTCTCAGCAACTTCCAGGTATACATTATTATTAAGTAGTGTACATTAGTACATTGTACATTAGATCTCTAGAATTTATTCATCTTCTAGCTGAAAGTTTACACCCTTTGACCAACATCTCTCTGTTTCTAGTACCCTATAGCTCCAGTTGGCCACATTCTACTATCTATTTCTATCAGTTTGATTTTATTTAAATTCCACAAGTAAGTGAGATCATTCAGTTTTTCTCTTTCTTTGGCTTATTTCACATAGCATGTCTTCCAGACTCATACATGGTGTCACAAATGACAACATTTCCTTCTTTTTTAAGGCCGAATAAAAGTTCATTTATCTGTTGAAGGACATTTAGGTTGTTTTAGTATCTTGGTTATTGCTAATAATGCTACAATGAACATCGGAGTGCAGATATATATCTCTTCCAAATATTGAAGATATTCAAGATATTTCCTTTATATATATACACAGAAGTGGGATTGTGGAATCATATGGAAGTTCATTTTAAAGTTCTATTTTTAAATTTGAGGAGCCTCCTGTGTTTTCATAATGGTTGTATCAATTTGTATTCCAACCAATAGTGAACAAATGTTTTCTTTTTCACATCATCACCAGCATTTGTTATCTCTTGTATTTTTGAGAATAGACATCCTAGCAGGTGTGAGATAATAATCTCATTATGGTTTTAATTTGTATTTCCACAATGAGTAGTGACATTGAGCACCTTGTCCTATACTGTTGGCCACTTTTATGTCTTCTTTGGAAAAAGTCTATTCAAGTCATTTGGCTGTTTTTTTTTTTAACGTTTTATTTATTTTTGAGACAGGGAGAGACAGAGCATGAACGGAGGAGGGTGAGAGAGAGAGGGAGACACAGAATCTGAAACGGGCTCCAGGCTCTGAGCTGTCAGCACAGAGCCTGACGCAGGGCTCGAACTCACAGACAGTGAGATCATGACCTGAGCCGAAGTCGGATGCTTAACTGACTGAGCCACCCAGGCGCCCCTGGCTGTTTTTTTTTTTAAGTTTATTTATTTCTTTTAAGAGAGACATAGATAGTGTGAGTGGGGGAGGGGCAGAGAGAGAGGAGGAGAAAGAGAATCCCGAGCAGGCTCTGCACTGGTAGTGCAGAACTGACGTAGGGCTTGAACTCACGAAACCATGTGATCATGACCTGAGCTGAAACCAAGAGCCAGACCCTTAACAAAATGAGCCACCTAGGTGCACCTTTTGGGCTGTTTTTTATTGTTTTTGTTTTGTTTTGATTTTGCTCCTGAGTTATATAAGTTTCTTATATATCTTGGATATTAACCCAATCTTGTATATATGGTTTGCAAATATTTTCTCCCATTCATTTTATTGATTGTTTCCTGTATTGTGTAGATACTTTTGAGTTTAATATAGTTTCACTTATTTTTTGTTTCTTTTTTTTTTAATTTTTTTTTCAACGTTTTTATTTATTTTTGGGACAGAGAGAGACAGAGCATGAACAGGGGAGGGGCAGAGAGAGAGGGAGACACAGAATCGGAAACAGGCTCCAGGCTCTGAGCTGTCAGCCCAGAGCCTGACGCGGGGCTTGAACTCACGGACCGCGAGATCGTGACCTGGCTGAAGTCGGACGCTTAACTGACTGCGCCACCCAGGCGCCCCTATTTTTTGTTTCTTTACCTTTGTTTTGTTTTGTGGGATTTTTAATTTTTATTTGTTTGTTTGCTTTTGTTGCCTTTATTACCCATGCTTTTGGCTTTTGATGGCATATAAAAAAAATCATTGCCAAGACTGATGTTGAGAACATTTCCTCTTATTTGTTTGTTTGTTTGTTTATAGACTTTTTAGATTTCAGGTTTTGTGGTTTAGTCTTTAATCCATTTTGAGCTGGTTTTTTATGTACAGCATAAAGTAAGAGTGCAATTTTATTCTTTTGCATGTGGTTATACAGTTTTTCTAACACCATTTGTTGAAAGGTCTACTCTTTTGCCACTGTGTACTCTTTGCACCTTTGTTGAAAAATAGTTGACTATTTGTGTGTGGATTTAATTTGGGGTTCTCTCTGTTTTATTTATCTGTGTGTCTGTTTTTATGCCAATACCATATTGTGTTGATTACTATAGCTTTGTAATAGTTCTGTTTTGTGTTAATCTTAGCCTGTCACTAACCAATGTTATAACTCGACTGGTGCTTGTGGTTTTTATTATGATTGCAAGACACTCTCAGCAATAACCACTAGGAAACTTTGGGGAAAAAAGTTTATTTCTTCTTACAGGTCTTGGAAATTACACAGCACACCTGAGGCCACATAGAGAGGTCACAAGCAGAGAGAGAGAGTACCAATGGACCTGAAGTTCTGATTTTACTGGAGTCAAGGGTGAGGTTTCAGGGTTTCAGGCACTTACTCCCTATTGAAAAATTTAAAACATAAGAGAAGGAATTTAAAGTGGGAAAGAAAAAAAAAATCAGGCCTCAATGGTCAGTTATCAGAACAAACCAAGATTTCCAAAATAAAGGTGACTGCCCCCCCACCCAAACTTTTTGCAGTGGATGCCTCAGCAATCAAAACTGAAATCAGACACTTGCATTACAAAAAGAACAGCTACTGTCAGGTCTTACATTACAATCCACACTGTGCTGCTCAAGCATCAGAGTCAATGGTGAGGACTTTGGGTAACAGATACATTAAAAGTTAAAAGTTGGGGCGCCTGGGTGGCGCAGTCGGTTAAGCGTCCGACTTCAGCCAGGTCACGATCTCGCGGTCCAGGAGTTCGAGCCCCGCGTCGGGCTCTGGGCTGATGATGGCTCAGAGCCTGGAGCCTGTTTCCGATTCTGTGTTTCCCTCTCTCTCTGCCCCTCCCCCGTTCATGCTCTGTCTCTCTCTGTCCCAAAAATAAATAAACGTTGGAAAAAAAAAAATTAAAAAAAAAAAGTTAAAAGTTAAGCTGGCACATGTTTTAGCATATATATTGCACATTTAATAGTATTATAGTAGCAAATCCTATAACAATTATGTAGGCAATAGCCTGAAATCCAGTCGATAGCCATTGTCCCAAACATGAAGGGTTCAGCCATGAATATAGGTCAGTGATCACAGGGGCTCTGGGAATCTGTTCAAGGATTTGGGTAATTTTGAGGAATATTTTAATATCTTGGGTCATCTGGTATAAGTAGGTTTGAAATTGTCCCAAATTGGTAGATATTCCATATCTCATCAAATCAATCTCTTAGTGGCAGAACAGGTCAGTTCAGTTAAAGGGTTGTGTCTCATTTCAGGAGGCAGTGATGTAGGTTTGCTCCCAACGTCAGGCCTACCTGATCCAAGCATTTAGTAAGAGGCATTTCTATGGAAACAAATGGAATATAATGATTAATGGTTGCAGCAGACTATAAACCTAGTCTGAGTCCTGAGGGTGGCCAGTGGGTTAGATTTCTAGATGTTGGGCTCAAAGCGTCTTTAGATGGAGGGAGGGCAGGCAGTGGCAATCTGACAGATTTTCCTGCTCTGCAGTTTGAGTGTCTCTGGTGAACTTTCCGAGTGGCCCAAATAACAACTCTCAAGAAGATTGTGTATAGATAAGCTATTGTGCTGATTTCTCTGAAGTATATATCAAGTTGACCCACTCTAGCTTGCATGGCTTTGGGAAAAGGGCAGTTTAGTTCTCGTGGTGGCAATTCAGAAGGGTGGGAGAAAAAAT